>NC_143575.1:258323666-258638940 GCF_048544385.1 Mastigoproctus giganteus
AGTACCATAATATTACTGGAATTCAAATAGGTTATCCAATGACTTTTTTTTTTTAACATATCAATGAACTACTATACAGTATAATGAAATTCCAAGTTCACTATAACTGCATTCTATCTCTGTTTAAGTATGTATAGCATGAGAAATTGTTTATAATTGCAGTTTATCGAATAGATAACATTTTGTATTTGTGGAAACAATGTATGTTCTAAGGGACTCAGTTAGCATTCTGGTTTCTCTCCATTCATTTCTTGTTTTGATTGCAATTCACAATTGGATACAGTTAAAATGCGACACTTGTTGTGCTCCTATTTATTGTTATTTTTCTGCTTCCAGTTATTTTCCATTGATCATGTCCAAGAAAAGAAAGTGCAGTAAGAAACATAGGTGAATGATCTTGTGCTTGAAATTAAGTTAAATATAATCAAGCATTTGGAAGCTTGCCAGTTTAGCAGTGATGGTCACACATTGGATGAAGCTTCCTAAAATGGTTGTGACGATTCTCAAGGCTCAAATTTTTGAATGAGTTAAAAACTTGGCTGTTATGCAAGCAAAACCCTTTCTAGACTTATTGCAAAGATGGAAAAGCTTCTCATAATTTGGATAGAAGTTCAAACCTAGCATTATGTGCTTATTGGTCTAGCTATAATCTGGGCTAAAGCTTTAACCACCTTATAACAGTCAACTTGTTTATTTTTCAAGAAAATCTTCCAAAAATTTTCATCATTTTGAAGTCTACAGTTGGAAAGTCAGAAAAGCTGTTGATAAGAGCTTTTCTGGTCTTCTGCTTGTAATACTCACTTTGGTGGGAGTCATCCCTGTGTTTCTCATATATAGCTGGACAAATTTCAGCATAGATAGTTGGAATGAAGAAAACTTGTTTAACTGGAAACACCCATTATGGATTGTGCTTGATGAAATGAAAGATCAGTTTTCGAATGTCTTCTGTGTCATCTCTGCAGCCTCTGTGGTTGATTGGCTTACATCTTGTAGATGCAGTTATGGCAGTGGTGGCCAGGGAATACAGACTTTTATTAGCATGCCTGAGATTGAGTTTAGTTTATTAAGAAATATGTATAAAATCACTTTATTTCAAAAAAAATTACAATAAAAAATTTATTAAAGGCTACCCTAGTATATTATAACAGAGGTCTTTACAAAAAAAAAGAAAAATAAAGAAAACCATCAAACTTGCATTTTGTCCCAGTAAAAATATCACTTAGGAAGGCATCAAACACATTTGAAATCCTAAGGAGTATTGCACCAAAATCTTTTATGGTAGCAACTTGGAACAAACGTCAAGTTGGAAACTTGAACACAGTCTTCAGACTGTTAAAAAGAGACTACTTGATGGGGGAAAAAATGCACCATAGAACAATAAAAATAAATATATTAAGATTTAAAAAGCAAACTTGCATGGAACAACTTTTGCTGCCAGCTAGCTATGACATGTACAGCATCCTCTTTGGGTGCATCTCTTCTCAGTTTACTGAGAAGAGATACAATTTACCAAAAAGTAAATTACTGAAAATAGTTTAAACAATTCACTTTTTATAAATAACATAATATAAATTTAATAATAACATTTATAAAGTAATATGGACATGAAATTGACTTCAAGGTTTAAATTGCATATATTATTTCTTGGTAAACTGACATATTGTTGACCTTGTTTATTTAATTATTGATATTGATGAATAGTAATGTTTTAAGAAAATATTCAAATAGTGGCTTATAAATTTGTATTTTCCCCCAATTTAATTTATAGATGTAAGTAATTTATATTTCGATGTATATTTTTGGTGTAGCATAGAGTTCGGCATCTACGAAGTATAGCAGGACGTAACATCATGAAAGACAGTTGTCAGGTTTCAGATCTTGGATTGTATTTCAGTCTTCATTCTAGTCCAGAGTCACCAGGTAAATTTATCACCAGCTCTCTCTTTAAAATATACATATAGCTTAGTGAATGTTCTAAACTAATTACATAATTAACTTTGTCTTTCTTTTTTATTGCGACTTTAATTCTTAGGAATAACTGTATGCAAAGTTAAAAATAAATAAATAATTCTAATTTTACCAAAATAATATAATACATATTATAATTTAACAATTTAGCATGTTTTTACATAAATTTTTTACTTTGCATTTGATAATTTTTTAACAAAATTAGAAAATAATATTAAAATTTCAAATAATACCAAAAGAAAGTATTTTATTTTTGTTACTGCTGTGCATTTTTCACAATTATAAAAAAATTAATTTATGACCTAATCCTCTGTTTCATGGATAGACCCTTGCTGAATATATTTGCTAATAATAATGAATGTGGAAAACAGAAATCAGAGGAATTCCTCTTGGAAGTTTCTGCAGTTATAGTACACATGTAATCTATCCATCCATGTAACTAGACCTCAAAAGATAGCACATAACAATATCAGGTGTCAGTTATTAACAGTGAATTATACCTTTTGGGCAAAGCACTGATTGTTCTCAGAGATGTTTTTCTTTATGCCAATTTTTTTTTTTTTTTTTTTTGAGAAGCAGTTCAGAGTTTTTTTTTTTTTTTTTTATTGTTTGTTTTTTCTCTTAAACCTCTAATATTTTGTCTAGAAAATAAAATATAATATCATATTAGTGATTGTCTCAATTTTCTTGATCTTCATTTTAAATTTTTATGAAGTTGGAGATTATGAAAATTATATAAGAACTTAATTAAGAATTTAATTAGCTTAAATTGGTGCCTTCAGGGTGTTAAGTGAGCTCTTTTTTTTTATTCAGTGGCTTATATCATTTCTATTTTTACTTTGTATCAAAAGCTAGTTGTCAGTGTTACATTTTATTTCTGACAAAGTTGCTTATAATTAAATGTGGTAAAATGTAGTGAACAATACCATACATTAATGATCTTATACAAACTGTTGCTTATGAAATGTTGTGTATTGACACTTCATATGCAATTTACAGTTATTGATTAAAGTGTCATTTAATCATTTCTGTTTAGTTGTATGGCTGTAATAGTTTTTTGTTAAACTTAAAATCCTCTCCATGGTAAATAAGCATATTTTTCTTGTTAAAATATATAATTACTTATTTGTTTAATAAAATCTTCATGTGCATTTGTCAGTTCATAATTTTGATGAAGTTGTTCATAAGACTAGTTTTTATATTCATGTCGTCCACTGTGGTATTTCATAACAGCAGTAAATAAAATTAGTAATTTTTATATACAGGCAGTTCTCGCTTTACAAGTTCCCGGGTTTACGAGTTTTTTTTCCCAAGTATCAACAAAATCGAAAATATGAACATTAATTGCAAAAAATGAATGTTAATCATTCATAAATACTGCATTCCAAACTATGTCCATAGTTATACAATAGAGCATACCCCGCTTTACGATATTAATCAGTTCCAGAGACACCATTGTATCATTAAAATATCGTAATGTGAACCCAATAACACATTGTTTTTTGGTAATTCGTTTCAAGATCTCAGAAGTTGAAATTTTCGCTGTATAACTAAGCTATTTACCTCTCTAAAATGTCATTTTTAAGGGCACGCTCGTGACCTTAAGGCCATATAAAAGGTCGTGAGCGTGGTTTGTAAATTTTATTAGTTACCAATTCAAATCATTAAAATGCATCATCGTTATCATATGTTCCATTATAAGAATCAATTTTAAATGCCTTTGTGATATTTTTCTAAAGCAAATTTCTGGAGGTCACTACCATAAAACAATAAAAACAATTTGCACTTTCCGATTTATTGGGCTTTTCTGTTACTGCAAGCAATTATAAACGGGTAGTAAACTCAATATTTTTGCATTTGCGAAAATAACGATAGCTGGAATTGTGTGGTTTTTTAAAGTTATGGTGAAATTGTTTCCCCTTTACTGAAATCTTCAATTGTATAAAAAACACAAATAAATTTTCAGAATCTTCTCTTCATTCCTTTTTTTTTTTTAAGCTTCGTAAACTTGTTACTCCACGCAAATCGTGTTAGTTGCAATTTGTGTGTGCCGTTAAAAAATGCTTATGCATGCAATCGTGAAATTTATAATTAAAAGAGATTATATTGGAAACAAACGCCTCTTGAAACATTTCTGAAGATGGCTCCTTGTGCAACAAACCAATGAGTGCCGAGCCAATAATGAGTGATCAATGAGTGTGCATTTAGTCGATGATGGTGAAGAATAAACATTCTTTAACGTTTGTAAATCGTAAATAATTTCTCTATTATTATAATTTGCTTGATTTTACAAGCTACATTTTCATTTCTTTCGATAAATCAATCATTGTTTAAACATAAACTAAATTAGCTAAATAATTTCATTGTTGAGAACGTAACACCTATTTTTAACTTTACATCTATGGGAAATAAATTCTCGCTTTACGAGCGCGCGCGCTACGAACAAATTAATTCATAAAGTGTGTGTTCATTGATTTGTGACACCAGTACAGATACTGGCATAAGGTAACACAAGTAATGAAGTGAACGTTTATATGCATATGGCACTAACATAAAATTGGTTACTTTCTGCTGTGGATTAATAAACAGCACAACATTATCAACATACAAGTGAACATATAGGATTATAAGTAAATGGTAAGCAAAATTATATTCGTCATTTTAACAGGAAAAAAAAAAAAAGTTAAATTGCTGTGGAAAGAATTTCAGGCTTAACAGAAACTCATTATAGATATGCAAACTATTTAAAATATGAGGCACTAAGATTCTTGGAGGACATCAGTGCCTCATATTTTAAATAGTTTGCATTAAGTTAATTTGCATAAATTAACTCAATGCAACAGTTATTATTTGAGTTATTTTATATTAGGAAGCACTGATATGCTTTTACACAAAGATAGCGAATAACTATCAATAGAAAAATTCTATTACAAATATTTTTAATATGTCTGGGAAAATATTAATTAAATCCCTTTTACTTAATTTATATTAATCATGCACTCTTAACCCTCCTAAAGTCTTTAAGTGGATTTTGACCCAGAACCTTTTTTTCTTTTTTTGGACAATATCTCTTTATTCAATACTGCTGTAATACTCATTCTTTTGTACTTTGTGCTAAACATATTGAAAGCAGCAGAGGAGTACAAAATAGTTAACTACTATAATACTTTATGGTAAAAATTTATAAACTTAGGGTCTTCAGGTCAAACCTGGCCTGTGAACATTTATACAATCTTGACATGTACTTGTGTGCTACATCACTTTTATATATTGTAAATGTTTTTGTTATGATAATAACATAGTACAATTGAAGACTCATTTATTAGTGGTACAAAGAAATATCAGTTTGTTTTATAGTGTTGTGTAGCACATAGTGGTACAAAAGAATGCAAAAATGGCAAGGGAATTATCAGACATGGAACTCAAACAGTTGTTTGGTGCATCTGATGAAGATGCCTTTGAATTGGATGAGGATGGATTTAAATATGAAGATCATCTGTCAGAAAGTGAGTGATTCTTCTGTTGTTGAGGTAGAAGAGGAGAAAAATATCAGCTCTTTGTTAAAAAATAAGGTTATTCAATACTTGTAACCTGTATTTCAGCAGCACAGCAGAATATCTTCCCAAAATATTATAAATCCCACTCAAGGAATAACCTCTTAGGCATATTGCATGAAAGTTTCTTTTTAATTTTTTCTACCTCATGTTTGTGTTTTATTTGACAGTACTAATTCCAAAGGAAATCAGTGCATAACAAAATGGAAAAAAAATTGCTGCCCTACATTGGTGGCCTGCTATTAGCTGATGTAAACAAGTCCAAAGATGAAGCAAATGAAAGCTTGTGAAATGATGAAACATGGCATCCTATTTTTCCAACTGCCATGTCCTTAAAAATGCTCATAAAGATATAGAATTATACAATTAACTGTAATGACACCTGTAGTCAACAGTGTTGATGATAAGTTTGTATCAGTTAGGGAACTGTGAAATACCAGGATGGAAATGTTTGCCAAAATTATTCAACCCAAGTGCATTTGTAGCTGTGGTTGAATAGGTTATTAGTTTCAGAGAGTCAGGTCCCCTTTCCACCGGTATATGCTTTCCACATTTGCAAAATATGGTATGAAGTTTGGGTTTTTATACAGTATCATGACTAGTGACATTGAGAATGTATGTCCTTACCTTGGTAAACAATCCAGATAAGCACCTGCAAAAAAATCAGTCTGAGAGTCATGCTGAATTTATGATTTGGGTTTGAATGGTCACAACATCACATGTTATAAGTATTTTTTTTTACTTCCTATGAACTGGACCAAATGCTTGTGAAGAGAAACATTACAATGACAAAAATCATTGTTGATTTCACAAGTTTTACTACAAGTGAAAGGGATGCCAGTATTCAGCTTCCAGTTTGGTACAAAAGATGCTACTTTTTTTCTTATGTTGTCCAAAAGAATAAATATATTGTATTACAAAAAGATTTTTTGTCACGATAAATGTGTAAATGATTTTGATTATTGAATGCTAAAAGTTATTCTTGATTATAACTCTGCTAAAGGGACTGTAGATATAGTGGATAAACTGATAGCCTGTTATATTACAAAAAGGCAAACAAAAAGTTGGCCCAAATAGTTTTTTTTTATATCTTATGTTAGATATTTCTGCATATATGCTTGCTGTTAAGAGCAATAAATGCATTGTGGAAGTCCATCTTGCTATCTAAAAGACAAATTTTTTTTTTAAGTTCTTAGATGGTTGTTCGTTGAAGCTTATATTGAAAACAGAAGTTATCTATCGTGTGCTAGTTTCTCATGAGACATTTAACTCAAAAAATCAGACTTGCAGCCAGCCTATGCCTTACAAACATTTGTAATCATTATTCTACTCATACTATGTTTTAAATTTGGATAAAAAAGAGGACACTACACTTTCTCTAAAAAGTGACAAAGTAAATATTTTTTTATAAAAAGTTTCATAAAGGAATATGTTAGGGGGATAAAAAACACATTCTGTAAGCACAATTATTTGCACAAATTGCAATGTATGTGATTCTGGTAAGAACTGATATTTTATCTATTTCATGTTTATTTCTCAGAAAATCACAATTGCTTATGCTCACTAAACTTCATCAAAGTAATATATGAAATAATATTACTTTGACAAACATTGTATTGTATAATTGTATTTATATGGTAGAAGCACACTCATGGCTCATATTTTATGGGAGGGTGTGTGATCCGATGACTCTAAGTGTATGCTGTAATTAAGGACTGCTGTAGGATTAAAGAAATAATGTTTCATAAAAACAGGAACCTTTTCCTATAATGGATAGGCTTGGTCAGTGTATGATATCCAAAAATTCTGAGGACCATGTGTCTGTGTGTGTGTATCACTGCAGTGACTCTTTTCTCCCACCATCCTTGCTTCTAAGAGTGGAGTTCATTTTTAAGAAAACTTCCACCCTTCCTTTAAATCGGAAAACTTGAGTTTAAGTGATATTTCCAATAGCAGGCTTGACTTTTGACATTTGAAAAGCAAATGCATAGTTTGCATGTCAAAATGAACTAAAGATAAGGAAAATTAAGCATTGTAGAAGAACACTGAGGCAGCCTATGAATGAACCTTCCAAACATCAGTTGGAGATCTCTGCCATATGTAGATAATTACATATATCATTTATTGGCAGTAGTCAACGATAGTCATTTCAAATTTTGCTTGGCCAGGAATTTGTCAGATGTGAAATAGTTAGACCAGATTGCTGTCAAACATGTGTATTTATGCGTGTTCACTTGCTATTGCATCCTATAGGTTATCATAAATAATATAATAATAGATGAGCATAAGCCACATCTGAGTATAGTTTATGGACCTAGTAAATCTCTGGTATACCATTTAAGTATTATTATCAGAAAGTTATGCAGTTTTCTAAGATAACAGTATCATTGCAATAGTTAAGTTATTTTCTTATATACAGTAATAAATGCTGAAATATCTATGCTTAAATTTACCTAAATGTTAAACATTTATTTGGACTATTACTTGATACTTGTCACTAAGGTAGATATTTCTAGGAGAAATGTCTAATTCCCATTCATGTATTTTTATAAAAGCCTCGGTTATTTACCTAGCTAAGAGTAAGCTAAAGTTTCTGCAAGTTGCGTCAGTCTCTCATTGTGTATTAAGTTATTGCAAGTTTTCTTGGCTTTCATTTAAATAAACAGCAGCAGTGCTCTTTTAGAAGTATGATACTTATTTGTAATGTTTCATTATCCGACTGGCTATTTCAAGGACTGGTTCCTTGAAATAGCCAGTTTTACAAATAGCATGAATTACAACTAAACAACAATAAACTTTTTAGAGAACATTACATATTTATTTTAAATGTAAGACTGAGACAACGTATGACAAATTGCTTCAATAATAGATTGTTGCATTTTGTAGAAAGCTGTATTCACTGTTAACTGTACATACATAGATTTTTTTTGTCAATCAGTTGAAAGTTTTGATTAAGAAGATTAAATTTTCATAGTTTTTATTATAAAATATTATTTACAACATTTAATTTGAATTTTTAAAAATTATTATTTTTTGGAAATATATTCACCTTTATACATGATGATTCAAAAGACTCAAAACCCATAGTATATTTTCAGTTTTATTTCTGTTATTATTATAAGCTTAATTACAATAGAGATTGGAATAAACATGGAGTGTTCTCCTTTCTAAATGTAAGCACAAAAGCCTTATCATGTTTGATGAAACAATTGCTAACATAGCAATTGTTATTATTGGAATTCCTGATTTGATATTGATTTTTAATTCTTTTAATATGTTTGAAAGTGTGTTAGTAAATGCCATTTCTTTTAAGTAATCTGAAAGGTAAAAAAAAAATCTCAGGCTATCTTGAATGTTCAGTTATGAACATGTGCTGAACAGTGATGTGCTGCCTTCATTGTGAACAAAACACTATTTGTTAGTGAAGCTAACATATAACAATAACTTTTGGAAATCTGGAGACAACCAGTGCTGCTGCTATAGCATTTAGAATCCATCAAGTTGTCCCTGAAAAATTAACAATTACAGTTTGAGTTGCATGAATATTGAATCAGCCTGTGTAATCATATGGTGTTAGTTTCACATCATGATAGGCTTATAACACTTTTTATTTGATGCTCATTTTTATATTTAATCTAAATATAAATTTCTATTTTAGCATTCTACAACAGTGAAGTCATACATAATACCCCAGTAAGTATTTTGTGTTATACTTACCTTTAATACAAAACAAAACCACATAAATATATAATTTAAATTTAATTAGATAATTGAACAGTTATATTATGCTAATGATAAAGGAATAAAATATCCCAATAAATTAGTTAAGTAATATGACAGTATATAACACTATACGTTTTGGAGTGAAATAAATGAACATATTGGGAAAAATCCGTCCTCTACCATAGGTGTCATAAATTGGTGGCATTCAGACCTGGCAGCTCTGTGTACCTCTGATGTCAGGCACATTATACTTAATTTTCATTGTTATTCTTCTAATTATTAGTAATTTCTGTTCTGTAGCTGTTTTTCAGGTAATCGGTTAAATTAGGTATCTATATGATGTGTGTGTGTGCACACAATATTAATAATATTATTTAGAACCACCAGTAAGAGGATGGACAATGGATGTTTTCAGCATTTCATTTGTTATGAAATCTTATCTGATTCTGTTGGGTCAGTCATGGATTATTTATTATTATGTGTTGCTGTTCTGGTGATTTGATTATTTGGTAGTAAAAATGTCAATCTTGTATATCAGACATTTGAATGAAAAAATCCTAATAACCCACAGACTGAAAGCACTTGAATTTATGTTGAAACGGGCAAAACCATTCCAAGCATCTAGGTTGTTGTTAATGTTATTAGTAGGTAGTAGTAGTAGTGATGCAAAGAAGCAAGCTTATATAGCATCAGCCCTAATAATATGTCTAATTCTTATTTGAATTTATTCAAACTGAAGTAATCCACTTCTGCAATTCTAAATGGTAGTTTGTTCCAACTCAGTTACTCTCTGGCTAAAAGCAAATTTTCGCACATCTATCCTGCTGTCATCCTTTTTCAGTTTAGGTTTATGCCCCCTTGTGTGCATTGTTTGAGAAAGAGTTAGAATACCATCATCATTAAGTTTACTCAATTCATTTAAAGCCTTAAACACTTCAGCCAGGTCTCCTTGCAAGTAACCTAGTTTCCAAGTGCTGCAGTTTGCAGAACCAAAGTCTTTTGTGTGTAAGGGGTACGTACCCCTTTGTGTCCTTGACTAATCTGGTTGTTCTTCTCTGCACCTGTACCAAGAGATCCACACTTTTCTTAAAATGAGGCTTCCATTCCTGTATGCAGTATTCAAGATGTGGCCTAACCATTGCCTTATACAATGGGATAATCGCTTCTTTGTCCCTACTGTCAGAGTTCCTGTATATCATTGACAGAATGCCATGAGTGCTGTTCCAGCAACCTGTTTGCACTGCTTCTAATAACTTAAACCTAAGATGAGAAAAGGATAGAAAGAATGCTTCAGCCCTTGAATAATTTAATAACATGGGAAACAGACATGATAAGAAAGCAATGAATGAATGAAGAGAAAGTGACAATAAAATGAGAGAGCATTGAGTTGTTTGTTGATAGGTTTTTTTTCCCCTTTCAAATGCCTGGCTTTCTGCTTATGGGGTGTCAATTAGCACTTCAAATAACCATCTGGAAAATAGTGGAAATTTCTACAATATAACCAAATTATTCCATAATTTAGTTATATTATAGAAATTTAATATTCCTCATCTTTGGATTTCCAAATTAGTCAATTTCGTATGATAAGTTATGTTACCATCACGTTTTGTATTGTGACTTGTCAAGCATTAGGCCTATTGACTTTTCCGTACTAGTCAACCAATGTGATGATAGCAGTGTGTGAATTTAAAACTGACCATTGTACTAGCAGAATTGTATTAATTTAATTTTACTTGGCCACACTTTATCCTTTGTAGACTACTCATTTCCACTTCTATTTTCTGGAACAACTTTCCTTTGCTTGCATTTCCCAAAAATTACGAGAGATTCTAATACCTTTTGTGTTTGGGATTTTTATAGGAAAAAAACAATAGGTTATGAAATACCAGATAATTACTTAAGTTACTTCTTGAGTATGGTAACAGGAAAGTTAATATTTGCATTTTGGATGAAATAATGCAACTCATTTTTTAAATCAATTTCTTGTGTTTCTTTCAGAATCCATCGTGGAAAAGTTTTGAAACATCAAATTTTCCTGATAAGATAAATGCATCATCTAGTATCCTTTAAGGTGCATATGATTGCTCTTATTACAGTTTTCTTATTCACCAATTTAAGAACTATCAGCCAAAATTAAAAGTTTTTTTTTTTTTTTTTTTTTTTTTTTTTTGAAATCTAAGCTTTTTGCCCCTAATGGAAAGACTAAGTTACTATTTGTAATTATAGGTTGATTTCTTGCAATAGCTGAAATATGATTATTATATGAAAAAAGCTGTCTGGCAGAAATGTTTCTCTTTTTCTTTAATAAATATTTCTTTAAAATTTGATAAGTATTTCTTTAAATATTTGTTTGTTTATATATTAGGTAATTAACCCAAACAAAATTGGTTTTTTTTTCTTCTAAATTAGCAGTGACCAACTGACTGCATGCAAGCCTGATGTAGTCTTCCAAAGAATTTCATTTAAGTCTGTGACCATTATGTCTATATTCACATTATATTAACTATTGCTAAAATGTTTTTGGAACATTACTCATTTTAAGGTTTGACCTCAAAATTGTTATAATGAGAAGCAAATGGCTGCGAGCATAAAAAGTTGGCCATTGCTGTCCTAGATGAGTAGATTTGTCACCATCTGCTTGAAAAGGTTCATATCTTTTTTTTTTTCAAAAGGAACCTCCTTGAAGCATTCTCAAGCAATGAGTTTATCTTTCCCACGAAGGCATCATTAATTTTCTTACAAGTAATTATCAAGTTTATTACATTCCACAGACAAACAATTATTCTTAAAACATTTAGTTTATAAAGATTATACAGTGACATTTTTTGCCTGGGTTGCCTTAGCAATAATTCCAAAACTCCATCCTGAGGATTGTTAGGGTTACCAGGTGACCTCCTCCAAAAAAATGGATAGCTATCAGTTTCACATCCATTGCTTCCAGCTTCATTTATATGCATCTTCCAATTTGGGTATTTGTGTCAAAGTAGATAGGTTTGCTGGATGGTTTCCATAAAAATTCTGTATATGCAAAAAGGAAAAGTTTGCCACAAAAAAAAAAAAAAAAAAAACTTTGTACAGCTTCAATGAGAAGCTGTTATGTTCATCTGTCCACAGAAACTAAAATTTCATTGAAACAGTTGAACCTTTATTATGCTGCCTATGTAAAAATAATAAAGATTACAGAATACAGTTGTATAAAGCAGCAACAGCAGTTGCAAAATGTATTAAAACTCTAGAAAATAATTATAATGAAAACTGAATGTAACTAAAATTAAACTATTGAAGGTATAAAATGATAGTAAAACTTACTTCATTAGAAAATCTGGATATTTAACTGGATACCTAGCAACCATAGTGGAGGAATTAAGTGGATGACAAATGGCTAAACCATTATATTGTCATAGTTGTACCTTATTTTAAATTGTTACATTATTTAAAGAAAACTGAAATTAGTTTTGCATCTAAATCAATCAGGAGTTTATTTTTTAAAGGTCAGTATTATTGGAAATATTCAAAGGAATACTGAGTAATTGGAGCATTAGAAATATTTTGTATCGGTAATTTAAAATAAATGTTTGTTAATTGGACACTTTAAATTAAGCTTCGATAAGATATTCTGCCCTCTGGCACACTTTGAGACACCTGCAAAAACAAACTGGTTTTGCCGGGACATACAAATATAATATCGGTATGGTTAACATAAACTTTGATGACTGGCAGTGCTGCAAATATATGTATTTCTGTATGCAGAAACTCATTTCTTAAGTCAGTGGCTGATTTACTCATAGAAGTTTGTTATCTCAGTTTTTTTTTTTTTTCCCTCCATTTGTTGTTCTTCAAATTATTGCAGAGGCATTCTGTTGGATTAAAGTTGCTCCTTAGGCAGATTTTTAGCTACTGCATTATTGACAGCTGTGGTGTGGGGAATTATCATGATGACACAACAATGTAGATAGGCAGAATTGTACAGGATGTCATGATGGTTATCATCATCATGGTTCTGTACACAATAGCTAATAATAATATACCAAATTATGCAAAAAAAATGTACTATTACTGTACCACCACCACCACCACCACAGAACCTCATTATTGGTGTTACTTTGTTCGAAATGTTGCTTGAGCATATGCTACCTCCAGACATGTCCATTTGATATGTGGACTGTGTAGAAAGGTTTTCTCTCCACATTATCCTCTGCCATTGTTTAGCTCCATTGATTCCATTTTGTGCACCATACAGCATACAGTGACTGGTGTCGTGCGGTGACAGCATGGGCCTCTGGTGTCTTTCAGATGGGTAGTTGGTCCAACAGCTGCCCTTATTCTCAAATCTCTTGTTTGTGAGTGTGGTGGGGGTTTCCTTTTACAACACATCTCCACTGCTGACAGATTCTGCAAATCTGTTCAGTAGTAGCCTACCATGCATTGGGTGAATGATAATATATTTACCCCCCTGCCTTCCACTCCATATGATGTTTCCAGCAGTTGGCTTGAATGAGTCACTTGTCTTGCTGTATAACAAACATACATATATAAAATGTGGCATCTTACTGTAACTTCTTGGCAGATATAAAAAAGCCTATTTTTAGTCTATACTTTGGACTCCTCTGGAAGAAGCTACAGCAGACTGTCGAAATAACAGCACATTGAGATTGGATGTTTACGTACAGCACAGATGTCTTGCAGTGCCGAAAAAAGAGAAAGGCAAGTCATGCGATTATTTTTTTTGTTTAAATTTGTCAGATTCAAAGTGAATTCTGTACTGATATCACCGCTGTTTTACATTTATCTTAAATTAAAAACCTCTCTCTCTATGGCTCCTAAAGTTAATAAACCCCATACAGAGAAGAAAAAAAGAATAATTAAAAACATTAAAGTTTAGTGATAAACTTGATATAATAATAGAAAATAGAATGGGCGTAAGTAGGAGTGTATTAATGGCAGAATATAACATTGGATCAACATGTTTGTTTTTTATGTGCAGTTAATAAAATTGCATTCTTAATCTCTATTTCTTATTTAGCCTCATTATTTCTGCATTATATATATTAAAAATAAAACTTTCTAGATAATGGAAAAATCAAAATAACAGCATCTTGAATCCCTGAAGGTGCCATTATTCTGAAAGTCTATTGTATTATTTGCTTGTAAATTTGATGTATTCCTATGGAAGGCAGTCTATAGAATAAAGCCTAAACTTAGCTTCTGTGAGAAGCAGTTGAACCTAATAATATCGATAAAATAAGACTTCTCCAATTTATTTTGTGTATAGATTCCAAATTATTTACTATCTCAAATATCTTGGCTGTAATTCATTTTTTCAAATATAATAAACACAATTATAAAAAGTATTAATTTTGTTTTTTGTCTGTTGAGTATGATGTTCCTGAACAGGTTAAGATGTTACTGTTAGGGTGTGGGTCTTTGGAAACCCACCACATTTGCTCATTGAATGGATAGTCAACTTTAGTGGCCTCACCTACTTTGGCGAACAGGTAATTCACAATATTAGTCTGTTTTTAGTTAATGTGATTTTTTTAGTATGCAAACAGATTTGTTAGTTGCCTTAATTTTGTGCTTAAATGAATTGTTCTTTTTCTTTCATGAGTTAGATCCCATGAAGAATTATATCATATCTCAGTTTAGCTTACATCAAATATACTAGTTGAAATTACCGATTATTCCACAATATAACTGATAATTTAATGTAAAAAAAAAAAAAAATACACTCAATTAGTTTTGCATTATGGGATTTTTGCTAATTCCTTTATCATGAGTAATTATCACTCCTATTAAAACAGGAAATTTTATACGATGATTGCAGTTTATATATCTTTTATTTGTGTTGCTATGCATTCGCTAATTTTGCAAATATCAGTGATAAAGGAATTAACTCTAGCCTCATGTACAGAGCTAATCTTACCCACAATACACGATTTTAGCCCCCCCCCCAAAAAAATCTTCACGCACTTAAATAGATGGTCTTAATAAGTAGTTTAACATGCTAGCTGCCACCTACATATAGTGTAATTAGAACTGATTACACTATTAGATTAGCAATAAAAAGTGGCCCTCCTCTCCTCTAAAAATTATTTGTAAGCAGATAACTTGTTTTATACAATCTGCAATATATGATGGTGACAATGGAAGTCGTATTAACCATAAGCAATTAAACTGAATGATGAGGGAAATAGTATTGTGCCTTGTTGCTATTGTGGATTGGAGTACAAATATTCCAATCCACATTTTTGCAATGGTGTCTGTATTTTTGCAGAACACTGACCAAGCATTCAGGCTGCAATGAAACACTTATACTTAGTATACCATATCTTTGAGTTAATTTTTAAGGATGTTGCAGTGAAGGTCACTATACTTCAGTGGCACAGCTACCATGTAGGCAGGCAAGGAAATTGCCTCTGGGCCGTTTAGGGGCCGCGACGTCTTTGGCTGTCTCCTCTTTTTGCAATTTTCATTAATTAAGTAGGGTAGCTACGCTACTGCTATACATTCCCTTTTTTTTTTTCTTTTTTTTTTTTTAAATTGGTAATTATAATACCAGAACAGCAGCATAAAAAAACTTCAGGGCTCCAGTTAAAAATTCAATTTTTCCCCCATTGTTAATTTTGTTGGTTTGATATAAGCGTGTCAGGAGCATTGGGATCCTGGTGCATTGCATGGCTCTCTGCAACATACACTATGCCACTGGACAAGAACAATCCCAAAAGAATTGTTAAAGCCACTTGCTGAGTCCAGACTTTCTTGGACTGTGGTGATTGTATGCTTTTATTGTAATTTTTTATTTTTTTCTAGGTTTCAGCTTTTACGAGGTGGTATCAAAAAGTTTTTCCCCGACATGTTCTGTGTGTCCCAAGAAGCTGAGATTTGGAACATATATTGCTCCTTCTCTACGTAGTTGCCATCCAAAGCAACACATTTTTCCCATCTTTTGCGGCACTTCCTTATACCGTTTTTGTAGAAGGTCTCGCTTTGCTCTTGAACCCATGCTTCTGTCACAGAAATTACCTCTGCATTGCCAAAAAAAAAAAAAAAAAAAAAAAAAAAACCAACATTTTCATGGAAAATTGATTTCAGCTGTCGAAAGAGGAAAAAGTCAGGTGTCAGTTCAGGAGAATAAGGCAGGTATGGCAAGTTACAAAGTCCTGACTTCTAGGCAAGATCAGTGGTTGCAACACCAGTGTGGGCAGTCTGGTGCATCGTCATGAAGCAACAGCATGCCTTTTCTGAGCATTCCACATTGCTTTTCCTTCATTGCCAAACATAATTTCTTCAGTAAGTTGCTGTAGTAATGCATTGATGATGGTACCCTTCTTCAGTAAGTTGCTGTAGTAATGCATTGATGATGGTACCCTTCTCCAGATAATCTGTGAGAATAATGCCCATCTTCTCAGAAAACTAACAGCAACACCTTCTCTGCAGATGGTTACACTCTGGCCTTTTTGGGAATTGTTTCCATTGTTTTGTTTCTGAGTCAAAGTGATTTGTCCACAGTTCATCCATAGTCACCAATTGAGAAAGAACAGGTCAAGATCACTGTCACGCATGGCAATCAATTGAGCAGGGCAGGCCTGCCTCTTTTCTTTCTGAAGACATGTAAGCAGTGAGGAATCCATTGTGCTGAGATGTTATTCATATTCAAAGCTGTATATTATTCTCTCCACTAATTCATAGTTTATCCCAGTCTCATCGACTATCTGTTTAATTGTTATCAGGCAGTCATTGAGGATCAGCTGTTCCATTTTCACTGTGAATTCATCAGTGTGAGATGCTCACTTCTTTCGTTATCAGGGATGCTCTCCCAGCCACACTTGAACTATCTCCACCAGTGTTTTACAATTTCATACAATCCTCATACACCGTAGACTATCTCTTCACGGATAGTCCTTGACTGTTTATCTTGCAAAAATAGGAACTTGATAATGGATCGATATTCACCTTTATCCATAGTGACACTCTTTCATACGTCCAGCTCTATAACAAAAGAAACATGAGCTAGAGCAATGAATCTTCTGGCATTTATTACTAGATAAACAAGTGATACATTCAATAAAACATAGAATTCATGGAATACAGAGAAGAAGGTCAGGGGAAAAACATTTTGATACTCTCCTTGTATTTCTGGCAGCAATATAATACATAAAAATTCTTCATGTTTTGCTTGAAAGCATTCCAAAATATTTTAGCAAGCATTCAAATGTGTTCCTGTTGGTTAGTCAAAACTTTGGAATGCACTGAGAACAAAAAATTTCAAGTTATCACGAATGATGGAATGTGTACTTCCACATGATGTTTGGGGTATCAGCTATTTTATGCACATAGAAGTTTTGATTTTTTTTCATTTTTTTATTTTCAGGTTCTTTATGCTAGTACTTTTTGATGTGAAACGTCCTTGGAGCACATCAACCAAGTAAATTTGATCATTCACGAAAAATGCAATGCAGAAGTGATGTCACCTGTAGCTTCCACCAGAGGCAAATTATCATAACTTGTGTTGTTGCAATCATACTTGTATGATTGCAACAATACAAGTATTTGTAATCAAATATTTGTACTGTTACAATCGTACTTCCTGCAGCTGCCATTTGATTGTTGCTGTTCAAATGGCTACAATCAAATAGGTAATTACGTTGTTGGCTTTGATTTCGACCTCTTCCAAGCCAAGGATATTTCACATAAAATCATCTACTGCTGGCGTGTGCTGAGCACACGTGCCATTTTTTTTTTTTTTTAGTTTGTAATGGTAGTGCCAGATCCACCAACACGCTGATCTACTACACTTATTTGTCCATTTTAAACATTTGTAACCATTAATAATATTAATAATAATAATAATCTTTCTCTGGCAATACACTCTTCTACATTATTCTATTGATTTCTGAATTTTTAAAGAAAAGTTCTGTGTTATGCTCAGGAGTGACCACATAACACAGAGGAGTAAAGAGTATTTGTTCATTGAGAATATTATTAACCACGTTAAGCAGTCTCATCGAATTGAATCGTAGTCAACTCAGAAGCATTTAAAAAATAAATTTTGAGCACTGCAGTCTCGATGCAGCTTTATCAGTGAGGTGCCAACTTTTATAAATGAACTTCTTATGCCACATATGGGCAGTTTTAAAATTCATTGCATTATACTGTTATGAATGTTTATTCGTTACCTTTACTTTGTTCGTTATTGCTTTTTACTGCTAGTACTTTTATTTTATTATTATTTTTGATTATATTTATACCTTGTTACATTTATGTCATTATAAAATTACTTTACTTTATTTTAATAAGAAATTTATTGTTTGTGTGAATTTTTATGCAGGTCCCGAAAGAAGGGAAAACGTTCAAACCAAATGCATTGCTATTTGTGATGTTAGAAGGTTATTATGGAAGTTCTTCTTCTCTTCAGGCAAGTGGACTTAATTGTGGTGGTGGTTTTTGATCTCTTGGTAGTAAATTTTTTTTATGGCTCTGAAAGACCTGTAAAAGGCTTAGATAAAACTTATCAGAAATACCACAGCCATTTGTGGTAGTTAACTCTCTCTCTCTCTCTCTCTGTGTTTTATTTGGTTTTTAGGAGCATTAGCAACTAAGGCCATATTGCTCCGGAAATATGCAGTGGTCATTCCCTGATCCATCCGCATCCTCCATATTTGGTGGTCACGGGCTCAAACCCTGGTCTAATCAAGAAGCTTGTGCTATGCACTGCTGCTCCTGCCCACCTGGCTATGGAGGTGCCATTTTCTCTCTCTCTCTCTCTCTCTCTCTCTCTCTCTCTCTCTCTCTCTCTCTCTCTCTCTCTCTCTCTCTCTCTCTCTCTCTCACATTAAATAATGAACAATAGTTGATAACAGAATAATTAATAAAAGAAAATAAAATGGTAAAGCAAACAGCAGAATTGCAAATTCCTCTACATGATGCTAGCTGTATAAAACTGAAATGAAACTAAAATATAATATAATAAAATAAAACTTATGCCAGTAGCATGGCAAACCAGTAGAGCAAAAGTAGTCAAAATTAAATGCAAACAATCAAACCAATAAGGAGAGGAAAAATTGTAGCAAACTAAATATATTGTAGAAGCAATGCTCCAAAATAATTTAGAAAATACAAATGAATATATTAATAATCAATTAAATTTTCGAAAATTGTAGATCTCTTAAAGTACCATTTATAACTGACACAATATAATAGCGTAGCTTAATTTAATTTATTATGATACTCACCTTTTTATAATCTAAATTGATGTTGGAATAAATTGGATGATAATTTTAAATTTAAGTTAGCATGAATAAGTTAGGATTTAAAAACAGAATTAAAATGTGCGCAAGGAAGTAGAAGTGCACATCTTTGTCCTTGGTTGTCAATGTTAAAATTTGAAACGATTTTAGTTATACGGTTGGAAACAGAAGGCCAATAGCCATAACAAGTGGCTTTTGTTTTACACGTCTTCAGTTGGCAATGGTAGAATGAGAGTAAACGCGTGTATTTAAGAAGACTAGATTCCCGTGATGCTCTTGGATTCACTTGGGAATCTCAGGTGCATGAGATTCCAGACCAGTGCTATGTTATACGGTAGTTTGGAATTTAATACTTGAAGAGTGGAATGGCGGCGAAACTAGGGCTTCGTTTTGGAAAATTTTAAAACTGGATTTTAATTTGATAATAGGAATGGCTGAATCTACCAAGGGGTTGTGGTTGTGGGATTGAACATGTGTTGCTAATTCGGTATTGGACTGTCCCATCCTAAAGCTATTGTAGTGGTAGTACGCACGTGTGTTTGATGTTTTGGTAGAACCGTATTTTGTGGTGGTGCTACCAATGTAGCAAACGTTACAATTATCTTGACATTTTATTAAGTAGATGATATTATTCATGTCACTAATGTGGTAATTTTGTGTATCTTTATATGAGTTGAATAATGAACCTAGTTTATTGTAAGATGAGAATGTAAGGGTGATATCAGTACTTTTGAATAAATGGCAGAATTGGTTGGCAAAATTACTATGGTAAGGGAGGATAATACGTGGATTATTATTGGAGATGCGTTTGGGTGGATTGTTGATATTATTTTGGACTGTGATAATAGTTTGTTTGATTAATTGAATAGGATATTTCCTAGATATGAATTGTGTGTGGAACTGTATTTGATAGCATTGTAAATTTGATTATAAAGGACTGCTTTTTTTGTGTTGAGGGGGTGATGTGATTCAAAGTGTAAGTATTTGCCCGTGTGAGTATTTTGTCTGAAAATTCTTTTTCCTAGTTTTGTATCGCTTCTGTATATAGTGAGGTTTAGGAAATTAATTTGTCCCTTTTCTTCCAATTCCAGGGTATATTTTAATCTATTATGCAAGGAATTAAATTTAATGAAAAGATCATTTTTTGTGGATTTGTGCCCTATTAAGAGGATATCGTCAGCGTATCATATAGATAATTTAATATCTGGGGGGTATGGTTGTAATATATGATTTTCTACGGAGGCTAGGTAAATTTCAGATAGGGAGGCTGAGATCCCTAATCCCATAGGTAGGCTGTAGGTTTGCTGCTAAATCTGATTAAGAAATCGGAAGTAGCTGGCATCTAATAGAAAGGTTGTGAGCTCTAGTATGCTATTAATTGAAAGGGAAGTGTGATTGGATAAGGTTTTGTCGTCTGTTAAGAAATTACGTAAGTTTTGTAATGTTGACGGTAAATGTACATTAGTGTACAATGAGACTACATCAAAAGATGCTAGGATGTCATCATTGGTTATTGTGATAGAATTTATTTTTTCAAAGGTTTGGGAGGTATTGTTTACTTTAAATTTCGAAAATCTGGTGAGGGGGGAAATAATTTTGACCAGGAAGGAAGGTAAATTAGTGAAAGCTGATTTGCTGAAAGATATTATGGGTCTTAGTGGGTGATTGGGTTTATGGAGTTTGGTAATACCAAACATATGCGGTAGAATATTGTTACGGATACCAATCTGTTGAAGGGTGTATAAATTAATTTCATTGTTGGATCATAATTTCCTTAAAATAATGTCAAGCTTATTTTTATGTTTGGAAATAGTTCATCCAATTTATTCCAACATCAATGCAGATTATAAAAAGGTGAGTATCATAATAAATTAAATTAAGCTACGCTATTATATTGTGTCAATTAAATTTTTTAAAAACCAAATTTGGCTTTTAAAAAATAAGCACAATATTGTCTGCAAAACTGAGATCCTGTAAGGGAAATTGACCTGGAGAATTCTCTAGGTTGATCTTGAATTCGTCCCCTGTTAGCCTGAAAATATAGTCTAGGGTGTCTCCCTGTAGAACTCCTGAGGTGATGGGAAATTTGTCTGCTATTGCTTTTTATTTATTCAGGAATTCCATAGAATTTTAATATTTCAAACATCCTTGACCTGTCTGTTAACTGAGTCGAATCATTTGGAGAAATAAAGTTTAAAATCAGTGGAAGATTTTTGTCTTTGGCTGCTTCAAGTAACCTTTTTAATACAGTGGATATGTTCAAGAGTACTGTGGTTTTTAAGAAATCCAGCATGATTTATGCGGAGAAGAGGAATAATATAGGGTTCCATTCTATTTAATAGAATCCTGTTATAAATTTTCAAAACGATTGATTGAAGTGTAATTCTTCTGTAGTTTTTGGGTCTATTGAGATTACCCTTTTTTTGGTATTGGTATAATGAGTCCCTCATTCCATTGCAAATAGTACCAGTGGCCCAGAGCTGTATTGAATATGTTTAAGAGTTGTTCTAAGTTCTATACCTAATGGCCTCGACTCATCAGGTCCTGCTGTCTTCTCGTTTTTTTTTTTTTTTTTTTTTTTTTGTTGCTGTAATGCTTTTTCAAATTCCTGTATGGTGAAGCTATTACAATTTATTGGGAGAACATTCTGGACTACTATATTGGGTAAAGTTTTTGTGATTGTGGGGATTGCTGGATTTAATAGGTTTTGGAAATGTTTTTTCCATTTCTTTTTTTTTTGGTTTCGAGGGCTCCTCTGATTCTTAGTTTCCTAGGTTTTCTTTCTTTATTACTTAACAATCTGGCTATGTTGTATTTGGGTTTCTTTATCTGTCTTAAATGCTGAATGGATTTGATTATTTAATGTGTGTAACCTAGTGAGAAGATCTTGATGTTTGCATTTCCTAAGTCTTTGCTTGAGATTGTTCCTTTATTCAATCAAGGCAATTGTGAATTGGGACACCCATTCTCTTTTAGACTTCTTAGAGTTTGTAATGTTGAAGGTTTGACTTGCAGCTTGTTGGATAGAGTTTATTATGTTATCAAAATTGTTGTCTAGGTTGTCTGTTAATGCTTCTTTATTGAGAGTGTTCTCTATTATTTGTTTGCTTTTCTAAGATTGTTTAATTTGGACTAGTTATATTTAGGGTTGTTTTTGCTAGCAGGCTTGGGTGCACTAAGGTGAAGTTTAACATGAGCAGTTTTCTATGGCCCAAGTTTAATTTGGACTAGTTATATTTAGGGTTGTTTTTGCTAGCAGGCTTGAGTGCACTAAGGTGAAGTTTAACATGAGCAGTTTTCTATGGCCCAAGTTTATCTCTACACTATTATAGGCTCTGCAGTTTTGTACTGGCGCCTCTGTCTGCTGCTCCTGCCCACCTCTGTAGGTGGGCAGGAGCAGCAGTGCGTAGCACACTCTTCTTGATTAGACCGGGGTTCAAGCCCGCGCCCACCAAATACGGAGGATGCAGAAAGGTCAGGGAATGACCACCACATATCCCCGGAGCAATATGGCCATGGTTGCTAATGCTCCTAAAATCCAAATAACAAACAAGCAGTTTTGTACTGATCTTGCCCATTTACTGTTGATTAACAGATGATCTATTTGTATTTTTGTTCCATTTGGGTGTTCCCAGGTCCATTTTCTTTCAGGTCTATGGCGCCTCCGTAGCCAGGTGGGAAGGAGCAGCAGTGCGTAGCACACGCTTCTTGATTAGACCGGGGTTCGAGCCCGTCACCACCAAATACGGAGGATGCGGAAAGGTCAGGGAATGACCACCGCATATCCCCGAGCAATATGGCCTTAGTTGCTAATGCTCCCAAAAAAAAAAAAAAAAAAAAAAAAAAAATTTCAGGTCTATGTGAAAATATGGACTGTAGGTTTACAAGGTTATGTGAATTATAAAGTTCTGTAAGGAGGCACCCATTTTCATTTGTGT
Organism: Mastigoproctus giganteus; assembly: GCF_048544385.1. Lineage (NCBI taxonomy): Eukaryota > Metazoa > Arthropoda > Arachnida > Uropygi > Thelyphonidae > Mastigoproctus > Mastigoproctus giganteus. The sequence goes on from NC_143575.1 coordinate 258,347,097, forward strand.
ATTCATGAAAGGTATAGCGACCTATATTTTGGGTATCAATTTAGTATGGTGGGTTTTTTTTTATTTTTTATTATTATTAATTTTTTTTTATTGGTACCCAAAAAAACATCCTTCCATACTAAATTAAAATAAATTTTCACAAGTTTCCCTTGTGAGCAAGTCTTATCTGGTACCTTACCTTAACAATATGACAGGAATTTATTATAAATTTACCCTTTTTTTTTTTTACCTCTTATGAGAAAATTTTTAGTTATTGTCATTAGCAGTAATAGTTCACTGATTATAAGACAAAATAATAGTGATGTTTAATAGTAATCAGTTTGTATAGAAAATATGATAGCCTAACATCTTCTTTTCTGAAGAAAGAGAATATACATAAACCACTAAAATTCATAAAATTGTTTCATTCAAATTCAAGAATCACTTCACTTATTAGCCTCACTTTTCAAATGTACCTGTATTAGCTGAACGAAGTAGTTTGTTATTTGGTTTTTAGGAGCATTAGCAACTAAGGCCATATTGCTCCAGGGATATGCGGTGGTCATTTCCTGACCTTTCTGCATCCTCCGTATTTGGTGGTCACGAGCTCGAACCCCAGTCTAATCAAGAAGCATGTGCTATGCACTGCTGCTCCTGCCTACCTGGCTACGGAGGTGCCAACGAAGTAGTGGGCATTGTCCATCATTACTATCTGAGTAAGCTGTAATAATATTAATCAGTTTTCTGTTATGGATTTAATTTTATCAATCTTAAATAATACAGATAAATTTAAGCCCTACTTGTAAAGCCCCATTATCTGAAGCTTTCAGCTCTAAACCTCTTGTTAGTCTTAACTTGCATTAAAGTGTACATCACTGTTCTCATTAAGATGTATTTTCATGCTTTTTGATTTCCTCTGCCTGAAAGCCAATCTATAGTAAGAATTTTCTGATTTTTGATACATAAAAGTTGGTAGGCATGCTTTCACATTCATTTTCTGCACATCTAAATCAGATTTTAAGAAATAATTCCTTTGGGGCTAGTATTTCTGGAGTTAACACTGAATGCTAGATAATGCTTCCAGTTGTTTTGCAAAAAAAAATACAATCTCTTGCTCTCAGCACAATAGTTTGATATCAGTTATATTATTACTTATAGACATAAAAACAAATTCCTGTTAATGGCATTAAAGATGCTGTTTGATAGTTAAAATATTAATGGCTTGTGCTCAAATTTAACATAGATCTATAAACAGCACAAATGTTTAGCAGCCCTCTCTAATTCACTACTGTTCTTTGGAACAGCATCCCTTAATATGTAAATTTTCAGAAACTATAGCTGGTAGGAATTAAAAGTACGTCAGTAAGTTCCTTCTTTCTTACTTTCTCAGTACTAACTTTAGGGTGCCTCCGTGGGCAGGAGCAGCAGTGCATAGCACATGCTTCTTGATTAGACCGGGGTTCGAGCCCGTGACCACCAAATACAGTGGGTGGGGAAAGGTCAGGGAATGACCACCACATAACCCCGGAGCAATATGGCCTTAGTTGCTAATGTTTCTAAAAAACCAAAATAACAATAACTAACTGTAGTATAGTACAGAGTATTATACTATACTACAGATTTTTGTTACTATTAGGAAAGAAGAAAAACATTAAAAAAATAAATGAACATCCATTAATTCTGTAAATTAATTTTTATGGTCATGAGATATCTGTGTTCTTGTGCTTTTTTTAATTTGCATTTTACAAATAATTTTTTTTTATTAAAAAACTTATCTGAATCATAAGAGATTTCTTTCAGATTCATCAGGAAGAATCTGATCAAGTGCCTATTGTTGACTCCATTCCAGTAGACTCATCATCGGTTAGAGTATCTTATTCTGTTACCACTGTAAGTAGGTAAGTATGAGACCTGTAAATGAGGAACATTTATGAAGGCTTATTGTGTATTGTTGATATATATCAGTGCGGTTCATCTCAAGTTTGGGCATAACTTCTTGATTGATTGAGTGGGTGTAGTATTGAGAGGTATTTTGCAGATAATTATAATATCAGATGACTGCTAATATTATAATAATAACAGTTGGCAACTTATGGTACTTGACTTAGGACATTTGGATTTCCAGATATGTTTGACTTAACATTTTCTGTTTGTGTGGAGTTTTTTTTTTTCCCCTCCTCTCTCTCTCTCCAGTTTTAGGCACTAGAAAATTTAGTAACTGCTGACTCTATTTAGTAAGAATTTTAGCAATAAAGTTATCAACAAATAATTTTTTTTTATACTTAACTACAATAGTTTTTGTCATCGGAAAGTGTCAATGTCTGGAATTCTTGGTTCCTTGTGAACTTAGTTACATAATGCATTCATTTATATTGTAATACAGGACAGCTATATTTATATTCTTGTTTAATTTTTTTTGATACAGTAAGTCCCAGACGTACCATACTGATGTTTCTGTCAGATCACTTTAATTTCAGTTGACTAAATTGGGCATGCATTTTTTTTATGTTTGCATTTTTATTTTCTAATTATTATTCTGCCATTTGTTTATTTATGTTTGCCATATTGTAGATGTTATTGGTTCATCCATAATAATAAAGTTGCAGTTTTTTGCTTTATTCTCCTATTAAATATGCTTTCTGGATCTTTCTATGAAGGGGATAACCTCTGGATAGAAAGATTGTATAAAGAGATTATATGAAAAATACTTTTTTTTTATATGATTATATAAAAAAAGGTATTATATCAAAGATACTTCTCAGAAAGATACTTTGCAGTAAGTATTCTTTTTGAATGCCTTTGGCCATAATCAAAGATAGACAGACAGCTGAAGAAACTTGCAATTACTTTCAAGTTTCCCAGTAAAAAAATTATCTGGACAGTAGTCAATAAGCTTCAAGGAGACTGAGTATTATGAACAGTCCAAGAGCAGGTTACCCAAAAACTGTAAAATTGAATTCAAAGGCTTCTAGTCAGAATAAAGCAACATCACAAATTTCTCATTTATAAGATATGTTTTGTATAAGACTGCACAGGTATGATGTCCGTTGCCAAGTTCAGTTTTTGAATGGTTTAAATCAAAGACAAACACAGCAGATGATATATTATGTTTACTGTTTGGCATGTTTTCATCTGAATGGATGCTACAGCATTATGTATTGGATTCAAGGTAATCATCATGTCATTGATATTTATCACCAGCTTAATCCAAAAGTAATAGTGTGCTACAATATTCATGGAAAAGCAGTTTTGGGCCAGTATTTCTGGAGGTAACACTGCATGCTAGATAATGCTTCCAGTTGTTGCAAGATGTGCTGAAATCATAAAAAATATATACGAGGGGGTATCAAAAAGTCCGTAACCTTACCTAGAAATAATAGACCTAGAAAGGGGAAACTTCACAGGAACTTTAATCCTTTTCTATGTACTCTCCATGAATAGTAACACATTTCTCTCATCTGTGGATCAGTTGTTTAATGCCTTGATCATAGAAGTCCACACTTTTTGCTTGAAACCATGATTCCACTTCATTAATGACTTCCTGAGATGAATCAAAGTAGCATGCTTCCTGCTTTGACATGTCTTTAGTCTCCGGATCATACTGGTACACCCAGCATTCATCATTTGTCACCAACAGATCAAAAAGTTCTTGACATCTGCATTACACAAATCCAACAGTTGGCGAGAACATTGCTTCTGCAAAGGTGTCAACAATATTGGAACCCATCGTGTGGAGACCTTAGACGTGTGCAGATGGTCGTGTAAAATGCTGTGGGCAGACCCATAACTAATTCCCATTGCATTTGCGATGAATTGAATTGTAACACATCTGTCACTCAGTGCCAGATGCTCAACCTTTGCAACTGTCTCTGTCTGTGGATGTTGAGGGCCTTCCTTCTCTTAGCTCGTCAAAGACACTTGTACGACTGCACACTGGAACTCCTGTTTCCACTTTTTTTAGTGTCATAGGATGGACAATTCTGCCTGTATGCAGCTTTCATTTCTTCATCAGTTTCCTGAACTTTCTTGCCCTGCAAATGCAAGAACTTGATCACCGCTTGATACTCCAATTTGTCAACCATAGCATCCTTCCTTAGATACCAGGCTCCACCACTGGTGTACGATCGCCTATGGGAATGAAATTTCTCATGTTAGTTATTGAACATGTAGACAACTTATATTAAAAATAGCATCTTCCTACTGATGTTTTATCTAGATCAGCGTACAAACTTTTTAATACCCCCTCGTACATGGCATTTCATAACATGGGCTGTTCCCTCAGGATTGATTCAAGACTTGAAACAATTAGATTTATACAAACATAAGTCCAATTTTGAGCAGTTAGTTATGTCTGCTTGAATTTAAAAAAAAATGGCAATAAAATAATAAATGAGAATATGCAGACACATACTTAGTAAAATGTTTATTCATATTAGGTACACATGCTTGCTTATTTTTATTTATTTTTTATTTTTACCGTTGAAAACTTCATAGCCATTTTTTAAACTTCAAACGGCCATAACCTCATAATTGTTCAGGATCAGACAATGTTTATATGAACTTTTTTTTTTTTTTTTTTTTTATTGTTTTCAGGTCCTGAATCAATCCCAAAAGTATGGCTCATGTCACAAAACACTGCATTTATACTTACATACAGTAGTGACTGAGGGTGGAATACCAAAATATACAAATAATCCTCAAAATTCATAATATTTATGGGTACAAAAAGTATAACCAATTTCAAGCTAAATTAATTTATTCACAAGAAATGCACAGTTTGTTTGTACAGTATATATATTTAACTACAAGCAAAATTTATCTTGTTTGTAACTTCATTTTACATTTTTTAAGACAAGAAGATAAAATTAACTTACAGGAAATAATCTGATATTAGTTTGCAATTGTTTTTTTTTTTCCTTTTTAACTGTTTTTTTTGCATATATTGGTTCTAATGTTCTCTAAATGTGCAATGTCAGTGAATTCAGTGTAGTACAGGATTTCTAAGAATGAGAGAAATGTGTCCCCTGAGTGTACAGAATATCCATGAATAGAACAGTGTGCTATTTTGTTCATGATCATACTAGAAAAATTGGTAACTGATTGTAGCCAGCCTTGTGAAAATAAAAAAAAAAAATGTGTTATTTTGTGTGCTTTATTCAAAAACATAATTCAGGTTACGATGTTTTGTGAAAAATCAGTGTGCTATCTAGAAAAATGGATGTCATTTTTGGACTGAGCATACTTGGATTACTGAAGGTCGGCTGTGGGCTTGTGTAGTTATTAGTCTTCTATGATTCGGATGAAATAATAACTCAGATTTTTATTTATTTATTTTTATTTTATTTATTTATTTTTTTGTAAATTTTTGATGGCAAAACCTTATTTTTTTGATGGCAGAAGATTTTCTTTTAGTTGAAATAATGTTTACTTCACTGTTTCATAACTAAATATGATCAGAAAATGCCAAACAGTATTAATTTTAACTGTACTTATATAATTGGAAGCTTATGATAAACTGAAAAATCATGTTGAAGTTTTGTACAGAAGTAGATGCCTCATTCGGTTGCATTTATTTTATAGGATTAAAACAATAGAAAGAGCTATTAAGCAAACTCAGGCTGCTGTGAATAAATCTCGTGTAAATATTGAACAGAAACTTACAAGATCTACTAGGCTAAAAGAAAAATTTGCAGAAAGGGAAATGCTGAAACTCAGGCTAAGCATGTTAAAAGCAGAAAAACAGAACCAGCAGAATAGTTTAGCACTCCTGCATTTACGAAAAATACATTGCAAACAGGTTTCAGAGAGCAAATGTAAGGTTTTTTCCAGGTATTTTCCTATTTAAATAAGTAGTTTCCTTATTAATCTGATAATTTTAAAATTTAGCTTTTGTATAATATATACAACTGATACCTTAAATAATATGCAAGAGTTGGATATCTTAGTAAAATTTTAAAAGGGCTAATACACAATCATGATATTTTAGACTTCTGTGATCAATTGAATTTATTACTTCACTTGTTTGTAAAGGTATGGTTTTGAATCCTCTTAATGAATCAAGAAAAACATGTACCTCGAAAAGTCATCACACTCCTCCAAACTGCATACAACAGTTTAACCGGCCAGGTGTGCATCCAGAATGATTTATCTGAGGAATTTACCATCCAAACTGGAGTCCGCCAAGGGGATGTAGCCTCCCCGTTGCTTTTCAACATCGTGGTCGACGCCATTATGAGGCAAGCATTCAGAAACAGACAGGGCATACAATATGACAAGGATCACTATGTGACTGACCTGATGTTTGCTGATGATAGTGCTATCCTTGCCGGTAACGACGCTGAAGCCACGGACATCCTCTACGACATTGCCCGCATTGCCCGGCCATACGGTTTGAAGATCAATGCTGGTAAGACAAAGGCCCTGACAACAGATGGGTCGCAAGCCACCATCTATCTCGAAGGCGTCCAGATCAAGCAAGTGCAGGACTTTAAATACCTTGGGTCGCTGGTCCAGGAGAAGAAAGTTGCATCCACCATGGAAATCCACAGCAGAATTGGACAGGCGGCCACTGCGTTCGCCTCGCTCAAATGGTGTCTGTGGAAGAGGACCAACATTTCCACAAAGACTAAAATCCGACTCTTCCGGACTTTGATCCTGCCCATTCTTCTTTACGGATCGGAAACATGGATTTGTCTCAAGTTAGATTTGAACAAACTTGAGGTATTCCAAATACGATGCCTGCGGCAGATCTTGGGCATCTCTCTTCGCGACCGCATCACTAATGATACCATCCGCGCCAGATGCCAACAGCAACCAACCATTGCCGACCAAATCCAGAAGCGAAGGCTCAGATGGTTTGGCCACGTATGTAGAATGGGCACGAACAGAATACCATCCACACTCCTTTGGAGACAACGACCCACCCAATGGAGCATCCAACGGACCGCGCCTAGGAAAACGTGGGCCAAGCAAGTGGAAGATGACTTGAAGAGCCGACGTCTCGACCTTAACCAGGCCAGGACTGAAGCCATGGATCGTAAGGTATGGAAGAACATCACAGAGCAAGTCCGAAACCCTGCGGCACCTACAGCAGCATACTGGTTGCGTGGCCAACCGCCTCCCCCAGCTGCCAGCTAAGGACCGAAGAAGAAGAAGAATGAATCAAGAAGCTCACCACTGTTTCAAAAATTCTATAGTCCAAGGGACATTTAAAAAAAATTTGTGTCCTGAATATGAAAGGTTAGTGATAGTGTTAAAATTTTCTGTACTTAATGTATAACACTTCAAATAGTAACCCACCAAGTTTCATGCAGTTTCAGTGATGTCTTTTTTTTTTTTAATTACAGGTCTTGAAGTCAACAGAGTTCTGTAAATGAATAAAGATGGACAAAATCAGTCACCATGCAGTCATTTAATATTTAGGTATAAAGGAATTAATGCCAAAGGAAATTCATGAGGATATGGTTACAACATTTGGGGAGGATATCCCTTCCTATTTCATGGTTAAGAAGTGGGCAGCAGAGTTTAAATGAGGGAGGGAGAGCCTGGAAGATGGCACACGCTGTGAAAGACCTGCAATGTCGATCACTCCAGAAGTTGTTGACATTGTGTATGATCTGGTGAGGAGTGATTGACAAGTGACAGTTAAGTACGATACTACCTTGTTGTATACATCTTGGGCATCTCATCTGAATCTGTGTTACCACATAATAATAGGTTCTTGTTATGAAAAAGGTTTCAGCATGATGGGGCCCAAAGTTGTTGACAGAAGATCAAAAATGCCCAAGATTTGTCAAGTGAACATTTACATTGTTTTTGAGTAGGTCCAGCAAATTTTCTTGTAAAGTTTGTGACCATGGATGAGATGTGGGTCCATTATTTTCAGCCAGAGATAAAGGAGCAGTCCAAGCAGTGGAGATGGTTCTTTTTCCCCCCACTCCAGAGAAAGCCAACTTGATTCCTTCTGCTGGCAAGATGATAACTGGTTTTTTTGGGATGCTGATGGAGTGTTGCTAGTTGATTACCATTAGGAAGGCCAGACAGTCACATGGGTATTACACAGACCTTGTGAGGAGTTTTCATGAATACATCAGAGACAAATTCTAGGGAAAACTCCATCAGCAACACTATCAGCATTCCAAAAAATGCTGAGGTTTTTTAGGATGCTGATGGGGGAGGGGTTACTACTGGATTGGCTTCAGGATCAGACAGTCACAGGGGTATTATTCAGATCTTGTGAGAAGTTTGCATGAAAATATCAAAGACAAACTCTGAGAGAAAACTCAGCAAAGGAATTTTGTACCACCAGAATGATGCACCTGCTCGCAAGTCTATCATTTACATGGCTGCAGTGTCATGGGTACAGCTTTGAAATCTTGGACCAATCCCCTTTTTTACCAAATCTAGGATGATTGGACTTTCACCTATTTCCTAATTTTAAAAATACTTGGCTGGTATCCATTTTCCCACCAATAGTGACATCATTGCTGCAGTTGATGCATTCCTGGAAGCACAAGAGAACGCTTTCTTTGCAGCTGGAATCAACAACACATTGCAGCACCGGTGGCAAAAGTGCATTGACTCCAAAGGGGACTATGTTGAAAAGTAACATGTTACCAGACACCACAAATAAACCCACCGTACTGGGTCACAGACTTTTCAAACACCCCTCGTAAATTTGTTCCATCTACTCATTTAAATGTTAAAAATGCATTTGAAATGCATGGCAGTAGCATGCACTGGAAATAGTTTCTTTCATCAGTGATATATCTCTCCAGATAATTGCTTAAATTTTTTGGGATTGACAGAATCTATTTGTGGAACACTGATTTTTATAAACAAATTAGAGAATTATGATGAGATTGAATGTGCACAACTGTCTAAATCACTGGATTTTGGATATTTAGTATAGTTAACTCATTATAGTATCGGGGTGGTATTTTGTGCCATAATTCTTAAGCACTTATATTTTCCTATGCTGTACATTCAGTAGAACCAACTGACTTATATAAACTAAATTAAACTATTTACCTTTCTGAATTAGCATTAGCATTAGTAGAGGCATTTGATGCAAGAAAGCAAGCTTATGCATCATCAGCCAAAAAAAAAAAAAAAAACACTTCCACTTCACCCCTCTGTTCGTTCAAAAGATCTGTCCAGCTGAGCCTTAAACTTATTTAGGCTATCAACTTCCATGACAAGGGATGGAAGTCTGTTCCACCAACCAACCACCCGCTGGCTAAAGGCAAATTTCCGCACGTCTATCCTACATCTGTCTTTCCTCAATTTGAATTTATGCCCTCTCAGGTGATTATTCTGAGCGATAGGAAGAATCCCATCAGCATTGAGCATGCTCAAACCATTCAAGGCTTTATACACCTCTATCAGATCACCTCGCTGGTGCCTAGTCTCCAGACACTGTAATTTGCAAAACTTAAGCCTTTCTTCATAAGAGCACCCCTTTGTTCCATTCACTAATCTTGTTGCCCTTCTCTGTACTTGTTCCAGCAGCTCTACATCATTTCTTGAAATGAGGCCTCCAGACCTGTATACAGTACTCTAGGTGTGGCCTGACCATTGCCTTATACAAGGGAATAATCACCTCCTTATCCCTGCTAGAAAAATTCCTATATATCATTGACAATACACCATGAGCTACTCTTGCAGCCCGTCTGCACTGCTCAGAGAACTTCATATTTGCCTGCACAACCACCCCCAGGTCCCTTTCATTCTCTACCACTGTCAGTGTAGTACCACAGAGTTGATACGTTGCTCTGGAGTTGCTGTTTCCCATGTGTAGTACTTTACATTTGTCAATGTTAAACTTCATTTGCCACCTCTCAGCCCATATGCTCAACCTTTCCAGATCCTGTTGCAGCAGCATATTGTCAGTAGTGTCCTTGACAACTCTGCCTACCTTTGTATCGTCTGCAAACTTCGACATTAAGCTTGATATACCCTCATCAATATCATTTATGAATACAGAAAACAATAATGGACCCAACGCTGAGCCCTGAGGGACTCCACTAATAACAGTCCACGACGAGCAGTGTCCATTGATTACCACTTTTTTTAGGAAAGAATTTTCCTAAAGAAAAGAATTTTTAGGAACAGCTGGTAGTTATAATGATAGTGGCATCATTCCTATAGGTTTCTTCTGCAACAACACAGTAGATTCACCACTTGTTACTTGTTGGAAAAATCTGGATTCAGATCCTGTCAGGGACTGATTGGAGGAATTCTTATAAAGGTATCTTCAATTGTGGCTGTAGTTGTCAGTCTCAGGCAGGAGTAGGGTTCCTCTATAAGTTACTCTGAATTTTTTTTTCCAGTGCATGCAACATGCAAATTAAGCTTTAGACATAATACACACTAAAAACCACACGAACTGGTCTAATATAGACAAAGTAGTTGATGCTCCAAAAATAAAAACCCAGAACCAACCCATAAAGGTACTTTGGCAACTTGCTGCTAATAACTCTTTACTAAACAGGCTGATTTCAGATCAGTGATGTCCCTTATATTTCTCTCTCTCTCTCTCTCTCTCTCTCTCTCTCTCTCTCTATATATATATATATATATATATATATATATATATATACACTATCATTGAATTATATTAATTATTAACATAAGTTAAATTATAATAAAGTGAATAAATAAATAATTAATTAAGCATTCATTAGAGGCAGCGACATGCAATTCCTCCATATGAAGCTGAAATATATATATATATATATATATATAACAAGAAAGGCTAACCACACCAAAAAAAAAAAATAATAATAATGCAGCAGTATTTTCACTAGTTATAAATTTACAAATTCAAGTTTTATCCTTCACCTTTTTGTAGTGTAACCTGTTAGTAGGAACCAGCTGTATGGCTACTGAAAACAAGGATGGACTGGGAATATGAGCCTAAACCAACCAAATTGGATAAATTATAGACTGAAACATTACATATAGTTGCACAAAGCAGTTGTGACATCATACTGACTAGAATGTCACCTGGGTCAACAAGGTCCTAACTGTGTTTGCCAGGGAACCAGGATACAGAGTGCTAAATATGTTATTATAACACCTATCAACAGGATGGCTGCTGCTAAACAATTATAAATTAATTTATTTTGAAAGTAAAGTAGAGTGCTAAAAATAGTTTGAAAGAAAGTTTTAAGATAAAAAGTTTGGTAATGAAATTTGCTTGTGCATACAGATCAGTTGAAAGGCTCCAAAAAATTTTTTTTTTTTTTTTTAATATCTTAGAAGGGATAGTAGAAGCAGTTTGATGGATAAATTAAGAATAGAGCAGTGTACGAAATTAAATTACACCTACAGAGCTATTTTAGGAATAACTGGAAAGAAAGGTAAACCTAACAATAACTCTAAATTACAAACGAGTATTTCAACATAAAGACAGTCATAAGTTAATGTGAAGAAACAAAATAGAAACAAGAAATCCAAATCCATAATCTATTATATCATTACCAAAAAAAATTCTTAAACAGTTAGGCAAAGTTATGAGGGTGTATAGAGGATTTCAGATTGGAAGTGATCATTATTGTATTAAACAAATTAATTATGAAAATTGGTGTCGAAAATAAAAGATCTAAAAAAGGAAAAAAAAAAAAAAAAAGAGACTAAAATTTAAGAGAACTAGTGGGGAAGCTACAGAAGTAGAATGTGGGGAAATAGGTCTTTAAAGATGTGAAATTCAGAAAACCATGTTGGACTGAAGTAGTTGAAGACAGAGAAAAAAGTAATTATGAGAAATTTTTTGAAATTAAACTAATAAAGGCTGATCAAAATATAAAGAAAAGTATTGGAGCTAAGTAATGTGAAAAAGGCTAAAGAAAAATCTTGGAAGCACTATGAAAAAATCTCTATTTAATGTATATATGAACAGCATGCTGCACATAGTATTTTTCATTTAGAGTAAGCTATCAAATTGCTCTAAGTGAAAGCACTTCACCTGTGTAAATTTTAGAATCTATTGTTAGTCTACAAATCATACATTTCATGGTTATTTTCCCCTTCTTCAGTGACTGCAAAATTAAAAAATAAGATGTCTTGCCTATTAATTATTTTATCGGATTGAATTAATTAACTGACACTAATATACCACATGAAAGACTGTTGTTTTATCGAAAATGTTACAATTACATTGAAAACACACTGATTTTTTTTTTTTTTTTTTTTTTTTTAGCGTTTCTCACCAACCATTGAAGTAAAAATGAAAAAACCTAAATCTTAAAAAGCTTTATATTTAAATTTACAGTAGATCAAACAAAATAAATGTGATTATACAAATAAAATGTTACTGATAATAAAATAAAATACTGAATTAAGATAGAATAAAACAAAATCTTAATTCAGTATTTTATTTTATTATCAGTAACATTTTATTTGTATAATCACATTTATTTTGTTTGATCTACTGTAAATTTAAATATAAAGCTATTTAAGATTTACTTCAATGGTCGGTGAGAAATGCTAAAAAATCATAGTATGAATATACCCAACCTCAGAGGCCTATTTGAAGTACATTGAAAAACACTTCAACAGAAACACTTAAAATAATTTGGCAATGTTTTAAGAAGTTACTGTTTCTTGAAATGTTTTCAAATTGATTAAATGTCTGTTAAGGTGTATTTTCAATAATTATAATGTTTTCATCAAAATTATCTTTCGTATAATATATTAGCATTGCTTTAATTCATTCCTATAAGGTTTTTCAAAAACCACAATGCCCCTCTTCAAAATTATTATTACAAAGTAATCTTCATTATATTTGCTTAAATTAATTTTAATTTATTTTTATTCTTTAATTTTAAATACCTTAATTCTATGAGGGTAATTTAAAAGTAATGCACAAAAGTGGTTTATTTAAAATAAACCATTTTAGGATATAATTTACATTAATAACTTTCAGTGTAGCCACTTTCACACTTCATGACTACTTTCCAACATTTGGATAATTTTGAACGTTGTTTAACTGTCTGCAGAAGTTAAGCTATCTGATGCATTGGGTCACAGCTTCACACAGTGCTTCTAAAGACAGAAAAATTTCAATGCAATGGTTCCTTGAGCTTGGGGAAAAGATGGTCATAAGGACTATAAGGGGAGTGTAGTAGTGCTTCCCACTTGTAATCAGTGAAAACAAACTGTATATGTGATTTGAGGCCTTGCCTTCTCATGGAGTATAAGCTCACATGCTTCCAACACCGCTTCTGATAAACTTTTTGGGATAATTTCTGATGAACTGTTGCATAGTAGTCCCCAGTTACACATTTTCCCAGTGGTGCATGATTAGTGGCAATAATTCCCTCATAATCATAGGCTATGATGCCCATTTGTTTTACCTTTTGATTATTGCTGGTGGCATTTAGAGGGGCATGATGAAGATGGATGTTGCCACTAAGCTGATTGTGACTTCAGGTTCAAAGTCATGTCCATGTCTCATCAGGGGCAACAATGCATTTAAAAACTCTACCTTCTTGGCAACATGTGAGTAACTGCATTGTGATTTCTTTGTGCTTTGCTTGTTGTTCATCTGACAAACAAATGTTGAGATGCACTGGGCAGTAACCTTTTGTTTTTGTAACCTCAGTCCAAGTTCAATGAGCGCATTATAGTTTTAGTTGCTAATGCGCCAATAAAACCCAAATTCAATGAACAAATGATTTTGGTATGCCATATTCGCGGGCCATTTCTTCACAGGTCTTATATCTGTGTTCCTCCAAAACGGTGGCAATAATTACTGCCAATGTGTTCATAGATATTTCATTCTGCCTGAGAACTGCTTATCTTCATCACTGGTCTGACTTTGATTAAAGCTTTGAAGCCAATGTGAAATTATACTATGATCTATTGTTGACTCCCTATACACTTAATGCAATAATTCATAAATTTTTGTTTTATTCTAACAGAATCTCAGTTATCGGTTGACTCAACTACTGCTCATCTCAATTGCCCAAATTATTTGCTGTATGATTCCTTTCGCCTCAAAGGTGGTACTTGTGCTTATGTCCATTCCAATATCCCCTGTCAGAGACTTGGTAATTTGGAATCTCCTCTTTTTGATCTTCTCTGGCTTAAAATCTCTCTACCTCATTGTGGCAAATTCATCTGTTGTTTCTACCGTTCTCCCAACTCCACTAATCACTTGGAGCTTTGACTTCCTCTCTTTGCAACTTTACTTTCTCTAGTCCAACTTTCCTAACAGTGAGGTAATTTTCCTTGGTGATTTTAATGTTCACAACTCCAGCTGGCTTCCGTTTTCTTGTCACACTTACCCAGCTGGTCGAGATGCTGAGGCTATTGCAATTACTAATGACCTTGCACAGATTGTTCATTTACCTACAAGAATACCAAACAATCTTAACCATACAGCCAACATGCTTGATATTTTTCTCACAAACAACCCTTCTAAGTACACGGTCGAAGTGAGTGGTCCTTTAGGCACCTCAGATCACAACTTGGTGATTGTCTTTTCTCCAATGAAGCCTTTTATCTCTTGGCTATTCCCAACCTCATATTGTTTGGCATTACAAGAATGCAAAATGGGATGACCTGCAAGATTTCTTTTCTTCTTTTCCTTGGTCGGATTACTGTTTCAAAACTTCTGATGTCAATGTTTACTCAGATCGTGTCAGTGAAATTATTCTTACAGGAATGGAATCCTTTATCCCACACTCCACTTTAAAATCTCGTCCTTTAATTAAACCTTGGTTTTCCAATAAATGTGTTAAGGCTGTTCAAGAGAAGAATGTTGCATATCGTAATTGGCTTGTTTCTAATTCTCCAGTTTCATTTTCTGCCTATACCAAAGCTCGCAACAATTGTAAAGTGGTTATTAATCAGTCCAAACTAGAGTTTGAACAGGCTAAGAATAGAAAACTTGCTTCTTGCCCTAATGGTAGCTGAGCATTCTGGTCTCTTGCCAAAGCTATTGGCTGCAACTTTTGCCCATCTCTGCTCCCACCTCTGTCCAAACCAGATGGTTCTGTTGTCATTTCAGCCAAGGATAAAGCCGACCTGCTAGTAACCCATTTTCTTCCAACTCACGTATTAATGATCTTGGTAAAACACTTCCCACCATTCCCAACACGCTCCATTCAATGCCTCCTGTGGTCTTCCGTCCAAAGGATATCAGGACTTTGACGAATCTTGATGCCAAGAAAGCTCCAGGTCCCGATGGTATTTCTCCACTTGTTCTCAAAATCTGCGCTCCTGAGCTTACTCCTATTCTTTGCCGCCTTTTTTCACTTTCTTATTCCAAAGGTGTTTTTCCTTCTGCTTGGAAATTTTCTCATATCCCGCCATTTCCTAAAAAGGGTGACAAATCCCTCCCATCCAATTATCGTCCCATTGCAATTACTTGAATGGGTTCAGCACGCTGAATTCTGATGGGATCCTTCCACTTGTTCAGATTATGAACCTAAGGGGGCATAAATTCAAATTAAGAAAGGACAGATATAGAATAGATGTGTGGAAATTTGCCTTTAGCCAGCGGGTGCTTAATTGCTGGAACAAACTTCCATCTGTCATTGTGGAATTTGATAGGTTGAATAAATTTAAGGAGGAACTGGACAGGCATTTGGAGGGAATGGTGTGTGTTTTTTTTTTTTTTTTGGCCTGATGCTGCATAAGCATTTGCTTTTCTTTCATTTTTCATTTTCATACATTTGCTTTCTTGCATCACATGCCACTACTACTACTTCTACTCTTTCTAAAGTAATGGAGAAATCAATTAACCGCCAACTCTTAAACTACCTAGAAACCTTCCGTCTGATCAACAATCGCCAATATGGATTCCATCAGTGTCAATCCACTGGTGATATTCTGGCTTATGTTACCCATTTATGGACTAATTCAATGGAAAGGTTCGGTGAAACACAAGTAATTGCTCTTGACATCTCAAAGGCTTTCGATCGTGTTTGGCATAAAGGTCTTCTAAACAAGCTTCCATCTTATGGTTTTTCAACTGTTTTTAGTAATTAGTTATCCAGTTTTCTCTCTGATCGCTCACTGAGGGTGATGGTAGATGGCTCTCTGTCTTCTAACTTCTCCACTAATGCCAGTGTCCCCCAAGGTTCAGTTCTTTCTCCCACTCTTTTCCTCTTGTATATTAATGACCTTCTTCCATTGACTGGAAATCCTATTCATAGTTTTGCCGATGATAGCACATTGCATTCCACTTTCCATTTTGAGAAACCTTGCTCTGCTCAATCAGCTTCAACTTATTGAAAATCTGCTACCAATTCCTTAAATGGGGATCTTCAAGTAATTCTCCAGTGGGGGAAAGACAACTTAGTTGATTTCAATGCTTGTAAAACTCAGTCTTTTCTTATATCTCACAAAAAGGATTCTTCTGCTCCTATGCTTATCTTTGGAGACACTGCAATTTATAGGCAAAATGATATATCTCTTTTGACGATTACCCTGACTTCTAATCTCTCTCTTGGCACAAGCAGATTACAAATATTGCTTCCTCTGAATCTAAAAAACTTGGTTTTCTCTTTCGCTCTCAGCGTTACTTTTCTTCTAAACAGCTGTTCACTCCGTACAAATTGCAAATCTGCCCTACCATGGAATATTGTTCCCACATCTGGGGCAGTGCCCCCAAAACCTCTCTCAGACTTCTAGAATCCATTCAGAAGAGAGCAGTTAGGTTAATTAATGACCCCTCTCTAACAGTCTCTCCACTCACTGTCTCATAGATGTACTGTTTCTGTTGCATGCCTTTTCTACAGATACTTCCATGGGCACTGTTCTTCCGAATTGGCTTCTATGATTCCCACTCTCTCTTTCAAAATAGTCCAAACATGTTGTATAGTCCATTTACTATACAACTTCAAACTCACAGAACCACCTTTTCTGGAACAACCTTCCTTCGTACGTATTTCCTGAAAATTAATCTACAGAAGTTCAATTCTAATGTCAACAAATATCTTCTTTAGTCTTCTCAACCTCCAACCCAAGCACGGTACTAAGTACAGGTCGACCATCGCTAATCTGGCCGCCGGTAATCCGGTTTCACTGCTAATTCGGACATAATTTCTGCGAATGTAATTTCAAATTTCCCGGGTCGGCACACCGACATGCCACTACTGTTTTGGTGGCGTTGGTTGCAGCATCAGCTGGTGGCGCGAACTCGTAAACACTGGCAAGCCATTCCCACTTGTTTTTCTGCATTTATTATTATAACCTGCTCACATTTAGCCTCAGCCATGGTTCCAATGCATAAAGGAAGTGCCTCTCATGGTGTAAAGCGCAAACACCGTACATTGTCCATAACAGATAAAGTTGAACTTCTGAAAAAACTCGACAGTGGTGTGTGTCTGTGAGAAGTTTAACTCTGTTTAATTGTAAATTCCAGTAATTTCTCTCAGTTCCTCTTATCCTAGTAATTTTCTTTTAGCCATTCCTTTTTTAGATTTTTTTTTTTTTTTTTTTTTTTTACAACACACTTATAGAAACTTGCGGAAAAACACAACACAGTATGATGGATAATACACCGTGCTAACGAACTTGTTTTCACAAAATTTCTGACAAACTTATTGTGACGTTTGAGAGTTTATTTTATCGCAATTAGTTTTATTGCAGCGCTCTCTGCGGGTGCAATAAACTAATCACAAACGACCATCATGTGTATGACGTAATAGCATCACACGTTTGTGGCCGACACGGCTTCTCAAGAAATAAAGTAACCAACATACTTTAGTTATAAAACATTTATGCAACATAAAAAGTCTTTTATTTTATATTTTAAGCGAAAAAACGACAACACTGACATTACAATATTTATTTTAGAATTACTAATCAAATTATTTCCTAAATATTTTTTGGCCCCTGGGGAATTTTTTTCTTAAACTAGCTTGACAGTCAACGTGTTAAAGGTAGAAGGAGGTGGTTAGCTGTTGGATAAAATGTATGTGCTAAAATAACCATTGGTGATCCAGCAAACTCACTAATCTGGCACCCCACAGGTCCCAACGCTGCCGGAGTGATGGTCGATCTGTACTATAGGTTCTAATACCTCTCATGTTTGGGATTTTCATATTAAAAAAAAATAATAAAAAAAAAAGATTCTCTATTTTACCGACCAACATCTAGATTCACTTTTCTCCAACATTCTTGAATTTCATGAATAATGCCATCATAAATAGCATTACGATAATTCTTCCTCATGGTAGATTCATCTGGAATGTTTCAGTTGTAAAATATTTTTTTTAAAAATGATTTGAAAAATGGCTTACTGAACTAATCAAAAGAGATATTGCTGTTACCAAAGTGACATATTAGAGTCTTTAAAATGTCACTTTTTTTTCTCTCTTGAGGTACAAAGTGATTTAGTTTGGTAATTTTTTTGCAGCTTTAGTCTATCTTGAATTTTTTTTTCAGCATTGTGTGTTCTTTTCACAATTAACAGAAGACTTTACTGCCACCCACATTAAAATATTTTCAGATTGGTAATCCATAAGTTTAGCAGAAAATTAAATTTTTGTTATTTTGAATGAAAGTTACTACTGCCTGTTCTGTAAATTCTATTTTTATTATTTTTTTTATAGCAAAATTGAACTGTTATGTTGCATGTTCAAAGAATGTACTCTCATTCAACTTCATTGATAGCATAAGAATTAATGTAAAACACTTGATATGTTTTCCCATGCTAATTTATTGTAATAACATGTTTCCAGTCACTGAAGTCACATTTCTGAGTTTGTCTGAAAAACTGAGTGAATTAATGAAATATGCAGTTTTTCTAGTGATATTCGTGTTATAAGCATTTATATATGCGCTAATGATTAAAATGATCAAAATATGCAAATACATATAGTTTTATGTCTAATTATTTACTCTCAGTTTTTAGCTTTCGAATACTCAGTGCTCGTTGATAGCCATTTTCCTATTAAAAATAAATATTAAAATGAACTGAATCCTTTGGGAAACTAATTTCTCAGAATGCATGCTTAAAGAATAAACTCTATGGGATGCAATATTTAGTGTTTTATTGCTACAGACATGCCCTCTCTTTCCTCACCATAAAAATAAAAGTACACATTTGTTTTGCATTCAACTCCCTAAATTTAATTTTTGTTAACTGATGTACATATTAAAAGAAATAAATTATATATTAAATTGACTAATAAAATATCTAAATTAAATTGATGCTTGTAAAGTAATTGATTTTTCATTTTCTTTCTTTCTTTTCTTTTAGCTGCTGACTTGGCCAATAGGTTTGAACAGTTAAAGAAAGAAAAGGAAAAATTAGGATCAATGAAACAGCAATATTTTCAGTACAGAGAAATTCTGTTAAAAACAAGAGCTCATTTAGATTTTCGTAGAAAAGAACTTATATCAGAGTTATCATGTATATATCCCATAATTGCGGTATGTATATTATGTATTTGTAGCCAATAAAGCCTTATATTAGTCAAAGTTAGCCTTATATTAGTCATTTTGTTAGTCAAAACAATATTGAAATATCCCTTGAATTGTTCCACAAAAAAAATTGGTTAGATAAGTTTGAGTACTCACGATGCACTTCTAAATGATTTCAGTGATTTTTACATGCATTCAACTTTGTTCCTGCATAGCACAATTTTCATCTAGAAGTTTCACTCCAACTTTATCTGCTCCATTATACTTGTTGTTGATTTTTGTTCCTTGAGATTATAAAAGTATATTCTATTGGTATAATTTGGAAATGCATAGTTTCAAATGTACAGGAATTTTTAATCAATTCAATAATTCTAGAAGAATGTAGTGTTGTAGACTTAGGAGGAAATGACACACACACACACACACACACACACACACACACACACACACACACACACACACACACACACACACACACTATTTTTTCATAGTCCTTTATTTGTATATTATACTACTTTTTTTTTTTACACTTGCAGTTTCCTGATAAGAAAGGATATAGCATATGTGGTGTACATCTTCCTAATTCAGAAGATTTCGCAGGTAATTTTTTTTTTTTTTTTTTACATATGTATTTTGTATGCAAAAAATTTGGAATGATTTTTGATTGTAGATGTGTTCAATTAAAACTAATGCTTTCAAGATTTATGTTTTATCAAATATTAGCTTTGTAAATTTGTGATATCTAAAATGTTCTATCATTGTAATCCTCCATATGTGTTAAATGCTAGTTAGTGTTCAGCTCACTGTGATAGTACAAATCAGTCAGTCCTGAATTGTCAGGCTTCCATTCACTATCTTTCTCCATATCATTTTTTTTTTTTTTTTTTTTTTTTTTTTTTTTTTTTAAGATAATCATTCTGTTACATTTGTGTAAAGTTCGTTTTCTTGATTTGGGATGATTAATCATTAAACCTTATTAATTATTTTTTATACTATATTTCATTTTCTTAATGAAAGAGTAAAGGAGGTTGGGAGAGGACAGAATTTAGTGTGGAGGTAGAGGCAGATACACAATGTAGAAGGAATTTTTTGGAAAGATGGAATTATAGGTCTTTGCTAATGTCAGAGGAGGCTTTAAGGGTTAAGGGATTGCCAATTTCGGAAAGGAGAGGGACCCAGGACAAGCAATTCAGCCAGTTATTGTCTTATGTGATTTTTGGTGGATCTCCAAGATGTTAGATATTTCTTCAATTTTTGTCTTTGTAAACAAGAAGTCTCGGGGAGCAAGGTTCAGAGAAAGTGAGAAGGGCTGGAAAGAGTTACAAGCATTTGATTTCTGGCTAGAAAATGCCAAAAAAGACAGAATGCACGAGTAACTTGGACTCTTGAAACCAACACTTGAACATTTTATGTTATGTTTATCAGAAACCTTTTCGTAACATGCCATGTGTTTTTAAAACAATGTGATTCAAACTTTTTCTTTGTAATTGTTTATTTCAAAAAAAAAAAAAAAAAAAACATTCTGTTCTGTAGAGATTTGCAATGATGAAACATGAAATTGCTGAAAATATATATCATATCACTATAGTTGGATAACATTACATAATAATATTTTTACATCACCACTCTAACTCTGCTGGTAGTTCCTCATATATTATTTGTGACTAACGTTTATAATTTACTTTTTTCATAGTAAACATTTCAAAGGCTCAAACACTTTCTTGACCACTCACTTCACCTGCTACTCACTGCTTACCTATACTTAATTTGGGTGGGGAGATCATTATTTCTTAAATTTAGTTAGCCTAATTTAAAGAATGGCAAGAGTCCGAGAAGGCAAACAGTAGCCCCAGTATATTTTTTAAACCTATTTTTATGTATTGTGGAGTTCCTATATCAACATTAAGCTGAAACTGATGAATATATTAGAAAGGCACTTGCATATATATATATATTATATATATACAAGAACTCCCCGACTTACGTAAGGGTTGTGTTCCGCAGAACGCTACGTAAGTTGGGAAATTTCCCCCATGCTTGTGCAGCACTCGCAACTGTGCTTGCTGAATTGATTGAATCAAAAAAGAAATGTTTGATGAACATATAAATAGAATTATTTATTGTATTCTATTTTTTTTATCTCATGCGCAGGAAAAATTACAAAAGCGTTATAATTACAAAATTATAAAAAAGAAAAATTACAAAAAAAATTTTAAAAAATTTCAAACTTTTAAAATTACAAAAAAGAGGAGACAGGCATAATATCAGTAAGTTTTACCTCTCAAGCATCGTTTCCAGAATCAACGTCTTCAGCTGATAAGTACGCCGCTGTGGAGATTTAGAAGGTGCTCAACCTTACGAAAGAATGTATTAATTGATGACTGGATGGTGGCTTGCTTCTTTTCATCATAGATTTCTTTGTAGCAAGCAAGCATATCATTCACCCCTCTGTTAACTTTTAAGAATTGTTCGCTGTCAGGATCCACCTTCTCAAACCTTGCCATTGCCGATGCAGTTTCACGAAATTCCATTACCATCTCTCTGGTGATGAAGCATCTCGGCTCTTCATTTGGTTCGTCTTGAGCTTCGTCAGAATTTTCTTCTTTCACCATCGCTGCCTGCAAGTCAATAAGTTCTTCGTTAGATAATTCCTTCTTCTTCCTCTGTTAACTCCTCCACGTCTTTGGCATCAACCTCCAACTGAAGTAGCTTTGCAACCTTTACAATCTTATCTGTAACCTCTTTGTATGATTTGCCACATATGATTTTCATACAAATCATATGATTTGTATGAAAAGCCTTTTACATGCAATGAGCATATTTTCTTCCATACACCATTTAAACAACTTTTAGTAATTTCCGCCCAGGCCTTCTTAATGTTTAAGATGGTGTGATAAATATTGTAAGATTTCCAATCTCTTAACATAAAATTTTCCTCACCGTTTATTGCAGACAATGCCTGAGCAAACGTTGTACATAAATAGTATGCTTTTAAATTCAAAACAACGCCCTGATCCATAGGTTGAATGAGTGAAGTCTTGTTTGGCAGTAGAAATATGACTCTCATGTTCGAATTGAAATAATCTAGATGCGTAGGATGTCCAGGAGCATTATCTAATAGAAGCAAAATCTTGAAAGGAACGTTCATTGTCTTTACAATATTTTTCAACCTCCGGAATGATGCAGCATTTAAACCAGTCCTCAGAGAGATATTGTTATCCATTCTCTCTGGTTCGATCGGAAATCCATGAGGATTTCCAGAATGGTACACAAGCAGTAGTTTCAATTTGTAATCTCCCTCTGCATTAGTCCCAAGCAAGAGTGTGGCCCTTTCTTTTGAAACATGCCATTGTATTTTCCTCTTTGGCAATATATGTTCGATCTGGAATTTTTTTCCAATACAGAGCAGTCTCGTCAACGTTAAAAACTTGCTGCGTTGAATAGCCGCCTTCATCAATAATTTTTTCCAACACATAACAATTTCTCTGCAGCTGCAGAATCGACACTGGCAACTTCACCACATACTTTAACGTTGTGGAAACCAGCGCGATGCTTAAACCAACCGTTGCCACGAACTTGACTTGGGGTTCGCCATACTTATCCTTAATATCTTTCTAAATACTTGTTGCTTTTTCTTGAATGGTAATTAGACTCAGCGGCACTCTCTTCTGAATCTGATTTTCCATCCATATTATTACCAGCTGTTCCATCTTTGATATAGCACCTGAACGTTGTTTTGCATCACTGTTGATCTTAAGTGCATTGATCCTTTGACATGTTCCTTTATACGCGCACTGTCCTTTAAAATAGTATTCACTGTTGAAGTAGCGAGACCTAATTCCCTTGCAATAGATGACAAACTTTGTCCTGCTTCGTACTTCTTAATCATTTTCATCTTCATTTCTAAATCAATTTTGTTTCGTTTCCTGGCACTACCACCACTTGCACTTTTTTTGTTGGTTGCTTTAATTTCATCATTGCAATAAGGAAATAGGAATGAAGAGAAGTTTCTGAAAATTTGTATTTTATATGATTGTTATTGTTATTTGGTTTTTAGGAGCATTAGCAACTAAGGCCATATTGCTCAAGGGATATGCGGTGGTCATTCCCTGACTTTCCGTATCCTCCATATTTGGTGGTGATGGGCTCGAACCCCAGTCTAATCAAAAAGCGTGTGCTACGCACTGCTGCTCCTTCCCACCTGGCTACGGAGGAGCCTTTATATAATTGAAGATTTCAGCGAAGGGAAACATATTTCGCCATAATACCGTAAAAACCCACACATTTCAGTTATCGGTATTATCTCAAATGCAAGAAGATCGAGTTTACTACCCATTTATAATTAGATGCACGAACAGAAAAGCCCAGTATACTGGAAAATGCAAATTGTTTTTTGGTCATGACCTCCAGAAACGTGCTTTAGAAAAATATCACAAAGGAGTTCAAAATTTATTTTTATAATGGGAACATATGATAACGATGAAAGGGTAGTGCAATTTCCATTATAAATATGACCTTTTAGAGAGAAAAATAGCTTAGTAATATAGCAAAATTTTGACTTCCAAGTACTTGGAACGAATTACAAAAAAAAAAAAAACTTGTTATTGGGTTCACATTACGATAATTTCACAATACCTCCATTTATTCTTGCGGGATGCAAAATAAGTTTCCATGATTTTTTAAAGTTTGTACGAGCCGGGAAAAACTTGCGTAAAGTCCAATTTCCATAAGTCGAATAGCACGTAAGTTGGGGAGTTACTGTGCATATATATATATATATATATGCGCGCACACACACACACACACACACACACACACACACACACACAGGAACACTCTCTCTCTCTCTCTCTCTCTATATATATATATACACACACACACACACACACATTTAATTGTAGATTGTTACCGATTATTGGTGTTTTTCATACAAGTATTAGTGTTCATACAAATTTGTAATCAAGTTAACCTAGTTTGGTTATCTTCATTCCATATGGCCTATACATTTTGAGTTAAGATAAAAAGTATAATGCTAAATGATAATGATTTTTCATAACATTTTACTAATGAAAAAACATTTTATCTGTAGCAAGATAATTATTAAATCTCAATTTCTGTATAAATTTATATAATAATACTAAATCTTAAAGACTGTACAAATTTATATAATAATAACATATTGCATTACACCACGTGGCCGTCAATCCCCTACTTCATCGGGGGCTTTGAGTGGATTGACAGCCCTTTTTGACATAATGCCTCATACTTACTCGTGTCTGTACCTATACCAGTTTTGCTATTTTAGTTTATATTTTCAGGTTCATTTTCTTAAATTTTTTTTTTTTAAATTTAAATATTATTTATTTTCCTAATTTCTTCTATTAATACTTAATTTTTATTTATTTAAATATTACTAGTTTATTTTTTATCGATCTCTTCAGCAAACTGTGATAGGGTACACAAAGCCCAACGAGTAAGTATTGTATATTGTAATACTACTACTTACATAGTGTTGTACTCCGGTGGAGGCCGTTGAGTAAAAAGGGGGTTTTCCCCGCCTTCTATTTGTTTTTATGGGTAGCTATTATTACAGCGCAGTCGCACTAACTAATTACTCTGTGTGCTGATGGCGCATTGGTCTATGTCCCCGATTTTTCATGCCAATGTATTCTATGGAGGTTTGTTGTTGGATGGATGAATTTTTAAACTTTATATAGGTTGTGTTAACATGTGGATTAAATCTTATTTACATTTTTTTTTTTTTTTTTTTTTGTGTGTTTTTATGCTTTACCATGGAACTGTGCCGGTATCACTTTTCTAAGGCGTAACAGCATGTATATGTCCAGTGCTAAAGCTGTATACACATATATACAGCCTCTTACTATGGGGGGGGGGTTGTTGGGAGGGGGTAAAATTTGGCAATAGGTTGTGGTGCAGTCAGGCGACGAGCCTCGCCTGAACGCAATAAACCTTATAAACGTAGGGATACATTTTCTGAGTAAATACTATTTTATTTTTAGATGGTTTTTTATGAATGTATGTGAGTCTACATTGGGGTGGTGTTTTAAAAATCTGCAACAATATAGATAGTGTAAATATGGCAATACAAAAACTCATCAAAACCCAGGATATAAACAAAATTCCCAAACGATACAGTAAGTATCACATAAAAACTGCCATATACGCAAATATTAGAAAACACCACCCCAATGTAGACCCACATACATTCATCAAAAACCATCTAAAAATAAAATAGTATTTACTCAGAAAAAGTATCCCTATGTTTATAAGGTTTATTGCTGTCAGGCGAGGCTAGTCGCCTGACTGCACTACAACCTATTGCCAAATTTAACCCCCCCTTCCCAACAAAAAACCCCCCATAGTAAGAGGCTGTATATATGTATATAGCTTTACCACTGGACATATACGTGCTGTTATGCCTTAGAAAAGTGATACCGACACAGTTCCGTGGTAAAGCATAAAAACACACATATAAAAAAAAAATGTAAATACGCATGTAAATAAGATTTAATCCACATGTTAACACAACCTATATAGAGTTTAAAAATTCATCCATCCAACAACAAACCTCCATAGAATGCATTGGCATGAAAATCGGGGACATAGACCAATGCGCCATCAGCACACAGAGTAATTAGTTAGTGCGACTGCGCTGTAATAATAGCTACCCATAAAAACAGAAGGCGAAAAAACCCCCTTTTTACTCAACGGCCTCCACCGGAGTACAACACTATGTAAGTAGTAGTATTACAATATACAATACTTACTCATTGAGCTTTGTGTACCCTATCACAGTTTGCTGAAGAGATCGATAAAAAATAAACTAGTAATATTTAAATAAATAAAAATTAAGTATTAATAGAAGAAATTAGGAAAATAAATAATATTTAAATTTAAAAAAAAAAAAAAAATTTTAAGAAAATGAACCTGAAAATATAAACTAAAATAGCAAAACTGGTATAGGTACAGACAGAAACAAGTAAGTATGAGGCATTACGTCAAAAAGGGCTGTCAATCCACTCAAAGCCCTCGATGAAGTAGGGGATTGACGGCCACGTGGTGTAATGCAATACGTTATATTATTATATAAATTTGTACAGTCTTTAAGATTTAGTTTTATTATATAAATTTATACAGAAATTGAGATTTAATAATTATCTTGCTACAGATAAAATGTTTTTTCATTAGTAAAATGTTATGAAAAATCTAACAAATAGATATTTATTTAAAGTATACCCAGTATAAAATAAAATAAAATATTTCAGTAGCTTTCGGAACTCGTGTCCCTTTATCAACTGACAAAATACATTACAAGCAAAGTGTGGCACGTTACTCATTCGTCATTGTTGTAGCACGGACGTGTGCTGCCTTGCGCCAGTGATCATCCATCAATAAAACGGTTGTCTCCAGGATTGGATGTATACGCATGCCTTTCTGGCGATTTAATGCCTTAGGGTTGTTCATTATGTTTAGTGACTCTAGCCATAGGCGGTGGCGAAAGTGTCTCGCGTGGTCCACTATCTCAAAGTCGCGCTTGGGGTCAAGATCGTGATTGGTAGCCCAAAAATGTTCTGCAAGCGCGGACTTGTCAGTTTCGGCAAGCCGGATTGCTCTGTCGTGTTCCGTGAGGCGATCCTGGAGACGTCTCGATGTCTCACCTACGTAGCAACTGTTACAGGCCCTACAGGTGATACGGTACACTACATTGCTGCGTAAGACAGGTGTGACAGGGGTCTTCACACTGGAGACAAGTGAACGTGGGTTCCTACCTGGTAATTGCACACATTTGATGTTGTAACTTCTCAGTATCTTCGAGATGCGTCCTGGCACTCCTGGATAGTACGGAATGTAGGCGGATGATATGCCGACTTGCTTCGGAGGTCTTGGGTTGGAAGTAAGTTCTTGTGCCTGTAACAAGCATCTGTTTAGTACATGGGATGGATAACCGCATCTGGTTAGGTCCGCCTTCACCCATCTTCTCCCTCTCTATCCAATTTCATCAAGTTTACCGTAGAATCAGAGGTGGACGGTTCGCTCCCGTTTCTGGACGTGCTAGTGCATCGCGTAGGCCCACATCTAGAGACCTCAGTATACCGCAAACCCATGTGGTGCGGTCAATTCACCAACTACGGGTCCGGCCACGCTCCAAGCCATCTCAATAGCACTGCCCGCACCCTGTTCTCCAGGGCCTGGAGCCATTCCAGCACCGACACAATTAGACGTAACGAGATCTCCCGTGTGAAGGCGGACCTAACCAGATGCGGTTATCCATCCCATGTACTAAACAGATGCTTGTTACAGGCACAAGAACTTACTTCCAACCCAAGACCTCCGAAGCAAGTCGGCATATCATCCGCCTACATTCCGTACTATCCAGGAGTGTCAGGACGCATCTCGAAGATCCTGAGAAGTTACAACATCAAATGTGTGCAATTACCAGGTAGGAACCTACGTTCACTTGTCTCCAGTGTGAAGACCCCTGTCACACCTGTCTTACGCAGCAATGTAGTGTACCGTATCACCTGTAGGGCCTGTAACAGTTGCTACGTAGGTGAGACATCGAGACGTCTCCAGGATCGCCTCACGGAACACGACAGAGCAATCCGGCTTGCCGAAACTGACCAGTCCGCGCTTGCAGAACATTTTTGGGCTACCAATCACGATCTTGACCCCAAGCGCGACTTTGAGATAGTGGACCACGCGCGACACTTTCGCCACCGCCTATGGCTAGAGTCACTAAACATAATGAACAACCCTAAGGCATTAAATCGCCAGAAAGGCATGCGTATACATCCAATCCTGGAGACAACCGTTTTATTGATGGATGATCACTGGCGCAAGGCAGCACACGTCCGTGCTACAACAATGACGAATGAGTAACGTGCCACACTTTGCTTGTAATGTATTTTGTCAGTTGATAAAGGGACACGAGTTCCGAAAGCTACTGAAATATTTTATTTTATTTTATTTTATACTGGGTATACTTTAAATAAATATCTATTTGTTAAACTATGGACCCCAGTACTCCAGGCCCATTTGTCACTATTATGAAAAATCATTATCATTTAGCATTATACTTTTTATCTTAACTCAAAATGTATAGGCCATATGGAATGAAGATAACCAAACTAGGTTAACTTGATTACAAATTTGTATGAACATTAATACTTGTATGAAAAACACCAATAATCGGTAACGATCTACAATTAAACGAATATATACTGGCGGGTATAATGTACAATTGGCCTATGGCAAAAATTCAATGGCATTAACGCAGCACAGAAGAACTCGCAAATCTAAAAGAATACATACATCTAAACGTAATAACCACATTTTATATATATATATATATATATATATATATATATATATATTGGTCGATTTTATTTAATTAAATGTTATTAATCTGTAGGCAATTAGCTGTATATGGATCAGACTAGCATTAGCCTGAGAGGCCTATAAACGTTATATAAATGAAATGGTATTAAAAATATGATGTTAAATAATGAAAATAACAATAAAAATGCTAATAAACAAAGTAAATTGTAATAACATTCCCTCACTTGGCCATCAATCTGCTACTCCATCGGGGGCTTTGACTAGAATGATAGCCAGACTAAAGGAATGTCTCATACCTACCCATTTCTGTTGTCCCCATACCAGTTTTGCCAGTTATAAATTTTTAAGTGATAGTATTAAATTTAAATTGATAGAATTCTATCAATTTAAATTTAATGTATTTTATTTATTAATACATTTTTAATGTATTTTATTTCAAAAACATACTTATTTAAATTAAGTTTACACAATTTTCGCAGGTAAGTATCAAAAATCAAAAAAAAATCTGTAACTTTCGTTTGCACAGTACAATTAAATGTCTGATTCTCAAAGAAAACCTCACATTTTTTTTCAGAGCATTAAAAACATTATCAGGAACATTTTCACAAAACTGTAGACTCAAACGAACCGTTTTAAAAGCGTTAATCATTTCTTCACGAGTTGGCTTTTCTATGGGTTCTGATGTGTCTTCAGCATCATCGTTAATTTTTTCGTGATCACGTCTAACACTGTTCAGCAGTATTTTATCTTCAGTTGGATGTTCTGCCGTAGTCAGATCTTGATCTACATAAACATAACTATCCAGTGTTATTTCATTTTCAATGTTTCCGGACGATTCTAATAATGTCCAAAAGTTTTTTCAGTTGTGAAAGGGCCAGTTCATCTTGTTCGTCCAGTTGTTGTTCAACTTCTGTATTCAATGCAAATCCCACTTTCAAAAAACAATTTTGAATAGTGCATTCGATGACATCGTTTGTCCAAACTTTTGCCAGTTCAGAGATGCAATCTCTAAGGTAACCTCCAAGTTTCTATTTTCTGATAACGCATTGACAATCTTCATTATTATTCTCTTTCGATAATGAAATTTAAAATTTTTAATAATGCCTTGGTCCATTGACTGGAGTTTTGACATTACATTTGGTGGTAAAAATAACAACTTCGTATTTTTAAGTTTGGCAGAAATACTGGCAGGACATGCCGTACAGTTGTCAGTTACCAACACTGTTTTCCTTTTTTCTTTTGTTTTACGCTTGTCTAGTTTTAATACCCATTCTTCAAAAATATCACTTGTCATACATACTTTTTTCTTAAAGGTGTAGTCAACTTCCAAATATTTTGTGCCCCTAAAACATCTCGGGGTTTTTTGATATTCCGATGACAAAGTCTTAATTTTTCACTTCCTGTCATATTTGCTCCAAATAGAACAGTGATTCTTTCTTTGCTTTGTTTTCCACCAAAACATTTATCATCCTTAAAAGCAAGTGTTCTATCCGGTAAACATTTAAAGAATAAACCTGTTTTGTCAGCATTAAAAACATCCTTACGCTCATATTCTTCCAAAATCTTCTTTAAGGTATTTTTCCTCCAACTGTTGCAATCTTCTTCGCTTACATTAACACTTTCTCCACAAATAACCTTTTCCACAATTCTGTGGCGCTTCTTAAATTTATCTAGCCACCCAGTGCTCGCATTAAATTCTGTATGTCCAAGGGACTGTGCAAACTTCAGAGCTTGTTGCTTAATTATTAGGCCCGATATTGGGATATTCTTTTTACATATCATTTGCACCCATTTTAGAACAGCTTTATCAACATCTTCATACAACTTAATTCGATTCTTGTCTGCTCCTCCTTCAATTGCATTTAAAATTGATTCTCGATTTTTTAAAAATCGTAGATAAACTGCTTGCAGGTATGTCATATTTCTCCGCAACATCTTTTTTCTTAAAACCCTGGTCAATATCATAACAATCTTTGCTTTATCACTAATACTTAAACATTTTCTCTTCGATATTCTTTCCACAATTACTGCAGCTCTTGCAGATACATACACCGCTGCACTGGCCGTATAGTGAATTGTTAGTACCGCCTACTCAATGACATTTACTTGCCAATTCAACAGTATCACATGACCTTTCCTATCAATCACTTTGAAGAAATATACTTTTTCTTTTTTTTTTTTGTCGCCTTTTCCCATTATTATATGGGGTCAGCATTTTTATTGTTTTGGCATGTAATTTTTACAGCCGGATGCCCTTCCTGATGCCAACCCTCACCCTTTGTTCGGGCTGAGGATATGCAGTGGTCATTCCCTGATCTTCCGCATCCTCCGTAGTTGGTGGTCACTGGCTGGAACCCTGGTCTAATCAAGAAGCATGTGCTATGCACTGCTTCTTGATTAGACCTGCACACCTGGCTATGGAGGCACCTACTTTGAAGGCGCCTCCGTAGCCAGGTGGGAAGGAGCAGCAGTGCGTAGCACACGCTTCTTGATTAGACCGGGGTTCGAGCCCGTCACCACCAAATACGGAGGATGCGGAAAGGTCAGGGAATGACCACCGCATATCCCGGAGCAATATGGCCTTAGTTGCTAATGCTCCTAAAAACCAAATGACAATAACAAAATAACCTACTTTGAAGAAATATACGATTTTGTAAATTTACTTTATTCGGCTTTCATTCACATATACACGAAAGAAAATTTGATTAATGTATGCTGTATGTTACTTTTTAGGAAAAAAAAAAATACAAGAGCATATAGCCTATGTGATTGATGAACGAAATTAAAAAAAAAAAAAAAAAAAAATTCATGAAAACCATCTACTGGGAGTCCAGTTAGATGAGAACGGACATATCATATAATGATTGAGAGGAAGGTCACATGGTACAGTTGAGGTGAGAAGCAAATGTCACTCAGTAGGCATTACTAAAAACCGACTCTGGTAGCATTCTATGTATTGCCGCCGCAGCATGCTAAAGGTTTACCGCAGCGAATTTCATTTTCCCCTGAGCCAACATCAATTTACAAATCTACCCTATTTATTGTAAAGTTCACGACCACTTTTAAGAAAACCCATTTGGTTTAATAACTGTAACAAAAATGAAGCAAAGACCCTCCTACGGGCGTCAATGGCCACATGCATTCACTAAAAGGATGATTATTTAATTCCAGATGCTAATGCACAATTTCGGAAGGAAGGAAGGAAGGAGGCAGTATATTTGAGTGGCTGTTTAGCAGTAAATGCTTGAAAATCTTAAAATGCTTTTACTAATTTTTTTTTTTTTTTAAATTCGTTATAGAGAGACTAACACTTTGCCATATGGGGTTAATTTTACCTGTAATTTCATTTCAAGGTGCAATGTTTTGCGAAAAAATTCGTAATATAGAGAAATTCGTTAAATAGAAGTTCGTAATAGAGAAGTTCCACTGTGAAGAGAGTGAGAGTTTTAGCTCTACTCTAGCGATGCTCACAAATGCATCATAGTATTAACATAAGTTTAACACGTGTCAGTATTGTTACACGTTAACAATATCACCATATTTATATTTGTTTATATTACTGTTGGAAGTTTCTTCACTAGTGCCTCAGTTAACTGTCTATAGGGCTGAGGCTTCACAAATTTTTTGATGTATGGGAATATGCTAAAGCATAACAACTTACCTTGACAAAGTTAATACGATTTTCTATGCTATATGGAGGTACATGTATATACTTCTACAATATACACTGAGTAATCACTGAATTATGACCACCCCTATGAAAATAATGCGACCTGTTGACCACGTGAGGTACGAGAGTGCGCAGTTAGTTGACCTACATAGTATAGATAAAGTGTCAGTGGTTCAGTAGGTAGTAAAATTCCAAGCTTGATGGGTAAAAGGAAGGATTTATCGAACTTTGATAAAGGACAGATTATGGGAGCTCGATGAGCTGGTGCCTCGATTTCCCAAAGAGCTGAACTGGTGGGGTGTTCGAGAGCCACCATTGTTAAGGTGTACCAAGGCTGGCATCAAAATGGTCAAACAATGACCCGATAGCAAAACTGCAAAGGTCAACAAAAGGTTGATGTTAGAGGTGAGCACTGAGTCCGACGACTTGTACAAGCAAACAGGCGCAACACTGTTGAAGAGTTGACTACTCAATACAACATGGGCAAACCCGGGAACAATATCTGGCATGACTATGCGTCGCACACGTATGGGCTATCAGCAGATGACCAGCGCCTCCGTAGCCAGGTGGGCAGGAGCAGCAGTGCGTAGCACACGCTTCTTGATTAGACCGGGGCTCAAGCCTGTGACCACTAAATACAGAGGATGCAGAAAGGTCAGGGAATGATCACCACATATTCCCAGAGCAATATGGCCTTAGTTGCCAATGTTTCTAAAAACCAAATAACAACAGCAATGACCTCTACAGCATCCTCTCCTAACCAAGGTTCATTGGCATAAAAGACTCGCCTGGTGCAAAGAGCATATAAGTTGGACGTTGGAAGACTGGAAGAAGGTGTGCTGGTCAGATGAGTTACGTTATTTACTCCACACTGTGGATGGTCATTTACAGATTTGGCATCAACAACATGAGGCTTTTCACCCATCATGCATGATATCAAAAGTGCAGGCCAGTGGAGGCGGTTGTATGGTGTGTGGCATGTTTCACTGGCAGGAACTTGGACCCCTTGTGCATGTGGAACAACGTATCACTGGTCTCCACTATCGTCAACTGCTTGCTGATTGTGTAGACCCTGCTATGTTACACTTTTTCCCAAATGGCAATGGTATCTTCCAAGATGACAATGCGGTGAGCCATCGGGCACTTGATGTGCAGGAATGGTTTGAGGAACGCAGATCTGACTTCCAGCATATCGATTGGCCTCCAAACTCCCCCAATATCAATTCCATGGAGCACTTGTGGGATACTATGGAAAGCCATATCAGGCATCTGGATACACCAATCACCTCCATACCTGCTTTGCTAGCCGCATTACACACAGTTTTGTTGGCCATACCTCCCAAACGCTTCCGACATCTTGTTGAATCAATGCCACATCGGATGGTTGCTGTACTGAGGGCAAAAGGAGGACCTACGAAATATTATGTAGGTGGTCATAATTCAGTGATCACTCAGTGTATATCTATAAAATATCCTTTATTAACCTGAGGGGGGGGGGGAAGAAAAGAAAGAAAATGTTTATCTCAGCACACCTCAATAAGGTGTACAGTATGCAATCACAATTTTAAAATAAAAAATTAAGATTTATTTAGCAATACCAGTTTAAAAATGAAGAATTTTTGATCTATTGAAGAGTAGTTGAGTTTTTAAGTAGTTTGGGCACCAGGTTTTTAATAGTATGGAGACAGTAATGTTTGTTTATCCAGTCCCCAGATTTTTCCATCCAGAATAAGGTTGATAAATATTCAATGTCTAAATTAGAAACAGGGGTTTCTTTTTTTTTTAATTCCTATCTTCTGAGATTGGAATATCAGGTTGTGATGCATTTGGGCCATAGTAATTCATCATGCCATGATGTTCCCTATATCACATAAGGTTTCTTTTCCAGAAATTAGGATTGAGGTACTCTGGAGTTTTTATCTGAAGTATGCCAATTGTAAGTAGACTTGAAAGTGTGATGTGTATCTTCCATGTGTTTTCAGGGTCATCCACTTCATTATTCAAAATTGTAGGAGAATAATGACAATATAGCTGATTTATTAGCACAAGGCCAAATTGAAGCACAGTAACTGATAAAATATTTCCTGTGTACAACAGGAAATATTATCACTTTAGAATTGGTCATCGCAGAGTGTAAATCAGTTGTAAATAGCTGAAAGCTTACTAGAACTTATATTAAAATTATACTATAGTTTTCACAGTAGTATTAAGTCTTTAACCAATTACATTGTAGTACAGGTCGACCATCACTAATCTGCCACCGCTAATTCGGACATAATTTCCGCAAACTTAATTTCCCAGGATGGCGCACCAACCTTCCGCTACTGTTTTGGTGGCATTGGTTGCAACATCAGCTGTTGGGGCGAAATTGTAAATACTAGCAAGCCATTCCCACTTGTTTTTCTGCATTTATTATTATAACCTGCTCGCATTTAGCCCCAGCCATGGTTCCAATGCATAAAGGAAGTGCCTCTCATGGCATAAAGCACAAACACTGTACATTGTCCATAACAGATAAAGTTGAACTTCTGACAGCGGTGTGTTTGTGAGAAGTTTAACTCTGCTTAATTGTAAATTCCAGCAATTTCTCTCAGTTCCTCTTATTTTAGTAATTTTCTTTTAGCCATTCCTTTTTTAGATTTTTTTTTTTTTTTTTTTTTTTACAACACACTTGTACAAACTTACAGAAAAACACAACACAATATGATGGATAACACAGCGCCCTAACGAACCTCTCTAACATTACTGACAAAACTTACCTTATTTCTCCATGTATAAGACGCACCCTTTTTCGAAAAATTTGGGGTCTAAAAACTGGGTGCATCTTATACAGTGATTGTAGATTTTTTTACTTGCATTTCCCGCTTTTTCGCGCTTGTTGTCTCTGCGCTCATTGTTTTGCACTTGTTACCGGTATATTAGGTTACATTTTGCCACGTTCTGCCCAGAAATGGCTCAGAAAAGATTTTCGTACAGTGCTGAATTCAAGTTAAAAGTGATCCAGTTTGCAAAAGTGAATGGAAATCGTGCTGCTGAACGTAAGTTTGGGCCTCCTCCAACTGAGAAAACAATCCAAGACTGGCTACGGGAAGAAGAAACCCTACTGAAAATGCCACGGCAGAAGGCCATGAGAGGCAAGTCAGCAAAATGGCCTGATTTAGAGAGGGAATTGAAGATATGGATTGAAGAGCAAAGGGCAATTGGAATTCCTGTTTCCACAAAGATGGTTCAGCATGAGGCAAGAAGAATTGCTGATGAAAAAGAAGTTACTGATTTCAAAGGAGGATACAATTGGTGCTTCAGGTTCATGAAACGGAATGGACTAAGCATGCGTACATGCACCAGACTTGCCCAAAAGATGCCTGAAAGCTATGAGCAGAAGGTTCTTGAATTTCATCGTTTTGTCATTCAATGTCGGAAGACACACATCAGTTTCAGTTGGGACAGATTGCAAATATGGACGAAGTCCCCCTTCAATTTGATGTTCCAAGTAACAGAACTCTTGCTAAGAAGGGGGTGAAAACTGTAACTGTGAAGACAAGTTGCCTCCTATGCTGATTTTCAAATGCAAAACAATGACAAAAGAAGAAATTCCTCAAAGAGTGATTGTCCATGTTCATGAGAAGGATTGGATGGATCAGGATGGGATGAAGATCTGGTTTGAGAAAGTTTGGAGCAGGAGACCAGGTGGGCTCTTACGCAAACCTGCCCTATTGGTGCTTGATCAGTTCAGAGCACACATAACAAAAAACACAAAGAAGATTGCTGCAGAGCAAAAAACAAAACTTGCCGTCATACCTGGAAGCTTGACATCCCAGCTTCCAACCACTTGATGTCAGCATTAACAAACCCTTCAAAGCTGCCATGAGAGACGAATGGAACTAATGGATGAAGTCTTCTGGGGACAATTTGACACCGGCAGGAAGAGTGAAGAAACCAACTATAGTCATCAGACACAGATGAGGACAAGCTAATGGATGGGAGTTTTGACAGTGATGAGGAGTTGTATGAATTTTATGATGAATAAAACTTGAGTTCAATAACTTTATGTAATACATTTTTTTTTATTTCGGGCCCCAAAATTAAGGTGTGTCTTATACATGGGGAAATACAGTATTGTGGGGAAATACAGTATTTGAGAGTTTATTTTATCACAATTTGTTTTATTGCTGCACTCACCACACGTGCAATAAACTAATCACAAACGATCTTCATATGTATGCCATAATAGTGTCGCACGTATGTAGCCGACACAGCTTCTCAAGAAATAAAGTAACTTACTGGGCCACATATATGCGACATAAAAAAAATATTTTTTTTTTTTTTTTTTTTAAGCGAAAAAACAACAATACTGACATTACAATATTTATTTTAGAATTACTAATCAAATTATGTGATAAATATTTTTTGGCCCCTGGGGAATTTTTTTCTTAAACTAGCTTGGCAGTTAACGTGTTAAAGGTAGAATGAGGTGGTTAGCTATTTGATTAAACTGTATGTGCTGAAATAACCACCTGTGATCCGGCAAACTCATTAATCCGGCACCTCACAGGTCCCAATGCTGCTGGATTAGTGATGATTGACCTGTATTAAATCTGAGATCAATCATAATCCTCCTAAAATTAATTTTATTTGCATGCTTTTGAAATATTTTTTTCTGTGTAAAATAAGGATCTTGAAATTAGGTATTTTCAGTAATGTTTGCAAACATTATATATTAATATGTTTATTACAGGACATGATGAAACAATGATATCAGTTGCCCTTGGATATGTGTGCCACATGGTTCTTATGATATCTCAGTTTCTAAATGTGCCATTGCGATATCCACTTCGGTATTACGGATCACGCTCCTCTGTTATGGATTATATAAATAACAAAATTCAAGAAAAGGAGAGAGAGTAAGTTATACTGAATGCCAATATCAAATGTTATAAATAACTATATTTTACCATGTACATTTCGTGAACAATTACACCCTTCACCTTCTGTATGCTAGTGTTGTATTTCTACAACTATGCCATATAGCCGAAGTTATTTTTGACTATATGGCAGTTGACCCCCCCCCCCTGAAATTTAGGCAAAAGTGAACTATACATGTCATTCATATGTCAGGAATAGGTATGAAAGCAACTGTGTTCATACTACACTGGTGTGCAAAACAGAAGAACCAGTCAGGTTTTCAGGTTACCTGTAGCTTCTGATATGAGTGGCCAGGATATGGGAAAAGCATACCAAAGGAACCTCGTGATGACAAAGGAAACAACACCAACACAAC
Source organism: Mastigoproctus giganteus (assembly GCF_048544385.1). Taxonomy (NCBI): domain Eukaryota; kingdom Metazoa; phylum Arthropoda; class Arachnida; order Uropygi; family Thelyphonidae; genus Mastigoproctus; species Mastigoproctus giganteus. The sequence continues at coordinate 258,384,767 of NC_143575.1, forward strand.
AACGGAAACAAAACGGTATTTACTTTATTCAAAAATGGCAATATAGCACTGGCTGCCATGATACATGTGGACAGGTGTGCACGTGCTGCTAGGTGTCTCCCCAGAGCGTCCCATATGTGTTCGATGGGATTTAGATCAGCGGAATGGGCAGGCCAATCCATACAAACAACATCCTCACTTTCCAGAAACATATCAACAGCTGCAGTGCGATGGAGTATGGCATTATCATCCATAAACACAAACTCTGGGCCAGTGGCACCTTGGAACAGATGCAGATGGGGACGGATTACCTCAGTACAGTAGCGTGCACCGGTAAGTGTCTAGAGTTGTGTACGTCAATCCAAGATAACGCTCCCCCCAGACGAGAACACCTCGACAGCCATATCAATCCCTATCAGTGATGTTTGAGGGCTAACCTCTTGCCAGATTAGCTGCCATCCAGAATCGCTGCTGAGACTGAATCTACTCTCATCAGTAAAGGGTGTCTACTCTTTACTGATGAGAGTAGATGCTCTTATCAGTAAATGTGTCATCCCAGCTATGGAGTTTGGCAGAAGTAATGTCATTGTGTGAGGTTGTTTCTCTTGATTTTGGTTTGAACTATTAGTCTTGGTCCTGGAACTAAGAATTCCGTGTGGTACACTAACATTCTAGACAACTCCATTCTTCCTAAACTGTGGTTATAGCATAAGGAGGGCCCTCTGTTGACCTGCCTAATCCTCTGCCCTTAACTCTTTATAAGTTTGACTTTAACCAACTAAGTCTTAGTCTATACTTAGGTTAATACTTGAGCTATGGACCAAATGCATGGTGAATTGTCCTAGCTACTTCTAGTAGAATGGTTCTTTGCTCTCAGACCCATATCATGTAGGAGCATTCCATGAACATGACAGTGATGCCTTCTTACTTCCCTAACTTGCACAGCTGTTGTGGCTCAGCCAAACAGAGCATTTAAAGGATGAAATTGAAAGGGTTGTCAGATATACACTGAGTGATATACTTAATACTTCGTAGGTCCTCCTTTTGCCCTCAGTACAGCAGCTATCTGATGTGGCATTGATTCAACAAGATGTCGGAAGCTTTTGGGAGGTATGGCCAACCAAGCTGTGTGTAATTCGGTCAGCTGTGGAGGTGATTGGTGTATCCAGATGCCTGATATGCCTTTCTATAGTGTCCCACAAGTGCTCTATGGGATTGATATGGGGGGGGGTTGGAGGCCAATCGATATGCTGGAAGTCAGAACTGTGTTCTTCAAACCATTCCTGCACAACAAGTGCCTGGTGGCTCGGCTCATTGTCATCTTGGAAGACACCATCGCCATTTGGGAAAAAGTATAACATAATGGAGTGTACACAGTCAGCAAGCAGTTGACGATAGCAGAGACCACTGATACGTTGTTCCACATGCACCAGGGGTTCAAGTTCGAGTCCAGGGGTTCGATATGCTGGAAGTCAGAACTGTGTTCTTCAAACCATTCCTGCACAACAAGTGCCTGGTGGCTCGGCTCATTGTCATCTTGGAAGACACCATCGCCATTTGGGAAAAAGTATAACATAATGGAGTGTACACAGTCAGCAAGCAGTTGACGATAGCAGAGACCACTGATACGTTGTTCCACATGCACCAGGGGTTCAAGTTCCTGCCAGTGAAACATGCCCCAAACCATGCAACCGCCTCCGCTAGCTTGCACTTTCGATACCATGCATGATGGGTGAAAAGCCTCATGTTGTTGACGCCAAATCCGTACACGACCATCCACAGTGTGGAGTAAATAATGCGACTCATCTGACCAGCACACCTTCTTCCAGTCTTCTAATGTCCAACTTGCATGCACTAGGCAAGTCTTTTACTCCGATGAACCTTGGTTGCCGACCAGGCTAGCCGGGTGGGTAAATTCGAACCTGGCAACCCAAAGGTTGCGGGTTCGAATCCCGCCTCGGGCTTAGATCAGAGTAGTGCAAAAACCTTGGGAGGTGCATTTTGGCCACAGAAGCCGATGCGCCAACTAATGAAAAAAAAAAGAACCTTGGTTAGGAGAGGATGCCGTAGGGGTTGTCTGCTGGTATAGCCAATATTTGTGAACGTGCAATGCATAGTCATGCCAGATATTGTTCCAGTTTGGCCCATGTTGTATTGGATAGTCAACTCTTCAACAGTGCAGTGCGTGTTCACCTGTACAAGTCATCGGACCCAGCACTCACCTCTAACATCAACTTTTCGCTGACCTTTGCAGTTTTGCCGTCGGGTCGTTGTTTGACCATTTTGATGCCAGTCTTGGTACACTTTAACAACGGTGGCTCTCGAACACCCCACCAGTTCAGCTGTTAGGGAAATTAGCCACTAGCTAGTCGAACATCCACAATCTGTCCTTTATCCTATATATATATATATATATATATATATATTTTTTTTTTTTTTTTTTTGTTTAATATTTGATAAATTAATGTTTATCAGTTGCACAGTTTGAATGTACTGGAGGAAGTTTAGCATTATCTCATGTACTTCATGCCAAGTAAATCACTGCTTCTCTAAAGATCAGTAGTATCCTGCACACCATCATTCATCATGTGATATATTCCCCAATAAATTGTCTACTGAGCATATACTGGTTAATATTTGCTTTTTTTTTTTTTTTTTTTTTTACAATAAGATAATCTCACTACTTTTGCTTTACACAAGAAACATGTAATAAACAGTAGCAGTAGTATTGTAGAGTAAGTAATATTGATATGCAAATATGTGTTTTTCTCTAGAACACTGTGAGGAGGCAAGTTCTGTTTTTGAATATTAAAAATGTTACAAATTTAGTCACCATTTTACTATTTTTCCCCCCCAACAGATTTCCATTATATTCAAAAGGAAAAGACAGGCTGCACTTCCAGTATGGTGTTTATCTCCTCAATAAAAATATAGCTCAAGTGAGTGTTAAATAGCTAAAAATTGAGAAAATTTTAGGTTAATTCATAAGTTACATTTTATGACCCATACCTTATTTTTTTTTTTTTTTTTAGGTCAAGTTTTTTTTTATTTGCATATATTGACAGATAAATATACCTTTTTTGTGTGTACACACACACACACACGCACACAATAATATTGATATGCAAATATGTGTTTTTCTCTAGAACACTGTGAGGAGCCAAGTTCTGTTTTTGAATATTAAAAATGTTACAAATTTAGTCACCATTTTACTATTTTTCTCCCCCAACAGATTTCCATTATATTCAAAAGGAAAAGACAGGCTGCACTTCCAGTATGGTGTTTTATGTTTTTACCAACTCATTTTTACCAGCAAAATTTCAAGAAGCTTTAACTCAGCAGAAAGGCATTTTCACGCCCACATTCATAAGAACTTGATTACTGACCTAACACAGTTTTGAAGTAAGCAAGAAAGTTCTAAGTCATCCAGCACGTGGAGACCTATTATCAACTAAACCCTGTCCCTCCCTCACCATCATTTATTATCTTTTTTGCAAAATATCTTAATTTGAGAGATTCTGGCATCCCCACACAGATGCAACTTTTTTAAGCAACTTCTGTAAACACACACACTCACACTCAGTTCTGGACAAAAGAAAGAGTTTTCTTTATAGCAAATAGAGCATAATTAAAGTGATGGCCACAAAAACTGAACAAGAAGTTTTTTAGCCATATTTAGCCGCTTTATTGACCAATTGTTACATCAAATTATTTTCTATAAGTAGCTTATAGACCGAGTCAGGATCGTTAGGTTATTCTGAATTGAGACAGCGAGATTTGGAAGTTAATTAATACTTAAGTGTCCGTAGATTTACCGTTCGTAACTTGCTGCCATTGTTATACGATACGTTATATCCTGAACTAGATAGCATTAGTATAGTATATAATATAATATAATATTGTCAATTAATCAGTAAAATCTATTAATTTTGTTAAACTTCATTGTCAATTAAATTGTACTTTTAACTAAATGCATATAACGACTTAGATTACAAACGTAACATAATTAATTAATACATAAGTTGATATGGAAGTTATATAAACGGAACTTGTAGATAATACTTGATACTGAAAAATATATATAGCGTTATAACTGTGTTGGGAAACAAGTTTAGGGTTATAATTTTATACTGAAATAGAAATTAAATCGAAATCATGACTCAGACCAGAGCAGCAAAGCAAAAGGCTCAAGCTAATGGGAGTGCTGTGGCTCAGAGGAGAACTAAAGGGGCAGTTGCCCTCTGAATCACTGCTTGCTTGATGTTTGTGGAGCAATCGGGTACGGGACATGATATTGCCATGGAGGATGTCTTTGTGTGTGCGTGATGCAAGGAGTGTAACGAAATCAGGAGACAACTCGGCGTTGTTATGGGCCTATATGAGAGCTTGAAGGACAGGGTGGATGCCCTCAAAGGATTAAAAGTGAGTTGCTAAATAAATCTAAGATAAGGGGGCAGAAATTCCTAGAATGGGCCGAATGTTTGTTGAAATATTTGGTTATGGAACCGGAAGTGTCTAGTATCCAGTAAAAACAAAGTAAGTTCTAAGATATTGTTGAGAGAGAGAGAGAGAGGTGCAGTTGATTAAAGTATTGTCTGTCCTTAGGAATTCTCATAAGGCTTGTAGTGTAAATGGTAAGTGTACATTTGTATATAAAGAAACAACATCAAAAGATGCTAAGATGTCTCCACTGGAAATTATGGTAGTATTTATTTAGTAACCATAGAAAACCAAATACTACAGCCTTACCCTTCAGGGATTAAACTATATATATGTTATGCAGACGACATACTTATAATAGGAAATAGAACTACAATTGATAATCTTTTTATTAATTCAACTCAATACATGATAGACTAAAATACACACTTGAAACAGAAGTTAAACAAATCAATTTCCTTAACCTCACAATATACAAAACAGGCACCAAACTGGGAACCGAGATTTTTAGAAAAAATACACACACGGGTAAATATCTACACTTTGAATCGCACCACCCACTTAGCACAAAAAAAGCTGTTCTTTATAACCAAATTCACAATGCTATTAAATACAGCTCATCACAAGATGACTTATCTGTTGAACTACAATATCTTACAAAAAAGTTCATGTCCAGGAAATACCCGTTCCAATTAATCCAACACATTATTTCCGTCACCAAAAATAACACCAATAGTTCACCCAAACACAACACAAAAGGGAGCACGTGCATCATTCTCCTTTATCACAGTAGTCTCGCCAGACAATTCCATCAAGTGTTCGCAGGCACTGACATTACACTTATATTTTCCTCATATAACAAACTTGGGTCACTGTTTAATACATACAAAGAAACATATAAATACCTAATAAATGACATGAATAATATTGTATATTTAATCAAATGTCAGCAAAATTGCAATGCCTGCTACATCGGAAGCACCACTACCATGTACAGTTCCACAAAAACCTCTAACACACGGGCTTATTACCATTACAACAGTTTCAGAACAGGGCAATCCAGTACCGAGCTTACACTACACGTACATTCCCACAACCACACCCCTTTAGTTGATTCAGCCATTACCATCATAAAATTAAAATCTAGTTACAAAATTTTTCAATACGAAGCCCTTATTATAGAATGGTTCCGCCGTCACTCCAAATTAAATGTCATAAATGCGAAACTACCCTCCAACCTTTTCCCGGTCTGGAATCTCGCGCACCTTAGATTTCTACATGTCACAAAGAGCATCACGGGAACACAGAAGTTATTTAAAAACACGTGTTCTCTCCTCACTTAGTATTACCAACTGGAGACGTTAAAAAAAACAAAAGTCAGTCGTTATGACTTTTGGCTTCACCGGTTTCATATATTTTAATCAATTAATTGATGAAGTAGAAGTGCACAACTCCAGGAACAGAGTTGTGCACTTCTACTTCCTTGAGCATATTTTAATTCCGTTTTTAATTTTTAATTCCCTATCCTTACTAATTAACTCATTTAAACTCTAAATTATTCAAAACCTCTTAAACCCCAAAATTATTCATCCAGCCTACCTCAAGTAACAACTGCAGATTATCTAAGGTGAGTACCGTTTACTAAGCTTTGCTATTTGAACTTGAGTCCAATCATATTGGTACTTTAAGAAATCCTATAACTTATCTAATTGTCAAACTTTCTTGCTTATTTCAAAATTGTTAGGTCAGTAAAAATGCCTTACTGCTGAGTTAAAAGTTTCTTGAAATTTTGCTGGTCAAGATATGAAGTCTTCAAATGTCTTTATTTGTAATAGTGCTTTATTTTTATTTCAAGTGTTTAGAAATGTATCTTTTTGTCCAAATACATTCTTTCTTACTTAAACAGGTAATGCCTACAGATGGTGTAACTTCTGTAAATCATATGGTACATTTTCAGTGACTTTCCTGCTCTTTTGACCTAAATTAATTACATGTTTTCTTGTGAGAATACAGGTATACCTTTCTTTAAGACAGGGTTTGTACCTCAAAAAAGAATCATTAAGCAAAATGTTAAGTAAATGGCAATTTTTCCATCTACTCCTGTGTTATAATGATAACATAAGAGTAGGTGTAAAACTGCAAAAAGAAAAATTAAGTAGCAAACTTTAAATAAGTAATAATGAAAGAAATAGATTTACTTTTTTTTTATATAAACAATATGATAGCAACAGCCTGGCTGCATATAATAAGAGAAGATTGAAGCTCTATGGTTTGTTTGTTTATATAATATGGAGCCATCTCTATTAAGTCTATAACTATGAAAGAAAGGAAAGTTGTACGGGTGGGGAAATCACTTCGTTACCTGTGTTTAGCTTTTAGTCTGTCACAGACAATGTGAAGATTCTTGTTTTTTATGTAGATGAGGTTATTTAAAATATGACCTGTTGATATCTGTATACTCTTTTTACACAGCTGTAACATTTCTGTTATTTTTTTTTTTTTATGAATCTGTTAACTCTGCTGTTACTTTGTATGTCCTCATCTTTCCCAGCAGAGACAGCCATTATGGCTTCTAAGTGGGTTAAATCTTTTGACACGTCCTTAGTTATTAATTTTTATAATAGTGGTCTTAATATTTTAAACTTGAAAGCTCCAGTCATATTTGATGTCTCTCCTTTCATGAGCATTTGACACAGTTTTAAAAAGGAATTGTTAAATTAAAATCATTAAATGAATCTGGTAAATGCAGGACAAGTAAAAATAGCACATACAGTACTTTCTACTTACTAAATGATGCTTCAGACTGGTGGTAAACATCATAACATAACATCAGCTCCTGAACACACCAGGAGCTGATGAATCTGAATAATGTCCCTATAAATTGGAGATTTATAGGGACATTACTTGCACATAATGCTTCTCTACTAGAGAAGCATTATGTGCAAATGTTTCTCCTATTTACAAATATGGGTCAAATGAGCAACTACAGCCTTGTCAGTTTGACTTCTGCCCCAGGGAAAATTGAAGAGTTGCTTAGTTAGGATGTTCAATATCCTGTGGACAGGTATGGAATTATAAAGGATTCACATGGCTTTAAGAACAGATCATGTGTGACTAATCTAATTAGCTGCTATGAGGTTGTCAGTAAAGAACTGGATAGAATGAATCAGCATTTTGCTAAAGCTTTTGATACAGTCTCACATAAATGATTGTATAAATTGGAGAAATATGGCACTAAGGGAAAGTTACTACTGTGAATAGTGTGTGATAGCTAAGCAGTAAGAAACAGTAATTATAAATGGCCTCTGCTCTTCATGGACTTGCTGTATGTTATGAGTGGGATCCCAGAGAGTTCAGTTCTTGGCTCCTTCTGTTTCTAATATTCATTAATGATATTGATGTAGGTATTTAGCATTTAATGCTTAAGTTTGCTGATGACACAAAATTGGGCAGAATAGTCAATGACAGTAATCAGAGTATGCTACTTAACAAGACAAATAAATTATTTGAAAAAAAAATAATAAAATAAAATAAATAAATAATAATAAGAAAAAAAGAAATAGACAACCTATGAGTTCAGCTGATCTTTAATTTTCCCCAAACTGTCAGCCTCTACCAACCATGTAGGTAACTTATTCCAGTAATTTATAACTCGCTGGCTAAAATAAAACTTCCTGCAATCCAGTCTAAACATCTCGCCCCATAACTTGAATTTATGGCCCCTAGTTCTAGAATTATAACTGTGAAAATTTAATCCTCATTCATTTTACTATTGCCTTTCGGAGCCTTAAATACTTCAATCAAGTCACCTCTAAGGTGCCTAGTTTCCAAGCTGTGCAACCCACATATTTGAAGTCTTTCCTCATAAGGACTTCCTTTTGCCAATCTCACCAGACAAGTTACCCATCTCTGGACCCTTTCAAGAAGCTCTAAGTTTTTTTCTTTTTTTAGGTGTGATCTCTACACTTGAACACAGTATTCCAAGTGTGGTCTTGGAATAGCCTTATATAATGGGATTGACATCCTTATCTCTACTAGCCAGTGTTTGATAAATCATCAATAGGACATCATGAGCCTTCCTTGCAACCTGTCTGCAATGCTCAGAGAACTTTATGTCTGGCCCTATCATAACTCCCAAGTCCCTGTTCTTCCACTACTGACTTTAGTTCAACTCCACAGAGTGTAGGATATGCAAGGTCTTCAATCTGGGTAGTAGTAAACCAAGGTAACATTCCACTTGAGTACCACCAAACTCATGTAACTAATGAAAATAGTACTTCAGAGTAACTATACAATCTGATGTGAAGTTTTCTGAATAATATAGACAGGCTGCCAGAATGGGGTTTAACATTGACAAATGTTACCACCTTGCATTTGTCAATGTTAAACTTCAACTGCCATTTCTGAACCCATTGACCCCAATTTTCCTAGATATTATTGCAGTAGCTCACCCTGATGACTGTCATTAACCACCCTGCCAACCTTTGTATCATCTGCTATTTGTACAATGCTCCTAGTATTAGTGTACACACAAGTATACATGCACGTGTTCTTACTTTTAGTTACTCTAACACAGTCCACGTATTCATTTTTTCCTTGATGACCCACAACAACGCTGGAAATCCCAGATACCTTGCTTTCCATGTACCAATGGAAGACCACTTTCACCTCTGCCTGTGGCTATACTTATCTGTGTATCCCTCCAAGCTAGCAGTTTTCTGACCCACTTATTGTCTCGATAGCATGAGCAACTAGGTATATGTGTGTGTGGTGACCTGATCAAGATGTTTAAGGCATCAGAGATATTCAGTAAACTGAATACCAAGGAAATTTTTACTCTTATTCATGTGACATACACAACAGAGTATAAACTTAAACTGAGAATGGATAATTATAGACTTTGTCAAAAAATTTTCTTTGAGTCAGTGATTGGCTGTTGGAGTGAACTCTCATATACATCATGTGGAAATGTTGGAAGTTTGTCTAAATTTAAAGTCGGATTGGATAAACACTTGAAAGAAATAAGTAAATGTAAGGAGGCAATACAGTGTTGGTTACTTTATTTTTTAAATTTAATTTAAATGCTATTTATTTTTTGGTTGGTGCTACCATAAGTTTCCTTTCTTGTATCATTTTGCCAATACTATTACATTCAGTAAATAAAAATTTTCTCAGATTCTGAATGTATATATATAAACAGTGTATTTTGTAGTAAACAAGCATTATTAATACTTTGTACCAAAATTGTTAAATAAATAAATATTTATATTTATTCAGTTTAGGAAAATTGTAATGTCATTAATTTTCCTTGAAATAAAATTATATATATATATTTTTTGTTTAAGACAAACTAAATTACATTTTCTAAACCAACTAATAAATTTTCATATCAGAAATTATTTATTTTATAAGCTTTTTTTTTTTTTTTAGCTGTTATTACTTAAATTTTTTTTATTATTAGTTCCGTCACTATTGCGGGTTAACTACACCAGATTTACGAGCTACTCTTCTAAACCTACACAGTCTACTTGACTTAAGGTTAAGTGTACACAGGTAAGAATTTTTTCTGATATTTATTTTTGTCTTCTAAAGTATAATTTATAAGATGATGGCTAAAATTATATTTTAGGTGTGAGTGATTAGCAATTCAGATGTGTTTTATGTTTTCTTTATATTGTATTTCCTATGCCTTGATCCCATTTTCAGCTTATTTAAATGTTATGAATTATCAAGAGCTAATACCTATTTCTGTTGATGTTATGTACTACAGCAAAATTCTAATAATTAAAACTAATTTAATTAAAAAGAAGGCAGTCTAAATTAATTTGGCTGCTTTTTTTAATGTGTGTATTTTATTTATGCAGAATAGAGATTTTTCAGAACAGCTCACAATCACTTTGCAAAAGGAAAAATTATATACAATGAGAACATTTAAGATGTTTTTAATGTCAGTTAATGTACCTACACATCCCTGATGAAACTTTATCAAGTGATTATGGCAATATCAAGTGCCTTTTCTTATCTCTCAATTATACAGTCCTCATACAGTCTGTGGATCAGGGAGTTTATACTCAGTTTTAAATGTTTATATTGAAATGAAATATAAATGAAAATTTTGATACTCTGACAGGAAAGAAGGCAGTAGCTAATATTCAAAACTATAATGTAAAATGTTCTGTTTACAGCTGAGCTGAAAGCTGGAATACATGAAGTAAATGCTCACACAAAACTTTGATCTCGACATTCTTGTTTATCTAGATGGAATCAGAGATAAAGAAGATCAAATTATATACTAGATAGCAGTTTAATTTGAAAGATCAAATAGTAACATTTTGAGAGAAGCCATATGTGAAATGGGAAGGGAAAAGCCATATGTGAAATGGGAAGGGAAAAGGAATAAAGAAAAGAATGTTTTAAATTATATGAAGGCAGAAGTTGTCTCAACACTTAACTAAATTTTATAATTCTGAAGAGGAATTTTAAAATTATTTTTGCACTCTAAGAGAAATGAAGAATGGCATTATGAATTGGCAATACAACAGGACCATCATTCAACAGAATTTCTAATTTCTTCAAAAACAACAGTTGGGGATGAACTAACTGCCTGCAACTGATTAAATTTATAATTATTAATGTTTAACACAATTTATTATTTAAAATAATATATTATTCATGTTCAGTTTGGTTTGAAATTTTGTAATATAAACATTACATCGAATTTGCTTTTCATCATATTTGTTTTCTAATATGATATGCACCAAAAGGACAGAATTCGTGGGTTACCTGGTTCTTGGGCAACGCAACACTGTCACTAGTGGACGTACAATATAGGTACACTGCATTCATGTAGACAGTAATTCTACGTCAGTATGGATAAATATCGAGAGTTAACAGACTTTGAAAGAAGGATGATAGTGGGTGCCCGACACATGGGTCACTCTATTGCGGAGGTGGTACAGAAATTGCACTGTCTCTGTTAGACAGTACAGTCAGTCCTTGTATAACACGATAGCTGTGTTCCTAGAAACCCTCATGCAATATAAATAACAGACCTTATGGGGAAAAATAAAGTTAGGTGCTGACTACCCAAGATTGGATACACATTTGTAACCAAAACATAACCAAGCACAATAAATAATTGTAATAAAACACAGTTGAAAAATGTAAAATTAATAATTTAATCATTTAAATTTAATTCCTACCTTAAAAAATAAATGAAGACAGCTTGAGGGAAAAGCGTGAGAAAGAGTTTAAGCAGCAGAATTATGGGGAAAGTGACGGCAGGTTGTTATCATTATTGGAATTAGGATGTGGAGGAGATGCAGATGAAGGATATGGACGAAATGTGGTTACACCAGAACTACAGGGCTGTGGCTAGTTTTCTTCTCTTTCTTGGGTGTTTTCATAAAAAAGACATTGTCAGATGCCAAAGGGTGTTGGTAAAAATGTAATTCGATTTTGTAAAAATGTAATTACCAAAACCCATAGAATTATGCCTTGTGCATTTTGTTTTCAAATTGCATTTTTACCCAACACCCTTTGGCATCTCTCATATTGTGGATATAACTTCGCAACTCTGATGGCATGTTGCATTACCAGGGTACCTGCCCGCCCACTGATGATGAAGCCCAATAGCTTCGAAATGATCATCTGGGTGGTGGTATCCTCTGAAAATAAATAACAGTAGTCTTCTCTACTAGAGAAGCATTATTTATTTGAAGTAGTGCAATACCGCTATCTTGTTGTGAAGGCAACCACAATATGAGATACAATTAAAACGATGCCTTCTACACTACTTATGTAGTTCAAATTTATGGGTTAACTATGGTGTATTTACACCGATATTATATAGTTAATTACCAAAACCCATAGAATTATGCCTTGTGCATTTTGTTTTCAAATTCTTTTATAATGTATTAAGATAAAAGAAAGACTTTAAATAGCATGAAAAAAAACAAATTTATTTAATTACAAAAGTAATAACAATAACTTATACATAAAAATTCACACGTTTAAATATGTATATTTGGATAAGTAATTTACTGAAAATTTTATGTGGAAAAAATTTAGTTTTTAAAAAAAAAATTTTAAATGTTCAATTGTTTTGTTTGTTGTGATATATTTTTTTGCTGCTAAATCTCTCAAGTTCCTTAATAATAACAATTTGATTATATTGCATTCTTTCCAGTTTATATCGCTTTTCTTCCCATTTCAATGCTGTTGACATTTTACCATGAAAAAATCTGAGAAAAATAATAATAAATCGCAGTTTCGAGCTGATATTATTCTTACCGAATCTGGAGCTAAACTAAACATAATGTGAAATGAAGAGAACAAAATATGTTGTTGTTGTTGTTATTTGGTTTTTAGGAGCATTAGCAACTAAGGCCATATTGCTCCGGGATATGCGGTGGTCATTCCCTGACCTTCCCGCATCCCCCGTATTTGGTGGTGACGGGCTCGAACCCCGGTCTAATCAAGAAGCGTGTGCTGCGCACTGTTGCTCCTTCCCACCTGGCTACGGAGGCGCAACAAAATATGTCATGGAAAATTGGGTTCACAGAAGTGAATGACTAAACTCTTAACACTCATGGTTTATGAGAAAACCCATCAGGCCTAATCCAACATTTCACCAGATATGACATAAAAAAAACATTTTTTTTTCATTTATTTGTACACACAATTATTACATATATATTATACACAATATTTACAAAAAGATATATACATTAACATTCTTGTTACACATATATAAGACATTATATTATACCTCATGGTGCACTTCGTATGTGTATCCCAGAGTCAAGGGTGGCTCCTAGGCAAAAGCCCATCTCCACCTAGTTCATCTGTTTTGGTGTAGAACCTCAACAAATCTAGCCTAAAAACATGTGTGAGGTATTTTACCGTCGCCAATATAAGACAGCTGTTGCCCAGTGCTCTTCTCTAGGCCCAGGTTGATGTTATGTATTTGTGCCGAATGCACAAGTCCTACACTCGACAGAAATACTCTTGTAGCATAATAAACATTTGTCTCAAATGCTACCATTAATGAAAAAGAAAAATCAGCCCTTCAAATTATTCCGGATAATGACTGACTTCCTGATAACAGCCAGTTCTACTGTATATTGTATGTCATAATTTTTCAGTGCATTTGCTCAAGTGGGTGCACAGGCACAAAAAGTATACCAGTATATACTTATTTTAAATTTTATTTAAAAATACAGTTTGCAATTAAAAAATTGTAGTTATTTCCTTTAATATAAAGTAAACATAAAATTAATAAGGTAATAAAATTGAGTAATAATAAAAAATAAAGTTAATGTGCTGTACACCTCCTTGAAAATTTAATGGCTATTTATTCAAATTTTATCTGGAATGATATATTGCTGATTAGTTGAGAAATCCATATAATAAAGAGCTGTACAAATAAGAATTTACTGCACCTGATTAGCATTCTTTTGCTTTTGGAAAGAGTCATCACCATAGAAATTAAACTAATGAAGCAGTAGTAATACCAGAGGTATAGATACTGTGAGAGAGACTACTTAAGTGTTCTAAAAAGCAATAGTCAAATAGCTTTTGATTTCAGTTTATTTGTTATAACTTAAAATAGGTGATATATAGCATTTAACAATAGATTCTGATTAAATGTATTATAATTTTAGAAAGTGAAAATGTTGATTGTGTGCATGGTTTTTTTTTCTCCAGTCTGAGTTTATTGTCTGAACTTTGACATACAGAAAGTGCTGATATCTTCATCAGCTATGGATCTCACTGTGAGTGCAGTTTTCCCAACATGGAACAAAACATATCCAACTCACACAATTAATGATCCAATTTTTACATCTCCCACACTAAAATTTGTCAATAACTGCTTTTCTTTTATTAAAATGACCCATAAAATTATAAAAAGCAGTGATAAGGTGCAATTCTGCGTTCTCCAGGTTTAATGTAAAACTGTTTTCCATTGAACCCTTCAATCCTCATTGCATGTTTTCTATTTTTATACAAACTTTTTATTCCCCTTAAAAGATTATCCTTGATGCTTTATTTTTTAAAAATTTGAAAGAACAAATTTCTGGATATGTATTCTGTTGTGTGCATTTTTTTTTTTTTTTCAAGATCATCAAGTACTGAATTGCCTTTTCTTATGTTCCTATGACTTTTCTGTATTATTAAACAAGTGAAAAAATTTCAGCAGAAATAGAATGAACTTGGTGTATTTTTTTTAATGCTGATTTCAAATGTACAGCCCATTTTTCATTTTTTTACCCTGTCACCCTCGGTTTGCAGTATATTTCATTTTATAGTTTTTTCATTTTACTTAGATTTTGTTCAGTCTGTTCATATTAGTTGGCCTGCTGATTGAGAAGTTCTGGAATGTGCAGTGTTCAGTTTCCAGCAGTTTCTAGATTCACCTCCCCCTTCCTCCTCACACACACACATTCCATATGTAAAAAGCAAACCTCCTAGGCATGTCAATCAGTCAAACAGAGTTATAAATGTGTGAGTTAACATTTTTATATATTAGTGAACTTGTCCTTTTTTTTTTGTTTTTTTTTTTCTAGTTTTTGGTGTCAATTGTAGTTTGAATGTGCTTCTAAAATGTCTGCTTTGATTCGCTGTATAGCTTTTGTTATTTGTGCAGTTATTACACAGTTAAATCTCACTTAAAGCTCAATCTGTAATGCTCTGTTAAAGAAAGTGTGTGAAATTTATTTTGGCTGCAAATTAGGTGATCAGGACATGAAGTAGGTTCTTCATGTGATGATTTTGAGAGTTACATCCTTAGGAACTGGAAGCTTGGAAATCCTTCAAGAAAGTTTGTGAACAATTTCTAGGCAACAACAGAGTGGAGAAATATGAAATCTTGATTGAGAATTTATTACAAGCCTACCAAAATATTTGTGATACATCTCTAAAAATACACTTTCTCCATTCTCATTTAGAATTTTACTCAGACTTATTAGTGCTGAACACTGAAAGTTTTCGTCATGATATTGCTACCATGGAGAAATGTTATCAAGGAGATTGGAAGCTCAGTATGCTGGCAAACTATTGCTAGATGTTGGGCGCCTCCGTAGCCAGGTGGGAAGGAGCGGCAGTGCATAGCACACGCTTCTTGATTAGACCGGGGTTCGAGCCCGTCACCACCAAATACGGAGAATGCGGAAAGGTCAGGGAATGACCACCGCATATCCCGGAGCAATATGGCCTTAGTTGCTAATGCTCCTAAAAACCAAATAACAAACAAACAAAACAGCTAGATGTTGATCAGAGAGACTCCTAATCATTACAGACAAACAAGAAAAAACCTTATTTTTTATAGTTTTCTGTTTTTATGAAAACCCCAAAAACAAAAACGTTGTTTGTTATTTTGTTTTTAGGAGCATTAGCAACTAAGGCCATATTGCTCCAGGAATATGCGGTGGTCATTCATTGACTTTTCCGCATCCTCCATATTTGGTGGTGACGGGCTCGAACCCCGGTCTAATCAAGAAGCGTGTGCTACGCACTGCTGCTCCTGCCCACCTGGCTACAGAAGCACACAAAAAGTAGTACAACCTGTAGTACTTGGTACCATCCACGTGTTAATTTATTGTAATACACATTGAAATTTCATTAAAGTATTCAATAAGCATAATCAGTATTCCTCTCTAAACTTGTGGGTGCTAGGCAATATCCGACTTCAAATTTTGATCAGCTCATCAAAATCCATGAGATATTACAATTTCAAGAAGGAAAATAATTAAAAGTTGCAATTTGTTGTCCATTGCAGGTTACATTATTTTTAATTTTTTTTTTATGAAAACCCCTAATACGAGAGGTATTAGAACCTATAGTACTTAGTACTGTGCATGGGTTGAAGGTTGAGAAGGCAAAAGAAGATATTTGTTGACAGACTTGAATTTCTGTAGACTTTAATTTTCGGGAAATATGTGTGAAGGAAGGTTGTTCCAGAAAATGGCAGTTGAATGAATAAATGAGGAAGATGAAAAGTTTGCTCTGTGTTTGAAGCTGGACAGTAAGTGGATGTTGGCTGGTGGCAGCACGTGTTTGGACTGTTTTGAAAGAGAGAGCTGGAATTATAGAAGCCAATTCAGAACAGCACCCATGGAAGTATCTGTAGAAAAGGCATGCAGCAGAAACAGTAAATCTGTGAGATAGAGTGGAGAGACTCTGTTAGAAATGAGTCATTAATTAACCTAACTGTCCTCTTCTGAATGGAATCTAGAAGCCTGTGAGAGGTTTTGGGGGCGCCACTCCAGATGTGGGAACAATATTCCATGGTAGGGCAGATTTGCAATTTGTCCAGAGTGAATGAATAGCTGTTTAGAAGAAAAGTAAAGTTGTTGTTGTTTTGGTTTTTAGGAGCATTAGCAACTAAGGCCATATTGCTCGGAGGATATGCGGTGGTCATTCCCTGACCTTTCCACTTCCTCTGTATTTGGTGGGCACGGGCTCAGAAAAGTAAAGCTGAGAGTGAAAGAAAACCAAGGTTTTTTTTTAGATGTAGAGGAAGCAGTATTTGTAAGGTGCTTGTGCCAAGAGAGGTAATGGAGGTGAAAATAAATTCAAACTAAGGGGAAAGAATTATAGACTGGATTGTAGCAAGTTTTCCTTTATCTTGCAACATATTTATCATTGGAATAAGTTAGTGGATAGTTGAGGCAGATTGTCTTGGGAAATTCACAGGTCTGACAGATTGGTTGTCTATGGAAAAAGAAATATATATAGATGTGTGTTTTGGCTTCCTTGCACTGTGTAACCAATAATAAGAATGTAAATCATTTTTATTATTAATAATAATAATTTAATTTTACTGCATTTTTGTATTTTAATAAAAATCTGCTAAAAATCTTGTTTCCAGTGTTCGTTTATATTTTATGTAAATGGTGAAATATTTATGCTTACCTAATATTACTTTGTTTCTTACAGTGAACAGATTCCTGTGTTAGCATCATCTCCACTGGCTCCAAATTTCCCATTGTTCCTTGATCAGAAGTTGGTTGTACCTATTAATGAGAAAACTGGAGATTTGTTGCAGACAAATAGTAATGCCCAAAATGGATTAACAACAGCTGTGCTTAGTGTCACTGATGGCCTACATCAGAATGATGGAGCAGGTGAAAAGAATTCTGATATGATAGAGGATCTGAAGAAAGAAATTGAAGGAATGCTTCCTAATGATGTATCAGAAGTTGCAGAGGGGTCATTATCACCAAGTAAATCAGGTGATGCTTTGGGGACAAATCTTAGTTGTTCTGTTGACAAGGGATTAAATGACATAAAGATTTTACAATTATCCATGGAAAATGATAGTGTTTCAAGTTCAGAAAAACTGAAGTCCAAGCTGCGAAAACTTGGGCAAGGATGCCATCATTCCAGTGTTCCCAATCTCACAGCTAACCTATCCTGTGTATCCTTAGATAATCAGAATTTCCTCGCTGAGAATCACCAGCATAATCCTGGTACTGCTCTGAAAATATGGGCAACAGCTAGTTCAGAAAACAATTCAGATGAAGAGCAGATTCTTCATGAAGATCCCAAGAAACTGAATACAATGAGTAGTGTAGATTCTGCAGTAGAATCTTTGTGGTATTTCAATGATATGGTGCCCTGGACTGCACATTGTAGCAGCAGCAACTCTCTGCACAACCCAGCCAGTTGTGATATGAGTTGTGACAATTGTTGTAGTAATTTAACTGGAGAAGCAAGTTTAGATATATCATTCAATGAAGAATTGGCAGCTAGGACAGATCAATTAGCTAATAAGAGTGGTAGTTTTCACCTGAGGAAAAAAAGCACCTCTTCTGTAAATGCAAATTAATGCCTCAACAACCAAATAGCAGACATAAAATACCAGTGAGCTTTTAAATAGCTATATTCTTGTGTGGGCATCAATTTGTGTGTATGCACGCGTGCAAGAGATTTATTTAAGCAAGCTTCTGTGAAGCTCGTTATCCACCCATATGTGTAAAAAAATAAAATAGTAAAAAGACTTCAAGAACCTTTTTATGGTTCTTGAAATATAAAGTTTGGACTAAGCTTTGGAAGACTATCCATTTAAGCCATGTAAAATAGTAGCTATCAATTATAAGGAGACTAAAATTTTTATTTTGCCTAGTATTGAGTCTTTCAGTGGTTCAGTATTCTCTGTAAAAACTAGCTTATTGTTCATGTTGAAGATTCTGTATATTATATACAATAGTTTTTCAGAGATTTAAGTAGTCTGTTATGTAAATTCTTTTTTGTCAAAAAATTTTGCAATCTTAAATTACATGAAATATTCTTACATCTTATTCTTCTGTCCAGTAAACCAGTTAAAGTGGAATTTTTATGCACTTAGGAGGAAATTTTTTTATATCATAGTAAATATTTAAAAAATTATTTGCAATTCAACTTGATGAACTTTCCCATAGAATTTTAACGACCCATCTAAGATTTATATATTTTACATTTGTTAAGTTATTATTGAATTTTATTTAATAATTAAGCCATTAATAATATAGAACTTCTCTGAAAACTTCATTAATTAAAGTATTGAGTATAAAGAACATAGCAGTTTTTAACCTAATATCTTGTTATTCTTTTGTCATATTGAATATCAGTGATGTAACTTTAGACGTAATGGCAACATTACACAAATGGTTTTGAAGGTTTATTCATATACGCATTGTGCAAGAGGCATGGTGTGGTATTATATTTTCATAAATATTAAGCACGGTCTAAAAGAAGACCACTGGCATATTATAACTGCAATCTAGAAATTACATGATCTCTCTTGGCATTGGATTCTTATTCATTTTGTCAAGTTATTTAAATTCAGTATAGTTATTAATTTTTACACTTATTTTCATTATGAAAATATAATACTTCTATAATATGTATACTTTTTTTGTTTCATCTTTTGTATAGACTACTTGTCAGTGTAAATGCAGGGCTTCCAGAATTAGTTTTTAAGAGAAGGAGGTGGTGATGTCAAGCTGGCATAATGAATGTGAAAATTTTGGTCACAGAATGTTGGAAATTTTGTTGTTAGCAGTCAAGCAGGTGCATTGGTTGTATTTGTACATTAAAATAATAAAAATTAAAATATCGGTAAGCGTGATGCATGTGAATTTTAGCATTCGTAAATTCTGAATTGCATCACTGTTAGAATTCAAGAAGTGTGAATATATATAAGTTAGAGTAGAGGACATTGGTGTACCTTGTTTTATTTGTTTTTTGAGAAAACTATTTTTAAAAATTAAAATAATGAAGAACCAAATCTTTATCTTAAGTTACTTTCTTGCTCTTTTTTCAAAATATATTGATTGATGAATAAAAATACACCATGCTCCTTAATACTTTTGCCCACAAAGACAGCTGGTTTTGGTGCTTAGTTGCAATGTTCCAATCAAAAAAATGTTTTTTTAAATTCTATCCATTATAATGTTAAAATGGCATCGCAAAGTGCATAGTTTAACCTTTTAGCCTCCATTCCCAGAAAAAAAACAATGGTGTACAATGTACACCAGTGCACTTGCTCATGGCTTTTTTTTTTTTTTTTTTTAAGCATACCTATCTGAGGATTAAAAATCACATTTCAACTACTTCAGAGAATCAAGAAATCATCCCAGTTAAGGCAGAGTTGAAAAGTGATGCAGTAATTGGCATTTGTTGTGTCAAAACCATATAACACTTCTTGACAGTATGTTTGGGAGTTAAAGTTCCTAAATTCTGAGCATATTAAATTCCCAGAGAGTATATTTTTTTTTATGATAAGTGGAAAGATTCTATTTTATTTAAATTCATTTGCAAAAATTATTTAAAAAACCTTATATGATTTGAGTTTACATTTTTAGTTGATTATTTTGTAGTTCCTTGTATCAAAAGGGATTTTTTTTTTTTTTTTTTGTTCCTTTAAGTTATTGTTAGCAGTTTACAAGACTCTTGTTTTTACTCTTCTGTGATCTTTGTATCATGTTAAAATTAAACATGAGTTTTTGTATGGGGGCATAACTTTTAGAAATTTCATATTGAGTTTTTCATAGTGAAAATGTAAAAAAAAAAAAAAAAAAAAATTGCTATACTTTTTTTTTTTAAATCTGAATGGTATTTAGGAGATTTGAGGATTCCCTTGGTGTATTTTCCAGTGATAGCTTGATTTTATTCGGTGTACACATTTTGCTTGTTGCTTTATTAGTCTCCTGAAAGATTCTTTTCAAGTTGCATAAATGTCCTGGATTTTCTTCTAAAATTTTAAATGGCTTACCCAATGGTTTTTGTCATCTATATCTGCAGGATTTAATTTTAAATCTGTCTTTTTTTGGAGAGAGTTTCAGAAACTCAAACTAGGTCACCTTGTTATAATGCTGTGTGTTACAACCAGATATCTGATTTTAAAAATGAAAAATCAAGACCCTTAAAAAAAGTAATAAGCAAACAAACAGTTTAAAAAAAAAAAACTGAATATGATAAAACTAACATATCTGGAATAAAGTCTCATTTTCAAGTACTTTTGACAGTAGGATTAAACTAAGTTTAGCAGTTTTTCTACATCAGTATTGAGTTTACTGCTTTTTTAGGGACTATAAACAATTTGGAACTCTTTAAAATTATTTATAATGTTGTTCACTCTTTAAGTTAAACACTTAGCTAACTGGCAAGTGGCTGTTGAATATGAAATACAGAGATTGTGACATAGCACAGAGTAACTGACAAAATTCATTGTTTAGATTTTTTTTTCTTCTGTTTAAATTATTCACTGTGAAACCACAATAAAAATTTTATAAATCCAAATAAATGTCTGATTTATTATTCTGCATTGTTGTGTAGTGTGGATGCACAGCACTACACAACAATTCCCGTCTTGTGCATCCATACAAATTTTTTTTTTTTTTTGCCTTGTTCCTGCATAGTCATATGGCAATACCAATACAAATGTGATGTTTTAACCTTTCAGGACACTGGGACAAGTTCTCTGAAACCGGTACTGTCCTGGTCAAACTAATACATATGGTCACTCTATATAAAAGACATTCACATTTTTAGTACTGGGAAAAGCATTTATACAAATAAGTTCAACAGCTGATTATAAGAAAATAAGGATGACAGCTGGGCACATTTCCCTTCCTTCTCTTCTTTCTATAAGCAGTCTTAGTGTATGATACAGCAGGTGCAGATTGAGTGCACCTACTTTGTCATTCTGCAGTGCCCCCCCCTCAAAGGGCTAAAAGGCAGAATTCCACATGGACAGTAGACAACAGACAATCTGTGTTCTGTAGTGGGACAATCTGCTTTGCAATCTCCATAGATCTTGCTCAAGGATGTGATTTTATTTTCATTAATAGTAGTTGAACTTTTTAATTTTGTTCTTTAGACAATGTAGCATATAACAAACTGTTGATATATTCAAAAACTCGTTGGTTAAGTTTATACCAAGCAATCAATCATTACAATTTTTTTTTTAAATATTCAAGGCATTTTTCTTGTGGAAGAAAAGCTGCTGAAATTTATTGTGAAATTTTTTTGAATAACCATTAAGTGAAGCATACTTCCATTTATAAATAGTGCACTTGGCATATTTAATAAGTAAATACTAAAAATTGATGTTCCTAAAATTGCATAATGCAGGTCACAAGTTAAAATGCATCAAATGATTGAAATGCTGAGAAAGCATTTTACATATTGAAGAAAACTTTTTTCTTTTTTTTTTTGCCTTAAGTGCTTGCAAAATTTTAACTGATCAAAAATTCAAAGTAAAAAAAAAATTATATTATTTAAAGGTGAAATGTTTGATATGTATAAAGCAACTTGTGAATACCTAGAAAACTTGGTTGAACCCTTCAATAAACTCCAATTTATGAAATTGGATGCTTTTAAAAATAACTGTTTGGGAGAAAGTATCAAAATATGTATCAAAATATTATTGATGTGGAATTTCATATTGAAAAACCCATTCAATATTTATTCAGTTTTCTTTTGCTTAAAAATTTCATTTTAGGTGATTTGAAAGAGAAATGGTTGTTTAAGAGAACTTGTTACAGTCAGTGATCATTATTTTATCCTGTTTGTATTTGAAGAGTGGACCTTAGGAATTGAAAAATTATCTATTTTTTGTTTGCCATTCTGGCCCATAATGAAGAATATATTCTCAAAAAAAATTATAATTGGCCACACCAATATTGAGTTTTCAAATTTGAGTTCATTTGAACAAAGCCTATAATTCATTTAAAAGATTTTGTAATTTATAATCTACTATCAATCACACTAAAACTATTTCCTTGGAAAATTTATTAATTAAAGTATGTTTTAGGATGGTACTATCTGTTTATCAGTCATATGGATGAAACTGTCTGGATGCAAGAATGTTAAAGCCATTGTATTGTGTAAATTTAAAATGAATTTAATGTGTAAAGATTTTTATTCATCAAAACATGATTAAGGTAGAAAGTCATTCAATAAAATATGATTGAAGCTCTTGATTTATTTTATTGCAATACTCAAGTATATTAATATAATTATTTTACAATACATTAAGCCCTACTTTCTCTTTTATGAATGTTTTTCATTTTCAGAATGCATGTTACCTAAACATGAAGTTCTCGTTCTTTTTTCCTTTTTAATTGTCTTAAGGCATCTAGTCACCCTAGTTTAGTATGAATAATTTTAACTAAGGTTAATGAAAAAACAATATTAAGGTGTACATTGACTAGATTTTAATTGGTATGATCCAGTGAATTCTCTAATTTTAGCAATTGTAATTGTAGACTTAACGAAAGGTGTTATATGCAAATGGTATTGAATGTTCCTAGGATGGGTATATTTTGTGAGAAGTATATTATATTTTCCAAAATATTGTTTAAACATGATCCAAAAGAAATGTGCACACAATTGCATTATTGTTGTCTAGTAAATATATCCAAAATAACAATGACTTCTTGGTATTTATGTCTACTTTACTGAAGTAATCTTGGGATAACAATAGTGATTTGTTATTAATTAATTTTTGCACTTATTTCTAACTCTGTGAAATTATATTACTTAGACTTGTGATGTGATCATTCTGTTTGGTTTTGGCAGAGAAAGTTTTTAAAAAATCCCGCTTTGCTATAAAAAAGTCCTGTTATTTAAAAAAAAAAAAAATAGCATGCATGTCAGTAGAAATGTAGGGTTTCCATAATCACTGTTTTCAAGGGATGAGAAAGGTGAAATATTTATAATAATGCTATTTACTGGAAACTTATATCAGAACATTGGAATTTGGTTGGAAAAAAATCTGCCATTTCAATTAATTCATACTTAGGAAGTTGCCCAGGTTTCTTTTGTTTAGTTTAACCATTGTCTAATTTTGGAAAAATGATTCATTAGTTTGCATTCTTTGTTTTTGAGTCAAATATTTTTAGCAATATTCCATTAAACACTCTTAGTGGACAAATAAATGAACTTTTAGTTTGCTTTACAATTCATACACAATTTTTTTTTTTTTTTTTTTCATGTAGTCATTTTGTAGAACTGCATGTTTTAGTATATTTTTAATTTAAAAAAATTACATTTTTTACAATTAAAAATTTTATTTCACATAAATTTTATTATTATATTGGTTCCTATTGGTTTTCTATGAATAATTAAGAGTAATGTTAAATATAAGTTTCAAAACATTATGGCCTTGAAAATGAACCACATTTTATATGCCCACTGATAGTTATAACAAACCTTGAGTGGTGAGAAACTACAATACTTTTTATCCCCCCCCCTCATCCTTTGTAATGCTATGCAACATAACAGTGATGAGAAGTGATGCAGTTTTAAGTAAGACATGTGTTATTTTTATCCAATTCACTTGAGACTATATCTAGCTGATCTCAAGCAGCAGTGTGGGATTTTTTATCTCCCAGAAACTCTGATTTCCTCTCATACATATGCAAGCTAGCCTAGAGTGCACACATACAGGGTGGTCCAAAATAAATGCCCTTTTTTATTTCTATTTATTTTACAAATTCTTGATAGTTTTTCTTATAAATTTTTAATGATTTCACTTTATTAAAGAAACTCAAACACTGTCATCTAATGTTTAATATGTTCCTTTATGTAGCAGAATGTTATCTGCAAAAAATGTTCAAAATGTCCCCTCCCCTGTTGTTCAATACAAGCTTCAGCCCTTGCTATAACACTCCTACAAGCTCTCATAGCATATTGAGTAATTGTTTGTTTTAATTCAGAAATTGTTTGTGGTTTCATCTTGTAGACAAGATCTTTCATTACATCCCACAGATAGAAATCAAGAGAGGATAGATCTGTGATTGTGGTGGTCATGCAATGTAATCACATCAAGCATAAATGATGCAATTTTTTTTTTTGCATCATTTATGCTTCTGGTTTCTTCAAATTTTATGGTCTTATGATATTACGACTTTGAGCTTGCCAAATATTAAGTTCTTCAGTTAACAAACAAGCAGCTTTAGCTCCATTATTGTTGTTTTGGAAATTATGTTTAACTTAGGATAATCTGGAATAAAATTAATATTTCAAATCTGAAACAGAAAATTAGAGGGGGGGAAAGCGTTACTTTTGGACTACCCTGTATTTACAAACATGAATATGCTGATGCTCTGGTTTGCCTTGGCACTAAAAAAAAAAAAAAAAAAAACCTAATCCAACTTCCTATTGAGCAGTAATGTATTTCCGGTTTGCCATTTGAGTATTTCTTTGGTTTCCTCTTTTAAATTGAGTCTTGTACTTCTATATATTTAGCCAGCAGACTTTTAAGTACTGTATAGGTTCTTCTTTGTTAAATACTTGAAGTTTCCTTTTCTCTCTCTCTCTCTCTCATTGATTCAAAAAATAAATAATAATAAAAATACATATGAATTTAAATTTGACAGTCATGGTGAAAGTCACAAATAAAATGTTCCTTAAATGCTATGAATTTCGTGTATTGAGTCAGTCTATAGATGAGGACTGAACCCTTCCAAATGAAAAACATCCACATCTGCTTACCCTTTGCTTAGAATTGTGTCACTTCTCATTATAGTAGCATTATATATAAAACAGTTGCTTGGTGATAATTGCTAGTTAATATATTTTTTCCCTAAAGTTATTAAAATTTACAGAAAAACGGGTTAGTCTAGGAAACTGAGACAACATGAAATATATTTTACAAGCTGGCCAAAAAATACTTAAATTTTGTACGTTAATACAAAACAATATTTTGCAATATGTAATGAAAGGTATCAAGCACCGTATCTTCTGTATTTTATCATAATTGTTTTGCATATTGTTCTGAATTACTTTCTGTGACTGTTTCAGTATGAAATGTGCTAATTTCAAAACTTAGAAGGGATTAAGCAAGTTATTGATATTTAAAAAACTTGAATGTTTTGCCCCACAGATAAAATAATTATTTGAATTTAATTTTTCTATAAGCTGTTTACATCCTCTCCTCTTTTTAAACAACACCTGTTACATACATTGCAGAAGACATTTATTAAAACTTTACATCATTAATGAAAATTAAACAATGTATTAATTATACATTATATATTCAAAATTTTTAGTTATTGGAACTATACTATATTTATAGTTAATTCCCTAATATGAGAAGTTGATTTACATGCCATATTGAAGGAAAGCACTGATTTTGTAGTAAGTTACTGTAATATTGTTAATGTTGATTGAGTAATTTACTTTTGTCTATGTAAAAATATTTAAATTTTCTTTAATATAATTTCTTTCCGTGTTGGGTGATATCGAGACCTTTGCTGGTCAAATTAAGATGCTTGTTTGCATATGCACATATTGTTTAATATTTTGATTTGGAGAACTGATACAGGTTTCATTATGTGTAATTATTATAGTAGTTCTGTTTTCTAGTTAGAGAAAAAAAAAGACATATATATGCATTGCAAATGGACATGTATATATTTGGGTTTTCTAAAAGACATATTTGCTTACATTCCATGCATGATTCTGTTTTGATATTTCTTTAAGAAATATATGGATTTGAATACCTTTAGTCATTAATTAGATCAGTTTGCTACTTTTTTTCTTATTTAATTTTTCCCCCCATTTATTAAGTCAGATTTTTCTAATAATGTTTAATCTAATAAAAACATTATTATTATTATTTTTTAATTTTTGGTTTTTATGAGAAAATTTTTAGCCTGTAACTTGGCTTCTTTATTATGTTCAGATAAAATAAAGTTATTGTAGAAATAAGCTTGTCCTTTTTTTCTGCATCTTTAAAATTTAATTTTTATTATGAGTGAAACTGCTTTGGTAATGCAGTATAAACTTAGATGAGAATTCAGCTGCACCAAAAGTTAATTGTATAAGTTTACTATTTTAAAATCTTCCATAAATCTATGTTTTAAGGTGAGCAGAGTATCAAACTAATTGTTTTGGTGTCTGTATTTGTTTAATTTTAAGAGTATGCAATTTACTTTATTTATACTTTTTGATTTAAATGCTGGTTAATCTAATATTCAACCACAGAACTGCTTTGAAATTATCAAATGTGTGGGTTTTTTTTTTTTTTGAAACGAATGAAATTTTTTTTTACTCAAAGATCCAAACCCATACACAAGTCATTTGATGGGCCACATGTTCAGTGATTTCGTTATTGTTGAAATGGATATAAATAGCACTTTAATTCTGGTAAATATATTAAAGTATTTATTCTGAAAATTGTAAAATGTAATACAAAACCTGTATTTGCCTACAGTAAGGATATAAGATTGATTTTCTGGCTGTTTCAAAGTATTTGAATTCCATTTGGTTAAAAATAACTTTCAATTTTTATTAGATAATCTTACACTGCTTTCTATAAATGTGTATATACATAATGTATGTTTCATAAACGTTTCCTGTTTGGTTTTTCTATCTCCCCCCCCCCCCTTGTTAAATCCAGCATGATGACAGATGCTGTAGAATTAAGATTAGTTTATTTTGAATCACCTAATAATGTAGTCATTTCATCACCTTATAAATCAAGAGTGCTTCAATAAAATTATTTTGAAACATGGAAATAAGTCTTTTTTACCTCCATTCTAACCAAACAGTCTTTGTACCTTGTAAAGTTTTTGTGGATTCATTACAACCATGATGAAACTACCATCTGGCAGGTCCATCACCATGAGGGGCCTAGCAGCTATTAGCATATAGTTTGCACAAGGAAATCAAGGAGAGAGGAAGTCGTTCTGACCATACTATGAATTGAACATACGCACATCACACGTGGCTATTTACTGCGTGCCGAAGAACCTCCAAAATGCAAAACATGCAATACTACCCAAACAATCAAACATGTACTGATAGAATGCTCGACCTATGAAAATGATTGACAAAAGGTTTCCTCATCATTATATAAAGGAAATCAAAGCATCACCCTCAAAGATATCCTAGGCGACAAAGAACATGCATCAGACATTTTCAGATTCAAACAATCAACATCTACTATAAATAGTGTATATATAATCACAAAAAATATTTTAACTCCCATGCATTAGAGAATAAATATGCATACAAAGAACATAATGTAACAAATGAACTGGTGCACTGCAATTACTATGATCTCTGTTGTCAATGTGCCAATAAACACCAAAACAACAACTAACCATATGGTTTTTAACAAGTGAGTGGAATTTGCAGTTTTACTTGCTGCATAACAATATACCATTAGAGAATTTTCACTGGCATTCATTATCATAAAGGTTTGTTGATGTGATGCTGCAAAATATAATTGAATGTAGCAATCTGCCAAAGCAATAATAAAATTTGTTTATTCTCCTGAATGACCACATGGAGCAAAGAACTGCAAGACACTAAAAATGTCACTATTTTGCATCATACAGAGATTCAAACATGCGCATATCTCAGTATTTTTATCTGACCACTCAAAAAAATGTATGTTGTAGTATAATACAATCAACTTGCAAACCAGTGAACTAAGACTCCATGACCTGTCCTGGCAGCCCATCTGCACTCTCAGCAAACTTCATATTTGACTGCACAATTACCCCCAGGTCTTTTTCACTTTCCACTTCCCTGATTAGCCGGGTGGCTAAAGTGCCTGCCTTACAACCCAAAGGTCGCGGGTTCGAATCCCGCCTTGGGCTTGGATCAAAGTACTGCAAAAACCTTTGGAGGTGCATTATGGCCACAGAAGCCTATGCACCAACAACTATCAAATTAAAAAAAAAAAAAAAAAAAAAGTTATTAGAGGGGATGGAAATATTAGGTGGGTAGCATTTTTTTTTTTTTTCTGACTATAAACTAATTGCCACTTTCTTTCTTGGATCATTGATCATTAATACGAACATCTAATAAACTTGAAACAAGGACCACTTACAAGATGCATGTGTGATCATACAACTTCTAAATAAAATGCACTGTTGAGAAAAATGGGATTTTGGTATCTCCATGTCTTTGTCAAGATAACTGGAGACCTTGCTGAAGAACAGGATCTCTGGTCATTGTTCTGCTCTGACATTTTGGTTGATAAACACTTGCGTTTCAAAATATGATTTTTTTTTTTACCAGAATTCAAATAAAAATATTTTAGAAAATCATTCCGAACATTTTGTGTAGAACTGGACATAGAAGCATAGCAAAGATTCATTAAGCTGTGGTGCAAAAAAAGAGTGCTCTGTTATCAGAGCTGTTTAGGAAAATTGAAAGGCCCAGTATGGGCTGGATCCCTTAAGATTTGAAAACTCAAAATATTTAGAAAAATGTAAACTAAATCTTTTATGGAGCAGAGTGGAAAGTCGCTGACTTTCCACAGTGGCAGCCTCGTGGCTAATGGTTACGATTGCTATCATTTCACATTGTGGAAGATGTGAGTTTCGGCCTCTCCGTGGGCAGGAGTGGCAGTGCGTAGCACATGCTTCTTGATTAGACTGGGGTTCAAGCCCGTGACCACCAAATACGGAGGATGCGGAAAGGTCAGGAAATGACCACCGCATATCCTCTGAGCAATATGGCCTTTGTTCCTAATGCTCCTAAAAACCAAACAAAAAAACTATGTGAGTTTCAATCCCATTTTGACCTGAGGAATAATGTGCCCAAATTATTTGTCTTGGGTGAGGAATGCATGGTTTTATTTTCTAAGTTTTGGTTTCTCATCCAGCAAAACCCACAAAAGAATACATGCTATTACGGATCTAATATACCAATGCCTTGTGGCCTTAGTTGCTCTCATACTTAACACAAACCCTCACCATTTCACACCGGCCCAGATTCAGTTATTGCTGGTTGAAGTTGAAAGTTGCTTTCCATCAGGAGAAGTAACTGTCTTTTAGGCTATTTTTGCATTGTGAACAAGTTGATCTTCAGCCAAGGTTATATGCAAATGTAATTACTGCTGGGAATGTTGCAAGCTTGAATTTGTACAACACAAATGTATAGTTTATTGTTAACAGTGGTACCAGTACCACTGTTATGCTAGTTGCCTTAAGCTGCTACATTCAAGGTTGGAAACGGGAAGTATTCCATACCATATCAGAACTAGTATGGAATACTAGTTCTGATAATCAAAAAGAAAATAAGAGGGAGAATAGAGAAAATATGAAAAAACTGGGCTAAAACCATATTCCCAGTTCATTACTGTAATGACTATTAAGTAATGGTCATTATCCGAGTGGTCAGGAGCGATAGTGCAGTAGCACACACTCTTTGAGTTGACCGGGGTTCAAGCCCCTGACTGCTGAATACGGTCGATCTGCCAACCCACATTGGACCAGCATGGCAGATTATGGTCCATTTCCCTCAACATGAATTGTTGAGGAGGCTTCCATCCTGCAGTGGGTTGATAATGGCTGCACTTTACCTTTTACACAGAAGTGCCTTAGCTAAAAGCTATGTACTAGTTTTAAAAGCTGTTTTTTTTAAAATAAAATTGCCCTTTCTTAAAATTAATTAATTTTAAAATATTAGAAAAGTATAATCATTGTTACTGCCAATGTAATAAGCCGCATTAGTAGAGGCATATGATGCAAGAAAGCAAGCTTATGCAGCATCAGCCAAAAAAAACCCCTCCTATTTCACCCCTCCATTCGTTCCAAATACCTGTCCAGCTCAGCCTTAAATTTATTTAGGCTAACAACTTCCACAACAAAAGATGGAAATCTGTTCCACCAATCAACTCCCCGCTGGCTGAAGGCAAATTTCCGCATATCTATTCTACAACTGCCTTTCCTCAATTTGAAACTGTGCCTCCTCAGGTTCTTAATCTGAGCAAGAGGAAGAATCTTATCAGCATACTAACATAATTTATTGTGGTGGTTACAAAATTATGGTCATTAGATACAATGATACAAAAAAAAAAAAAAAAACCAGTTACAAGAAATTGTTAGGGATAGAAAAACTTCGATTGTGAAGAAATATAGTCTGTTCTTTGTTATAGTAGAGAGGAAATTGGTGGTTCAAGGCCACTCATTTCGCCTCCCACTCAGTACTAATGCAAGGTGAAAGGAAGTAAAGCAAGAAAATGCCAGCCTGTCAAATATGAAAAGGTCTCGGTGTTCATTTTGCCACCTCACCTTTTCAAATGGGAAAAGGTTCAGGTTCGTTTTGTAGATCCTGAAAGCTAATGCCCTGATGTGAGCCACTTCCACGTTAACACAGCCCTAATGGGAGTATGGCAATCCCAACAGAAATTACATTTGTTGATTTTTCACGAAATTTTGTAAAATAACGTGATATATTTAAACTTGATAAAAATGGTTATTGCGAATCGTAAATTTCACTTAGTTACCAACTAAATAGGATTTATTGTTCAGATATTGTTCCAGAAAACAGAAACATTTCCAAACAGAATAAACAAGCTTACATGTACAGTATGTCGTTAACAAACGTGGTTCGAATTCTAACTGCAGCTGCAAAAAAATAAGTTTATTACATTTTTAACAACTGACTCGATCGTACGCGTGCGAACAGGCTGTACGCAATTGGTTGTACTGAAGAATAAAAAGATAGAAGCTGTTCATCTGCCAGAACCTCGGATTTTTCATTCACTGAATTATAACCATATACCTAACGGCGTATTCAACTAGCTTTCGCATCGATAACAGCCGCTATTCGCTTAGTCATTAATTCCACTAGATGTCTGAAGACGTCCGTAGTGATCCGCAGCCATACTACCTGCAAGACTTTCACGGTGTCGGAATAGATGAACATTACGTGTCCATATGCCTCGCTTACCGTTCCAAAACATCCTACAGGAGCTCAAATTGGATTGAGGTCAGGCGAATTTAGAAGTAAACCAAGATGGATGATATCTTCATCGTGTTCCATGAACCCCAGGGGCTCACATCTGGCGAGTATGGGCTTGGCAAACCCAGATCCTGAGCTGGATATCATCATTCTTTTCTTTCATGGTGAATCCTTTCTACTTCTCTCTCTGGGTAGATTGGGAATTTTTTTTTTTTTTTTGGCTGGTGCAGCATAAGCCTCAGGCTTCCTTGTACCATATGGCTAATAATAATAATAATAACAACCCCTCATGCACAGTGTGAGACTGATGACACTGCGCATTGTCGTCTCGGAAGATTCCTTTCTGTTCGGGAAAAAATGCCCTCGCGCACAGTTTGTAGAATCGCCGTCCTCCCCACATCGGGTGGAAAGGACTAGATTTCGAGTCTCGTAATCAATTTTTATGAGTCTTTTTCACAATATGGCTGAGTTAGTCGTTATCAGTGAGAATAGCATGGTTTTTCTCCCGGAAACTCCAGTTTTTTTCATCCAGAAAACAGAAAATTGACCACAGAACACGCAATTTACAGACAGTATATACGGAGCAATATGGCCTTAGCTGCTGATGCTCCTAAAAAAAACCCATTACAGCAATCGGGGAAATATGCAACAACATGGCAGAGTGAACACGGTCACCTAAGGGTTGCCGGTAGATCTCACCAGTGAAACAATGGTCCATACTCACCAGTGGTCCTAATTCTTGCCAGCAAAACATGTCCCATATTAAGCAACCCCCGCGAACTGCCTGGATAATGGGCACCATGCATGATAGGTGCATGGTTTGTGTTGCGCGACACACACACATGAAGGCAGCAGGAATTTTGACTCAACCGACCAGCACGCTCGTTTACAGTCCTCCAGTCCACGTATTGTTGACACCACAGCATTCACCGTTGACGATGATCTGTAAAACACGAAATTTGCAGACTCAAAACTCATTCACGAAAGGCGCAATCAATTAAGGAGCCTTTCTCCTTAGTTCTAAATATGCCTATAACAAAGGGAGTGGTATGTTTATGGAAATATTATAATAAATAATGATAAGATTTATTATTTAACTTAGAGTGGAAGGCATCCAGCCATAAAACAGAGTGATGCATAATTAGTTTAATTTCAGTAATAATAATCACAAAGAGGACAGTTAAATACGATACATTATTTTTTTCCTGAGGGAGTTAGCTTAACTACAGTACTTACTTTTTTTTTTTTTAACTAAATTTACCTTAATTTGTCTTAAAGCATCATTCTTATTTGCTCTATTTCTCACAAAAGTAGAAAAAAAAAAAAAAAAACATGTAGGGATTCTTTCAGTTTAAGAGAAGGATGTAGGGGGACACATGAAATGGAAGATTCCCAAGAGTGTACATACGGTTTGTGTGGGTGCGTAGATTTGTGGTTTTATTGTACACATTATGGAAGCGCTTAATAATTTTAACAAAGATGAGCATACCGTTACGAAACCATTCTCGCCGATGCACTTTTGCACGGGGAGAATTCTCAGGTACGTCGTACTGAGCTTGACATTACTTAGTATGTTTGCAGCATCCCTCATTTGGTATTTCTGTACTGGAGATGTGTGTGCTGTTGGTGGGTTACGCTGGTCCCCATCTAAGTTACGAACTTCATTGGCTAGGTTGAACAGTTTGAAAGCGAAAAGTGATAAAAGTTTTCACAATTATGAAAAATTTAGTAAGGAGGACTTTAATTTAGAAAATAGAGATATCTCGAGTGATAATTTTAATTATAATAAGTTACTGTCCGGACAGTTCGACTTCAATATTAAGGGGTACGATGTCATTGTATTTCTCCACATCCAAAACACTGGTGGTAGTGTTTTTACAAGGCATATGATTGAAGATTTAGCCCTCGAAAGACCCTGTACATGTAAACGCAATCGAAGACTGTGCCGATGTTATAGGCCAAACAGGTATGGTAGTACCTGGTTATTTAGTAGATATACAATGGGTTGGAAGTGTGGAGTCCACCCAGATTGGACCGAATTGACAAGTTGTGTTGATAGAGTTATGGATGAGGAGGAAGGGAGACCCGTAAAAAGAAGGTATTTTTATTGTAGTAGTCTTGTGCTTCATTCATTGTTATTATAGCTTACAATCATTTTGGTTATTACAAATAAAGTGAACTGTGAATAATGCATATTTCTAATAATTTTCCATATAAATGTGGATTGGCAAATTAGTGTATACTGGTACCATAAAGACTTATTTCTAACCAAAATTAGGATAATCTTTTGCATTATTGTCATGGAACCTGTGATTGCTTTGAGTGACTTGCTGTTACGAAAATCTATATCAGTTTACAAATGATAAAGAAAGTACTTAACTGTTTAAAACAGAAGAAATTTATGAAAAAGTTTATATATATATATATAAGGATGTAATTTATAATACGAATATAAATGATAAAGAAACCAAACTATAATCTCATCCATATTATACTGTTATATAAGTTAGTTTTCAGTTTTTATACAGTGGCATACAGGGTGAATATCCCTTCTCCCACATCTCACTGTAAAAATCAGAAAAGGATAGGTTAGCTCATTTCAATGCTATGACAACCTGAGGGAATCATAGTCTCCAGTTTGTATAGGTAATATAGGGGCAAATACTCTTTCCCACACATCTCACTGTTAGTGAATTAAGAATTAGAAAAATGATTTTTTTAATCTAATAATTTTTTCACTTGTCCAATTTTAATGTGTGTGTAATGGGAGGGATATTCCCCCCCCCCCCCTATGTCCTTGTGGAAACCATGATACTTTAAATGCATATACAACTTTAGTTGTTGTACCGTGAGATGTGGGGGAAGGAGTATTCCCTTTTGTATAAAATTTGCTTATACACACACAATCAAAAAATTTACTTTAGATGTAGGTTTTCATAACAGTGAGTTGACTAGAGTGATCATAGGTCAGGGTTAGCCACAGAAATCAGGTTCAGTCTCGCTTTCTAAAAGATAGTGACCAGACATCCCAGATTATGCAGGACAGTCCCGGATTTAAGTTGTTTGCCCCTGCATTGTAAAATGTCCCAGATTGGACATGTAGCTTCCATAAGAAAGTGGGCTTTTTGATGAGATATCATATTTAAAAAAAAATATGCTGATTATTCAAAAATAAAAGAATGGAATGACAAAAGCATGCCAACAGATGTGAGTTGGGTTGAAATATTTAAGCATTTTGACACAAGGGACATATCATGCAGGCATTTGAAAAGAGTAATTGAATTTGCATTATGTTTCCTGGGAACCAGTTGAGCAACGGAGAGTTTTTTCGGTAGTAAATAAGTTGTGGACGTCAGAAAAAACACAATTGTAGAAACACTGAAAGCAATACTACAGGTTAAGTGCAATTTTGCTAATTCTTGTGAAGAAATAGCAAATAATGAAAAATTCACTCTGCGGAAAAGTATATTTAATTTATGTTATTTTTATTGTTAAAAGAAGTATGTATTATTATTATTTCACAGAAATATACATATATAATACAAGTATTTCTGTGAAAAAAAAATATAGGCTATATTTGTTTTTTTTTAAAGAAGTGTGATATTTTATAAGTTTAATTCAAAGAAGTATATGTATTTAATTTATATTTTGTATGTGAATATTTTTTTAAATAAAAAATTTAAAAAAATATATGTGTATATTGTTTTTTGGGGGAGGGGTTGTAAAACCTAGTATTCCGCATCGGAATACTAAGGATCTGGTCACTTTGCCAAAAGAATACCAAAATTAGGAGTTAGTGCACAAACATTATCAGCCATCGAACTAATGACTAACCTGTTTATTATCCCTCTTGCACGTATGGCATCTGACAGATGCCACTTTTTAAAAATTTTTTTTTATTTTATTTTAATTTTTAAATGAAATCAAATATTCCTGTGTACCTCTGCCTGCCAATATTTTCTGTTTGTACAGTATTTTCTCCTTTCATTTTGAAATATATTATGAATTATAAGATATTAATTTTGTTGTTTGACATTTAACTGATATCAGGTGAGTAAAAGTATCTTTCTTCTAGACAATTCCCATTACCACGTGGCATCTGTGAGATCTATTTTTCTATAAAAATTTCACTGGCAAAAACTGTATCGAAAGGTAGGTTTCTACAGTAGGTTTCACCAGCTAAATGTGAACAGCTGACAAAAATACGGATGTTGACAATGCACCTGCCAGATGCCACTCGAGTATGTGTTTCAATTCAGGTGATGGGCAACTTGAAAATTCTAAAAAAATGTGATAAAATCTTTATTATTATTGGTTTCTTTCTCTTGTGTATTTGCATTTGATATTTTTTAATTGAGTAGCAATTCGTAATTAAACTTTTTTTTATAATAAAAAATGAGGGGTATCTCAAGATGCTGTGTGAGCATCTTTGTTAAATTTAGGGCACGAGTGATGGAAGGTAAATCATAAATAACTGAGCAGTTGTAGTCAAAATTGAAACTTATGCCTCAATTTTGAGGACTGTGGTGGTATATAAAGCAGTGAAACATTTGCCTTATGTGCAGCTTTTAGGTCCAGATATAATAGGAGCACCAAGGTTTTGCATTGCATGCCAAAATCATTGTGTTGCATATTGCCACAGCCTTGTGTACAGAGTAGCTACACGCTGTTATTGTTAGCTTCATTTTTTTAAAATATTTTTGTCATTTCAGAAATATAAAATTATTTTTTATTATCTTCATTGTACATTTAATATTGATGTGTTCTTTTGTATTTCGTATACAGTGTGTTCCAAAAAGTTTGGCAAAAAATCTATTGATCACAGAGGAATATGTACTTTACATAATATAATGCTCTGGAATCAAAATTTTAGTTCCAGATATCATGGGAAGGGGGATGCTGATGCATAAAATGAGATCAATTAGCCATATGGTTCATAACAAATTCATAGCAGTAAATGCTGACTATAACAGCACCATATTGCAGTGGCAAGTGTAGGTGTGGTATTACCCCATCGCAGCAGAAAGTAACATATAAAATTGGAATTGTTTCATCTTCTAGGTATGTGGCTTCTTTTAATAATGTCATAGATGTATGTATGTATTGGAAGATGTTGGATTCCATCTGTATATGATGAATCTTGAAGTAGCCCCATAACTAAAAATTGGCTGGTGTCAAGTCTGGGGATCTATGGGAGGAATTCTGATGGACAGTTTCTGTGTCAAAAGTTGACATAAGTAATTGTTTTAGGTGTAATATTAGGTTCACCAATATGCATGGATGTTGTGTGTCAGCTGCATCCCTTTTCTGAAGGCTAAGAATGACAAATTGTTATTATATTTAATGGCACCAGAGCTTGTTGCTTATCTACATATTTATCTGCAGAAGGGTGTGTTCACAGCCAGTTTTCATGTTGTATAGGCTGGAATAACTTGGGGGAAAATCTTACTCCCTCCATCTGAAATTGGCTAACAGCCTTGAAGAGGACTTTAGAAATTCCCCCCACCAGAATTTAACCCAGGCAGATTATGATGTACCATGCCATCTAAGCTGCTGCAGAGGGTGGGCTAAGTATGACAGTGGAACATAAGTCAATATATCACCAATCCATGAATGTGTAGCTTTCCAAATCAGTGGCAAAATGTTCCTTAAAAGAAATGGCCCAGTGATGAATGATGCAGTAAAACCACACCACACCATTGGCCTTCAGTGCCTGCAGAGCAGAGTCATTGTGGTCATAAGGGTTGTCTGTTGACCAAATGAAGCAGTATCTGCACAAGCCATCCACCTGCTTTCCATTTTTGACCACTTCACTTGTCATGGCTGGCTAGTTTGCTCTTAGTTGCCAGTTAATGTAATGTTAATGCATATCTTTACAACAACAGCTTACTAGATTTGCTGTTTGGGAGGGACTGGAGAGACCAGGCAGCTAACTGACTTCTCCTCTAACACCAATAATCTTTTACCTTTACATTCTGACAAATCATTGTTTGAAAGCTCATTACCAGTTCTCAAATGATGCACATATTGCCTGTAGCCAGATGGGAAGGAGCAGCAGTGCGTAGCACACGCTTCTTGATTAGACCGGGGCTCGAGCCCGTCACCACCAAATACAGAGGATGCGGAAAGGTCAGGGAATGACCACCGTATATCCCGGAGCAATATGGCCTTAGTTGCTAATGCTCCTAAAAACAAAAAAACAGCACATATTGCCCTTTTTTTATTATTATCATTATTATTATTTAGGTAGCAATCGTATTTCAGCAACCACTGAGCATTACATTAAATTATAGTCAACTCTCATTTATTAATGAAAAAAAATTTGCTTACAATAATGAGAATTTCTAGAACAGTCATTTAGTCATGTACCCTGTCATCAGGATTAAAAAAATAGTAAAGCTTAGAATACCAAATGGGGATTCTAACCTTCGAGCAGGTGCATTGGATACAGTAACAGCCAGCACAGAAAAGCTGTGAATTTTCAAAAAAAAAAAAGAAAAAGAAAATTTTAGTATTCCTCAAGTGTAGTAAAAGTTCCTTCCCATTTGCATCATTAACCTTCTGCTGCTAGTATGGCATCTGACAGATGCCACTTTTTTAAAAAATTTTCTATCCTCTAACTGGTTATACTCTATTTTCTGGTTTCATTTCGATATACAGTAAACCCTTGATTTAACGGACTAATAGGGGAAAAGGGGTGTCCGCTAAAAGTCCGTTAAATCGAATGTAACCTGGGGGCATTTTTTATTGTTCTTAATGTAGTTTTTATCTTGCGCAATTTTCACGTGTTTTCTACTCCCCTCTGTAGAACCATATTTAGAACTATCAACAAGCTGTATTTCAAAGAAAAATGTTGCAATTTGGCCTTCGATTTATGGATATCAGAAAGAGTTTGTTTTTTTACGCCATAAATTTCACAAACACATGCTACTGAGATTAGCTCTAATTTCTGTGCCACATTTAAGTTCACACATTTTCTTTTAACTCCTCTATCACTTGATGCCATTTTAAATTGTAAGGATTGCAAAATTATTTAATAAATAGTCAGAATTCAGAAATCACAGAAACACTCTGTGTACAACCTGACCGCATGATAGCTTGAGGCAGACTGAGACCAAAACAAAGCGAGTCGGTAGATCTGCAGTTTAGTTTCTCAGCCACATTCAGCTCGCAAGTCATTGCCTTCTGTAATCTGGCAAAACAGCTATTTGAACACGTTTTCAGAAAGAATAAAAAACAATTTCCTGATTTTGATTATAAAAATAAAAGTAGGTAATTATCAAAACAATAATGGAAATAGGTAATTATTATTAATTTTTAATTAATAATAACACTGAAGTTTTGTATAACCTAAAAAAATAATATGGTTGAGATTAATATATACATTGCTGTAATATTTGTCTGGTCCGTTAAATCCGAAATCCATTATGTCGGGGTTCCCTTAAATTGACAGTTTACTGTACTATGAATTAAGACATGAATTTTTTTTGTTTAGTGTTTAACAGATGCTAAAGTAGTGTCTTTCTTATAGGCAATTCCCATTCCCGTGTGGCATTTACAAGACACCAGTAACAGGTGTCTAATCATGTCATAGAGCTTTGGATTTGCTGGCTAAATATAAACAGCTGACAAAAATACAGATTCATATTCATGTTGCATCTGCCAGATGCTATGCAAGCATGTGTGTTTTAGTCTGAAGGATGAGTGGCCTTAACTTCTAAAAAAAATATCGTTATTATTGGTTTCTCTCATTTATTTTTGTTTGGTATTTTTTAATTGAGTTTAGCAAATCATTATTAATAGATCACTGCTTTTCAATTCAGTAAAAAAAAATATGAAGTAGAAAAGGAAGAAAAACTCAACAAATTAAAAAAAAGTAATGTATTAATTGTGAGATTAATGAGGTAGAGTCACAAATAAAACAGAGGCGAATTAATAAACTAGGATAAGTAGAACTTTTTCATATAAACTCATGTTATCTATCTGTTGTTAGTTAGATAACAATGTTAAACAGATAAGAAATCAATAGAAAATATTAAATATTCATTTTGTCACTTAGAAATGAATGCACCTTTCACTGCATTAAGTTAAACTGCTGTTTATTAGGCCACAATCCCATTTAAAGTGCACTGGTTGAATTGCAGTGGTTCAGAGCTTATGGCATGTAATTCCATTAGCAGTTCAACCATGCAGTTAGATTTCCTTCAGCAGCACGGATGTTTGAGATCAAGGATGTGATATGACAGTTGAAATGCTAATGATCTGGCACTGTTCAGTCGTGTGTTGTTTAATTACATTTGTGTTCCAACTGCATGTGTTTTGGTCATCACAAACTGCACTTGATGAAATTGATATCATTTCATTCAGTATAATTTAAAATTGC
Organism: Mastigoproctus giganteus; assembly: GCF_048544385.1. Classification (NCBI taxonomy): domain Eukaryota; kingdom Metazoa; phylum Arthropoda; class Arachnida; order Uropygi; family Thelyphonidae; genus Mastigoproctus; species Mastigoproctus giganteus. The sequence continues at coordinate 258,424,767 of NC_143575.1, forward strand.
AGTTCAGCTGTTATGGTTGAAATGCTGATGGGATTACTGCTGTAATATATATTGGACTTTAAGCCAGGGCCTTGTTCATATTTGGTTACAAGTTTACATAAATAAAGAAAGAGGTGGTAGAATAAATTATACTTTTAACTTTGCACCCAGAGACCTTGCTACTTTGAGGTTGAAATTGTAAGTTTCCAATTTTATAGGTAATTGACTTTCTCACTTATCGTCTAAACTTTCATTTAGATATTGCTATATCTCTTCTTCACAAGAAAGTTCTTGGGTCAGGGCTGTGTTGTGTTAAATATGGCTATTAATGACAAAATAATTCTGTAATGGGTTTCTTGTAATGTTTGATTAGTTTTAAAATGCTGCCAAATAAAAACAGCCAGGCTAAAATTTTCAACTGGTATTCAACTAAATTGCCTAATTGGTTTACTTATTAATGTTGGCAAAATCAGGACTTGGGTATAGTAGGAGGGGCTCCAGCAGTTGACACACAATCTATGGGATACAGCATTATCTTCCTCTAGGGTTTTTTTTTTTTTTCCCCTTTTTATTCTTAAGGATAAGAGATTTGAAATTTGGTTGCAGGCATAAAAATGTCTAGTCTCTTGATGGCAAACATTTTGAAACTTGTGGCTGAAGAGAAAGACTTGCCCTCTATGAATGTACATAGTATTAAATTAAAGGTAATTTTTACAGATATCTGCAAAAATGAGCAGCTGAGCCTACCTGGGAGTCTAAAATACTGATAGAACTGATATTCAGATGACAATATCAGGTGGACAGAATTTCAGTAAAGTCCAGTCATTCTGCGACAGCCAAATCCTCTGCTTGCACCTTCATAGTCACACATTTGGGACTGTTAGTAACCCTGGGTATAAATCCATATGCAAGTCCTGAAATACTGCATCTGGTATACTGGATGTGGCCACCCAGATGTGAACCAACGTTAAACGTAAGCAGCGGTTGAGGTGTGGCATCCACATCACAAAGAAGAAGAATGCAACCCCACCATGCTACCAGGCAGTGCTAGGTGGTAGATGATTCTGAATAGTGGGTGCAATACCATCACTTTGCATATTAGAGGCTTAAAGCGGTGAAACCCATGTTTAGTTTCCAGAGCAAAGTTCTTGCAGTTCCTCATTTCTTTTATTATACAGTATGAGGTCTTTTGAGGTTATGGTGAGATCCAGTCTTCCTTGTTTCAAGAGTATAGCTCTAAAATGGTGTTTGTAGGCTGGCAGCTAGATTGTCCACCGGACTGAACCTGTTGGTAATTTTCTAGGAGGCATCCAGATCAGCTAATGTATAATCTCACTGCCTCTGCTCTGCCAGTAGTCACTGGAGGGAGTCTGAGTAGTGTGTCTGTGTGGGCATCGTTGAGGCCACGCTATGTCTAGGAGTTGGGTATATTCTTGCTATGTATACACCATATCCAAAAATTTCACCACTTTGTGCAGTTCCCCCCCCCCTTTACCAGTGATACATCACGAATAGCCAAACTAATAGAACAAAGTTATCGGTGAAAAGATTAAACCTCCCAAACAGTTCTTCTTTTATGCATGATCTCAGATCCAAACCCACTGATGTCCATTTCTACTTACAGTCTACTAAGTCACACTTAGTTTTTTTGACAGAAACCCAATTTTGAGTTTATTAAATTACTGCTCATCTCAGTTGCCCTGATTATTTGCTGTACAATTCTTTTTGTTTGAAAGATGGTACCTGTGCATATGTCTGCTCATATATTCCCTGTCAGTCTGAGACTTTAATTTGGGATCTCCTTTTTTCAATCCTCTCTGGCCTAAAATCTCTCTTCCCCATTCTGCAAAATTCATCTGTTGCCTGTATCGATCACTCATTTCCACTAATCACTTGGAACCTTTGACCAGAGGTTTGAGCAGTTTCTTTGAAACTACTTTCTCCAATCCAACTTTCCTAAGAGTGAGTTAATTTTCCTTGGTGATTTCAGAGGCTTTTGCAATTACTAATGATCTTGCACAGCTTATTCATTTACTTATCAGAATACCAGACAGTCCTAAACACTCAGCCAACTCTTGATCTTTTTCTCATGAACCTTTCCACATACTCAGTCAAGGTGAATGATCCTCTAGGCACCTTAGATTATAACTTAGTAATGGTCTGTTCTTCAGTGGTGCCTTTTTCTTGTGGCCATTCTCAGCATTAGTAGGTGGTAGATGACTTTCATCAACCGATGAAATACCACCACTTTGCTTATTGGAGGCTTGAAGTGGTGAAACCCATGTTTAGTCTCTAGAGCAAAGTTTCCGGCATCCCCCTCCTCCCATACTTCTCCTTCAACCCATGCACGGTACTAAGTACTATAGGTTTTGATACCTTTCGTGTTTGGGGTTTTCATAAAAAAAAAAAAAAAAAAAAATCATGTTGTTTGGCATTATAAGAATGCAAAATGGGATTATCTCTGAGATTCCTCTTCTTTTCCTTGGGTAGATTACTGTCAGTGTTTGCCTAGATCGTGTGAGTGAAATTATTCTTGTAGGTATGAAATCATTTATTAAATACTCCACCTTAAAATCTTGTCCTTTATCTAAACCTTGGTTTTCCAACAAATGTGCTAAGGCTGTTCAACACTTGGAACAGCCTTAGCAATGTCCAGATTTTGCATATTACAGTTGGCTTGCTTCCAAATCTCCAAGTTCATTTTCTGCCTACACCAAAACTCACAATAATTGTAAAGCAGTTATTAATCAGTCCAAATGTGGATTTTGAATAGGTGTAGAGTAGAAAACTTGCGTCTTGTCCAAATGGTAGTCGAGCATTATGGCCTCTTGCCAAAGCTATTGGCCTCAACTTTTGCTCATCTGTACTCCTACTTGTATTAAAACCTGGTGGTTCTATTGTCATCTCGGCTAAAGATAAAGCCAACTTACTATCATCCTACTTTTCTCCTAACTCTTGTATTGACAAATTTTGTAAACCACCTCCTACCGTTCCCAGTACACTCCACTCATTGTCTCCCGTGATCTTCAATGAAAAGGAAGTCAGAAGAATTTTGAACAATCTTGGTGAAAATAAAGCTCTGGGTGCTGATGCTTTTTTCCCACTTGTTCTCAAAACCTGAGCTTACTCTTGTTCTCCGTCACCTTTTTGCACTTTCTTATTCCACTTCCACTGGTGTTTTTTTCTGATTAGAAATTTTCTCATATCGAGCTGGTTATTAACAATGGTGACAAATCCTTCCCATGAAATTATTGTCCCATTGCACTTACTTTTACACTTTCTCAAGTAAAGGAGAAATCCATTATCCGCCAACTCCTAAACTATCTTGGAACCTTCCATCTGATCAATGATTGCCAATATGGATTCCGTCAGTGTCAAATCACTGGTAACATACTGGCTTGTGTTACCCATCTATGAACAAATTAGCATTAGCATTAGTAGAGGCATATGATGCAAGAAAGCAAGCTTATGCAGCATCAGCCAAAAAAAAAAAAAAAAAAACACACTCCCATTTCACCCCTCCGTTCATTCGAAATACCTATCCAGCTGGGCTTTAAATTTATTTAGGCTGTCATGAGCAGTGTCCATTGATTACCACTCTGTCTTCTCCCCTTTATCCATAACAGCAATTTGCCTCCACACTGCTCCAATTTGTGCAGCAGTCTTCCATGTGCAACAGTGTCAAAAGCCTTTCTAAGATCCAAATATATAATATCAAAGTTATTCCCTGCATCCAGTTCTTTTGTGACTGCATCATAGTATCCGATCAAATTGGTCAGGCAAGACTTTCCCTTAACAAAACCATGCTGTGTCCGAGCTATAACCGAAGCCTTGACTAGATGATCCTGCAGTTCTTCTTTAACCAGTACCTCCATTAATTTTCCTGGAACAGAAGTTAAACTCACAGGTCTATAATTACTTGTGTCAGCCTTTGATCCTCCTTTGTGAATTGGGGTCACATTTGCACATCTCCATTCTACGGGTACCTCCCCTGAGTCCAAAGAAGCTCTCATAATTATGGCTAAGGGTTTTCTTGCTTACTTTGCTGCCTCCTTTAATATAACTGGATAAATCCTATCCACCCCAGGTGCCTTTTTTATGTTTATCCTCAACAATTTCTCCTCCACTTTCCTCTCAGTTATTACAAAATCATCTAGCTCACTGCCAGAGTTTACTTCACCTCTGGCATTCCCCTTTCTGAATAACTCCTCATGTGTGAATGTAGATGCAAAATACTCGTTTAGTTTGTTAGCCACCTGAGCAGGATCCTCAACTGTTGAACCATCAATATCCGGTGGACCAATCTGATTCATCCCTTTCCTTCTAGAGTTTACATAGGTAAAGAACTCATTTCTGTTTTTCTTTGCATCCTTTGCCAAGGATTTCTCATAATCTGCCTTTGCCTGCCTAATCTCCTTTGACTTGTTTACAGACCAGCTTATATGTATCATAGGCTTCCATGTCACCCATTAATTTATATGTATCCCATGCATTTTTCTTCTCTGCCATATGTCTCATTAGTTCATCTGACATCCATTTAGGCCTAAACCTTGAACAATATTTCTTAGTTGGTATATAAAGCCTAGTAGCTTCCAAGATAAGTTCTTTGAATGCTTCCGATTTTGAATTTGCTGTTGGTAACATCATCAGTTGGTCCCACTGTATAGAATTTAAATACTGTCTCAGACCATCGTAGTCACCTTTACAAAATAAAAACCCTTCCCTTTACCCCTGATGGTAGTTACTTCCTTGAGTAAATCCCACTTCAGCACACTGTGATCACTGCCACCTAGTGGTTCCTTTATCTGCAGATTCTTAATGCATGAAGAATCACTACTGATAATCAAATCAAGAGTATTACTCCCTCTAGTTGCCTCCCGAACATGCTGATGTAGAAAACAATCATCCAATAAATCCACAAAAGCCTTGCTAGTGTGTGAGTGACCAACCCACAAATTCCAGTCAATATCTGGGAAATTAAAATCCCCCATTATAAGACTCTCTGATTTACTGGCCCACTCTATTTCCCTGTACAGTTTCTTATTATACTCATCAGAGTCATTAGGCCTACAGCACACTCCTCTCAATTTTGATCTCCCAATGCTTATGTCACACCAAACTGACTTGACACTGCACTGTCCAGTGATGACGACTGGCTTCACTTCCTTGGATTTTATGTGTTTCTTAACTAATTGCATAACCCCTCCTCCCTTCCTATTCTGTCTATCCTTTCTGTACACATTGTACTCCCCAAATTCCAGTTCTGTATTCCTTATATCTGTGTGACACCACATTTCAGATATCCCAACAATATCTGCCTTTAATGTTTTGAGCAATACCTCAAATTCATCAAATTTATTTACCAAACTCCTAGCATTGGTGTATACGCAAGTATACATGCACCTGTTCCTATTCTTAGCTACCCTAACACAACCCATGTGTTTACTTTTACCGCAATGACTCCCAGCAGTCTCTGAAGGACCCTGTATCTTGTTTTCCAGGTTTTCCATTCTTTTCCTCTTGTATATTAACGACTAGAAATCCTATGGTTTGTTTTGCTGATGCTGGCACATTGCATTCCACCTTTCAGTTTGAGAAACCTTGTCCTGCATAAACAGCTTCAACTTCTTAAATATCCACTACCAATTCCTTAAATGCAGCTCTCCAGGTAATTTTCTAGTTGGGCAAAAAAAGAACTTAGTTGAATTTATCCTTCTAAACATTAGTTCTGTCTTGTATCTCACAAAAAAGATTTTTCTGCTCCTATACTTATCTGCAACGACACTCAGATTGCTAGACAAGATCACATTTCTTTGTTAGGGGTTACCCTGGCTTATAATCCCTCTTGGCATAAGCACATCACAAATATTTGCTTCCTGTGCATCTAAAAAACTGGGTTTTCTCTTTTTTTCCTCTCAGCTTTACTTTTCTTCTAAACAGCTGCTCACTCTGTGCAAATCTCAAATCTTCCATATCTGGGGAATTACCCCATAACCTCTCTCAGGCTTCTTAACTGCATTCAAAAGAGGGAGTTAGGTTAATTAATGAACCATCTTTTACAAAATCTCTCCATTCTCTGTCTCATAGGTGTTCTCTTTCTTTCTGCATCCTTTTGTATAGTTATTTCCATGGTCACTGTTCAGAAGTAGCTGCTATAATTCCCCTTCTCTCTTCCAAACCAGTCTACATCCATTTTTGCTCCAACTTTGAACTTACAGAACCTTTTTTTCTTCCTCCTTTATCTCCAAATTTAGTTTTCTGGAACAACCTCCCTTCACATATATTTCCCTAAAATTATAATCTGCAGAAATTCAAGTTTAATGTCAACCTTCAACCCATGCATGGCACTAAGTAGTATATGTTTTTTTTATGAAAATCTCAAACACTTTTCATGTTTGAGGTTTCCATTGAAAAAAAAAAACAAAAAAAACAGCAGATTACAAATAAATTAAATATTATTTTATTAAAAAGAGTTTTAAAATACACATATGAACCATATGTGCATTTTAGCACATCTGTAATTCCAATCTTTCCGAACTCCTTAATCTGTCTTTTCTTCTTCTCCCTGTAGTTGCAGAGGTCATCTTTACTGAAATTCTTGAAAAGGCTGCCTTTTTTTTTTTTTTTTTTTTTTTTTTTGTCAATTGTCTTTTGGTGTGTTTTTAACAGGATTACAAATAATGTACTTGAAAAAGCCAAAGAGAAAACATCTGCAAAACACGATTTTTATTACAAGTATTCTCAATTTATCTCTTCTATTTCTGTTTTTTAGAAATCCATCCATGTAATTCCTGAAAATTACAATTTCTACTTTGAGAAAAGAATGTTCATCTATATTATGTTTTTCTTCCTTTATCATCTTGTGACACTGTTGGCCCTCCAGCAATGAGCTTGCATTTATACTCACTTTAGAAACAGCTACATTATCAAATAACATCCCCAAGAAGGTGAATCCATTATTCATTAAAAAATCAAAAGTGAGCATAAGCCCAAGCTCTGTCACTGGAGGAACAGTGGTGTCCCCAGACAGTAAAAAAATGTATGTGGACACTGTATGTTCTTCCACATTGCATATGTTTTTAGTGTTCATTTATTTTGTTTTCAAATTATAATTTGATCTGGCCTATAATATAAAAAAAAAAAAAAAAACCCAAAATGCAGTGTAGAAGCATATAGTCTACTACTATCTTTTACATTTACAGCCGTAGCTGCCAGGTATGTAATAACAAAGCAGAAATTTTAGTCAGAGAAGATAGTTGGCTAAACACAGAAATAAAATGGGACTATTTTTATAAATTAGTACAATTACTTTTAATTCTAGATAGGAGGAACTCCTGGTTTAGTTTGCACTGTTATTCTGCTCCATCCTCATACTTTCTTTATATATGTAACTTGTCCCAAACATGAATTTGATTTGGTGTACAGTGCAAAACAATACATCAGATTTCAATTCATCATCATCAGCCATTTTCAATCCACTGCAGGATGAAGGCCTCTCCAGCAACTTTCCAGTTCCTTCTGTTTTGAGCACTGGCCATCCATTTACTACTCAAAAACTCATGAATTTCATCTATCCATCTCCGCCTTTGTCTTCCAGGTTTTCTTCTAGCTCCTCTTGGGTACCATTCTGTTATTTTCTTAGTCCATCTGTCATCATGTCTTCGAGCTATGTGTCCTGCCCAAGACCATTTTAGTTCTTTAGTTTTGATAAGAATGTCCTTTACTTGAGTTTGCTGCCTAATCCATGTGTTTCTCTTCTTATCTAACAGTCTGATTCCCAATATAATTCGTTCCATTCTTTGCTGTGTAGTTCTTAGCTTCTCTTCCATTCTTTTGGTAGTGCCCAAGTTTCACTTCCATAAGTCATGGTGGGGAGTATACATTGATTCATTATTTTACGTTTCAGACAAACTGGGATATTGCTCTTCAGTATGTGACTATATTTCCTGAATGCTATCCATCCAAAATTTATTCTTCTCTTGACTTCCAGCCATTTATCATTATTACAGCTAATAACTTGTCCCAGATAAGTATATGACTCCACGTTTTCAATTACTGCTCCTTCAATCATTATTTCCCTTTCCATGCCATACTTGTTCATCATTACTTTTGTTTTAGCCATATTCATCTTTAGTCCAAAATCCTTACTAACTGTGCATAACTGATTAAGATTTTCCTCTAATTCTTTGGATCATGGCTTATGACCACAATGTCATCTGCAAATCGTAAATGGTTTAGGTACAAAGGGTACTAGGAAAGTTTGCAATACAGCTTTGTTTATTTAATTTTTTCAAAGTAATTTCCTCTACATTCAATACACCTCTCCATCTCCGAAACCAATCTTTAAACCAGTTCTGCCAAGTTTCACTAGGGAGTAAAGCACACTCGTTGTCCCAAGCCCGTAGAAGGTCCTCATCACTGGAAAACCGCCTCCCTTTTAGCTTCATTTTCACATGCGGGAACAGTGTAAAGTCGCAGGGAGCAAGGTCTGGACTGTAGGAGGGTGCTCGAGAAGTTTCAGTCCTGTCGTGGTCAAATATTCGGTGCAGGCTTTGGCACGGTGAGCTGGAGCATTTTCGTGATGGAGGTACCGGGTATCCATTCTTGACTTTGGCCGCAGGTTCTTCATAGATCCAATGACCTTAGGCAGGCATTGTTCAGTATACCACTTAGCTGTGACTGTCTTCTGCGTGTCCAAAACGACACGTTCCACAATTCCACTCGATTTGAAAAATACAGCTATCATTTTCTTCTTTACAGATCGGGATTTTCTGACAATTACGGGTGTGTCGTCATCATCAAAGACCCAAACTTTGTTTTGAGCCTTGGTCGGCAGATCGTAATAGTACAGCCAAGTCTCGTCACCTGTCACGATGTTGTTCACATACCGAGATTGTCCCTTATCAAACTTTTTAACATCTCCCGTCACCAAGTCACACGTCGTGTCATCTGCTCTTCGGTCAGTTGATGCGGCACCCAGAGAGAACAAAGTTTCTTCACGTGCAAATGATCTTGCAGAATCGAACGAATTGCTGGTGCATTTAGGCCCAAAGTATCCTCTATCTGTTGGTCGGTCACTCGTCTGTTTTCGTCAAGCATTTTCCTCACAGCAGCAACATTTTCCTCCGTAACTGACGTTCGTGGTCTTCCCGGCCTCTCAGAATCCCCCAGAGTGAAATTTCCCCTTTGGAATTCTCTATACCACCTGAATATCGTTGTACGATGTGGACAATCATCATCTAGTGCAAGAGTCATTTCTTCTAAGCACTGGTCTATGGTTAAACCACGCACGAAATTATACCGCAAAACTGTCCTTATCTCATTTCGTGACCACGATGCCATCGCAAGCACTTTACACTCTCACTACTAATGAATAACTGAGCCCATCGACTTGGCGCGGCGGCTATTATGCACGTATGAACATGTCTCAACATGCAGCAACAAGCAGCTTCCTGTGATTCATTGTTGCGTCATATTGCAAAACTTTCCTAGTACCCTTTGTACTCTCCGTTCACATTGACTCCTTTCTGCGACCAGTCTAATCTTCTGAAAGCTTCCTCAAGGGCAGCAGTAAACAGCTTCGGGGATATTGTGTCTCCTTGTCGAACTCCTTTCTCGATTTTAAATTTGCTACTGTCTTTGTCTAGTCTAATAAAGGATGTAGCACTCTCATATATTTTCTTCAAAATCATAATATATGGAGTATCTATGCCTTGTCTTTCCAGTGCCCGAAACATTGCCTTATGCTGTATGGAGTCAAATGCCTTTTCATAATCCACAAATGCCAGGCATAATGGTGTTTTATATTCATTTGCTTTCTCCATTAGCTGTGATATTACGTGAAGGTGATCCATAGTTGAGAATCCTGTCCTAAAGCCAGCTTGCTCTTTCGGTTGATTCTCATCAAGTATTCTTTCTAATCTGTTAGTAATGACCCTTGTGAACAACTTGTAGATATGGGATAACAAGCTAATTGGTCTATAATTTCCAATTTCTGATTTATCTCCTTTCTTATGCAGCAAAACTATGATTGCATTATTCCACTGCTTAGGCATCACACCTTTTCTAATGCACTTTGTGAAGAGCCTTGCCAGTTTTTGTGTTATGTCTCTTCCTCCCAATTTTAACAACTCTACAGTAACTTCATCTTCCCCCGGGGCTTTCCGATTCTTCATTTTCTTCAATGCATGTTCTACCTCATCGGGAAGAATATCGGGTATGTCGTATGTGTTGCTACTTTGCAATCCATCTTCCCCACTGCTGGTATCATTCCCTCGCTCCTTGTATAATTCTCTATAGTAGTCTTCTGCTATTTGAATTATGCCTTCTCTGCTGTTTATAAGTACACCATCGCTATTCTTCAGTTTCAGTATCATTTGTCTTCCTGTATTACTGCTCATGGCTGCTGATTTAAATCCTTTGTTTTCCCTTAATGCTTGTTCTACTTTTCTTGTGTTAAATCTTCTTATGTCCTCTCTGAGTCTCTTTCTAATGGCTTTGCATAACTCAGTATACTCAATTTTCTCCCTGTCAGTGTTTTTCTTGCTCTTCATTTGTCGTCTTTGGTTCATCATGACAAGTGTTTCTTGACTAATTTTTTCTTCTTTGGATTTCTGTTTCCCTATAGGTTTCTTGGGCTTTATCACTTTCAGAAAGTTGTAATATTCCTCGTCGATATCTTGGTCCTGAGCAGTCTGCAAAAGCTCAAACTTGTTCTTAAGTTCCAGTACATACTGCTTTTTCTCCTCCTCTGTTATTTCAAAGACCTTTGTATTATTTACTCGAGTCAGTTTTTTCCTTTCCTACATCTATATCAAGTGTACATCTTACCATTCTGTGATCACTTCCAACGTTTACCTTGTTCAGTACAGTAACATCATTCACAATATATCTTCTGTTAGTGAGGATGAAGTCGATTTCATTAGTTGTTAATCCATTTGGACTCTTCCATGTCCACTTTCTGTTCACCCTTTTCTTGAAAAAAGTGTTCATTACTGACATTCCTTGAGATTCTGCAAATTCCACAAGTCTTTCACCTCTTTTATTTCTTTCACCAATTCCAAAATTTCCTATAGTTCCTCTTTCTGCGCTGTTTTGCCTTTTTCCAACCTTAGCGTTGAAGTCCCCCATAATAATAGTGTAGTGGGTTTTCTGCTCATCTAGAAGACTCTCAATTTCAGTGTACATTTCTTCAACCTCTTCATCATCATCATGGCTCGATGTTGGTGCATAAATCATTATAATCTTTAGCTTGTACCTCTTAGAAATCTTGAGTATTAGTCTTGACACCCTTGGTGATGTACTTTTGAATTCCAAAATGTTGTTTTTAAAATCTTTATGGACCAGAAACCCAACTCCACCTTCACTCCTTTCACTGTTTCCATTGGTGTACAGCAGATTTCAATTATTAATAGCTAATTAAGAATGTGATTAACTTTATGTGGGAAATGCCTTGGTTCTGTCTATCACTGGTTGAACTAGAAAAATACTTCCAGTATCAAGCAATTAAAATTTGCCTAAGATTTTAATTGCTTGATACTGATATTTATAGCCACTTTTAATTGCTTGATATTTATAGCCACTGCTAGTGGAGCTATAAATAGCTTATTTTTCAAAGCATAAACTTTTGTTATGTGATGTAGTCAAATGACAAAAGTTTGTTTTAAAAATAATTTAAATCTTGTGATTTGAGTTTCTGTGGATTGTTAATCCATTGACAAGTGTGTATATGTCATTTTGACCTTTTTTTTTCTTCTCTTTTTTTCTCTCATAAACTGTTTTTTCTCTCTAAAACCATCCTGTACATAACAGTAACTTACAGTGTCTTTAAGGAAAAGGTTTTCTCATTTTTTCTAATAAAAATTTGAGAAGTTTCTGCCGACCTGCCAGTTTATTAAGCACTGCAATGCAGTCATTGGCCACTCTTTGAAGACATGGCATTATCAGTTAAAACAAATTTTATCGTGCTTAATGGCTGTTACAAATAAATGCTGATATTTTGGAAGTGCCTTTGGTGGCCCATTTTATATATGTAGGATAGATGCATCACACCTTGAGAGATCAGTGTCTCAGTTTAAGACACTCTTTGAACTACTTTTTTTCTATGCAGATCTTAATTGTCTGAATCGTTCAGTAACATGGTTCATAACCATGTTACTTTTAATGTAATACCTACACAGGAAGGTTTTCTAACCCTCCCCCTTCAAATCTCTCTCTCTTACATTTAAAAATCGAAAGGAAATTTACTAGTTATTTTAAAATTTTTATAAAGTTTCGTATTAGTAAACTGTTTGGATGTGTATGGACTTTATTCATTATATTGATACATATATTTTGTTATTATTTTTTATTTAATTTTACATTTAATGTTTTTTTCTATTTGTGTAGATATTTTTTTATCACCTTACTGAGAGATCCAGTGAAGCGATTTCTTAGTGAATTTTGGCATGTGAGGCAAGGCCAGAGTTGGCGCTCCTCTCGACACTGGTGCAGTGGCACAGAGGCAACACCAGAAGAATTACCTTCTTGTTTTGATGATAATGATCTGGAAGATTTAACACTTGAAGAATTTATGTCTTGTCCTCATAATCTTGCCATTAACAGACAGACTAGAATGTTGTCAGATCTTGCTTTGGTGGGATGCTATAATTCTTCTGCAATGGCAAAAGAGGAAAGAAACCTTGTTATGTTAACTAGTGCTAAAAATAATCTTCATAAGATGGCTTTTTTTGGTCTTGCAGAATTCTCTAAGGTGTCGCAGTACATGTTTGAAGCAACCTTTGATATGAATTTTATGGAAAAACAAGGACAGTCACAACGTGGTTCATCACCAGGAAGATCAGCACGTAAAGAATTATTTGAGGAACTCGGTACCAAGGAAATTGAGAAAATTAAGGAACTTAATCAGCTAGATATGGAGTTATACCATTACGCAAAAGAGCTGCTTTTCTATCGTTTTGAGAAATTAAAGCATCTGGATCCAGAGTTTGAAGATAATTTTGAAATTGCAAGTAAGAGTAAGCTTACGACCGAGAATTGGGCAGAGAGGGAAGATTCCATAGATACTCCTCTAAAGTAAAGGTTGTTATATTTTATTGAATATATACTGTATATATTAGTATAATGTCCACCGAAAATGATGTGCAAGATTTTAATTGCCCATGAAAAATACACTTTTCCATGCTCAAACATCTGCTCCTGTGGTTTTTTAAATTGTGATTTAGCACACCCCACTTTCGATAAAACAGCCTGTAAAAGTGATATCTTAAAAAAAGAAAAATATTAATGAATTCGCATTTATGAATTACAAAAGTATACTTTATAGACAGTTAAAAAGAATTATAAACATTTTAAAATAAAAACAAAAGCTAATAAAAGTTAAGAATAAACTTATTTTTCTTATGTCAAATTGATATGCTGTAGGACCGTAAACCATGATAGAGGCACATTTGTAAGGTATATTAATTTCACTAAAAGCCCCCCCCCCACCCAACCAGTCCATACATCTTGCAGTGATTTTTGATTAAAACTATACATTTGTAGTCATATCAGCAAAAACTTTCTGGTTATTTGATATAAGCTTAGTATGGTAAAGCTATTGAAATTTATTTCATTGTTGGCCTCCTTAACCCATTGGCTGGTGTATTTAATATGTCCAAAATAGACTACTTAACTATCTAAATATCTCTTAGAATTATATCAGTGTGAATTTTAGTATTCCTGCAGTATGGTATTCACTCCCAATCTGCATCATTATTTTTTAATTGGAAGAGTAGCTGTAAAAAAGTTATTTACGATGCCATGTTTTTCAAAAAACACCATTTTTATGTTAATTTCCCATGAATTCCCTCTCCCCTGTCTGCTCTTCCACCCCAAGATTTTGGACGAAAGGTATTTAGGAAATTTTTTTGTTTTATAACAAGACTGTTGTTTCTAATGATGTTTTTTGTTCCTATTATCCAATATAATGTCAGGATTAAGAAAAAAATTTTCAAGTTTTACATTTTAAACTGTATCTTATTCCCTCTCAGAAAAAAAACTGATTGGTGTATAAAATTAAGCAGCACGTGCAGGTTGATTTGAATTTGGTATGTGAGCTAGAGGATTTAGAAGACCAGCAGTAAGTTACTTTTAAGTAAATGTATTATTTTTCTAAATTTATTATACATATATTACAGTCCAATAGCTGCATCTAACATTTAGTTATAAACAGCACTTTAGAACAAAAAAAGAAAAAATTGGATGTACAAATAAATTGCTTTTAATAATGCCTCTGTTAAAATTAAAAAATCGAAGCTTTTTTTTCCATCCCATGACAGTATGATATGGTGTGAAAGGGCAGTAATCTGCCATGCTCAACTGAAAAAGGTGTGTAATGCACCTGTCAACATCCACGAGGAATATTGTCCCCCTGCTTTTAAAATTAGGACAGTTATATATTGTCTCTGAGTTGTCAAGAATAAATATAGAGTACTTCATCATATATTTATAGCTTTATGTCCCAAATGTGTGTTTTTTGTTTTTTTTTATTACATGCAAAATAATAAAATGGCAAACGATAACAATTATACATGCATGTGTGTATAAAGATATGTATATTATGTGTATTTGAAAGCATAATAAATGCTTGTACATAAATTACTCAGCGTATGCGGTGTTTGCCTGGCAGATGAATGTACTTGTTTATTCTGTACAGTTTGTGTTCTGTTCTTTCCATATTTTATTTTTGTAAGAGATGGAGAATATGTTGTTTCTCTTTTCATATAATGAATAGCAGCACTTACGTAGTACTTATTTGGCATCTTGTGTTGCCCATTTAAACAGTCAGTTTATGTGATTGCAGACTTGATTGGTCCAGTTGCATAACGAGTTTCACTGTTGTCATTGCGCCCAAGCTTCATTGTTATATTTTCTTTATACTAGAATAGTTATTACTTCACTTATAAACTACAAAGGCTATATTAGTAGTCAAATGTGAGCTATATATTCAGTTTCCTTTTTGATTATTTTTTTATTCTTTCATAGAAATTATTTTTCCTCATATCATGTATAATAGACAAGACATGATTATCAAAAATTTTTTTTATGAATCAAAATGTGTGATAGATCTTATCATTTGAGAACATTGAAGTCTTTATTGTTAATCCTTTGTACGAACATGTTGTGTGTGCATTTGTTTTTAATGAAAACCCTAAGCACAAAATATATTAAAACCCACAGTACTTAGTACCATGCACGGATTAGAAAGTTTTGCATTTAAGATTTATATAATTTCATTAGAAGATTAAATTATTATTTAATGGAATTCCTTCCCCTGAAGTCTGTTTCATACTATCATAATCACAAAGCAGAACCTTGTTTGAATATATTTAGAAGTTTAATATTCATTATGGGAGAAAGATATAGGCCAATCTTAATTGTAATGTACTTGAATTAGAACAAGTTCTTCATAGTTTATACAAATTGTCTGGATTCACTACTGCCCAACTCAGAATTTGGCAATACTGAATTTTTTTATTGCAGAAAGTATTATTATTATTATTGCAGTTTGTCCTATTTGTGCTAAGAATGGTTTCTCCAAGATTAGATTTCCTTTTAGTTGAAAACATGGTGTTAACTGGGAATGCAGAGAGGAACTCGTGAAAAATTACATTAATTTGGCTTTGAATCATTAAGAAAGTTATTTTGTTCCCTCATTTCTCGTAAGGCAGAACAGACAGATAAATCGCCTTCCTCCCTCCCTCCCCAGAATTTTGAAAAACCACTATTTGTGGGTTGGAAATACATTAAGCTCTGTAATTTTGAATTATCTTACCCTCTTCCTTTTTGTTGGCTCTGTACTTAAATGACATTTCATGACCTTTCAGGGGAATCCCCTAAAATATCACAATCTTATATTCCAGTTTGTTTATTGTCTAAAATCTCTGACAATTATTTAAACTTAAAATGAAATTATGCTAAGAAAAATTACATTAAACTTAAAACAGAATTGTACCCCCCCCCAGGGAACAGTCATCTCCAACTCTGGATATCATGGTGCCTCCGTGGGCAGAGCGTAGCACAGCTTCTTGATTAGACAGGAGTTCGAGTCTGTGACCACCAAATACGGAGGATGGAGAAAGGTCAGGGAATGACCACATATATCCCCGGAGCAATATAGCCTTAGTTGCTAATGCTCCTAAAAACCAAATAACAACTGGATATCATAATTATTTTAAGTACACAAGTGAAGAACAGTCTCTAGAGAGTCATGTTTTTGTAGGTGCAGATTTGAGGGTAAGATCATGGCCAAACATATTCAGGTGTGGCATTTAATGATGTATATATTGTTCCTTATCTGATTTTCACATCTTATATTAGCTCTATTTTGATTTCCATTAATGAAAAATTCACTTTAATTGCAAAAATCTTTTTTCCTATTTCTCAGCAACCCAAGCTGTTTCATCCATCACAATTGTCTTTTGAGGTGAAAGAATGTATGTTCGCTGCTGCTTCATGCATATTACACACTTTTTTAGATGGATTTTTATCCAGCTGGATGAAAAACCACTTTACTTTAAGAATCATTTTCTTCTAGTTTTCCAGATGAAAAAAAAATGGATCTTTATGTATTCAGCAACCCTTGTCAGAGATCAACCCAGCCACAGTGATAAGAAAGCCCATAGAAATATATCTCTACTCCCCCAGTGTAGATGAGACTCAACCCCAAGCTTTTTGAAAATCTGAACTTCAATCCAACATACTTCACATTCATGTACTGCGGTCATCTCCTAGGTATATTGACAAATGTTATGTTATACTAAGTTTGTAAATTTGTTATACTAAGTTTTTAAATCTTCCACTTTCTTTTTGGAAGTTAATTACCATAGTAGACTAAACCTGGCTAACTTTGATTTGTGGTAACTAAAAGAAAATGAGAAAATTCTGTTCAGTGAGGAAGTACTTTATGGTCGCATGTAACTACATGGTGCACAATTTCCCATTGAAGAATGATTATCTGATAAATGCTGAGGTAGCACAAATTTTGCCAATGGCAGTGCATAATTTTTCAAATTTGAATGTTTTTGCAGACAATTTTCCAGTACTTATCATTAAGATAAAGCAATAGATGAGGCAGTAGATGTTTTGCAGCATCAGTTCTCAAGTTTCTATGTGAGAACCTACCAGATCTCTTATGAAAGAGGAAAGAATTGATATACAGTGGTCTTGGTTGGTGAACTGATAAGTGCAAGCTTGAAATATAACAGATTATCTAAAATCACATTTGGCATTTTAACAATTTCTCATAGCAGTACTGAGTGTGAGAGAATATTCAGCTAGGTGAGAAAAACAAAAATGAGTTCAGATCTTCTCTTTCTGGTGAAGCTTTGGAAATGCTTTTAATGACTAAGTCTAGACAGCAGGACCATCATTATGAACAGAACTTTGACTCAATACTTCTTCAAAGAGGGTAAAGTCTGCAACAGTATCTTTCTTGAAGCAATCGTTTCAGATGTGGCATTTAATAATGTATATATTTTTCAAAAAAATATTCTTGTTTATACTCCGGCATGACCACCACCAGATCAGTAGAGTTTACAATAAATCATCAATACAAATGTTAATTGTATTTTAGCAGTCACAGACTTGAATCCCAGTCCACTCAAAGAGTGTGGGCTACTGCACTCTTTCTCATGACCACTCGGCTATGTCAGGCCATTGATGTCTAACATACAATTCCAACAGAAATGTACAGAAAGAAAATGTTTAAAAGCATAGTATGCTGCTAAACAATCCTACAGCTGTATTCTAATATAAAATGTATAATATGTTTCAGTGAAATTTAATTTATAGTGCACTGCAGACTTCTTTTTCTATAAAATATGATTTCCTCTTGTTTGCAATTACCCAATCTCCATCTTTTCAAAAACTGCAATTATATATAGAAGATAAGAATATTAGTGCATCAAATTTTTTTTTTTTTTAAACTTCTGTTTTTTTGGCAGTAATTTCACTCTGATGTTGGGGCCATCAAGTCAAAACAAGAACAAATTATGTTTAAGGATGCTTGTAATGGGAATCATATCCTTGTAAAATTTTGTGAATAAAGAAGAAAATCATTTATGTACAAAGATTTAATTTTTACAATTTTTGAAAATTTCATGAAATTTACTACTATGAGCCCACCCACACGTTTGGCCAACCCACTCATGAAAGGATTAAGAAAATAACAATGCTGTTTCTGAATCTTCTTTTTGATTTTTTTTTTTTCTCAGCTACTGTCTTTCTAGTCCTTGATTCTCTAACTCTGATTTCATAAAAAGAAATTTAAATCTTAATCATAGACAATATACCATAATCATTATTACCCAGTTCATATTGCATCTATGGTCATTTCTGCTCATTACAGATTTTAAATCATTCCAAACAATTTATTCTAAGCTATTTTTCTTTTACATTTTTTGTTCTTGAAGGTCATGCAGTGTCAGCCTCAATTAATTGGAGCTCACAATGCATGATTAATTAAGTCCCCCCCCCACATTTTTCTTATCACAATATTGTTAAAGTAAATTGTAAGTGAATCTTGGGAAACTATTTTCTTTTGCAAAGTAAGTTCGACATTAATGTATTCCACAGTGAATAACAATGCAAAGACCAACTTTTTATGTAAATATAGTTTATTTAAATCCTATACAACGTTCAATAGTATTCGTGCGATGAGTTCTTTTATTATACATGCCAGTGGTGCTGTTGCTTTCTCAGGATATTCAGTGGAAATTCATATTACTTCACAGAATGAGCGTTCGTATCCAGTTGTCTTCCCCCCCCCCCTAATAATGAGCTTAGAATTGCTTTTTTTTTTTTTTTTTTTTTTTTTCATAGACCCGATGCTTGGTTTTATATTTATGTATATGGTGACTGTTCTGATTTATATTTATCCGGAGAAAGTGCATTCGATAAATCTGGGTATCCAGATTTATCGAATAAATACTGACAGAGTGCCGAATCTTAATACATTCTATAAACTGTAGCTCAATTTGTGTATAATCAAGAAAACAGTTTTAATATGGCCTTTGTTTGCCCAAAATCATGTTATAATGCTCTGTGCAAATAATTTAAATATTTTTTGTTTTACACTCGTTAAATACATTTACTATATTTAAAAACTGCAAAATGAAATGGTAGCCACTATTTATTCAAACTTTTTCACCAGCACTTTTATCTATTAATGTCAGATGAATTGTGCATTTACTCAGTGCATTATGTAAATTTTTTTCATCTGTTTAATGCCAAAGTTTTCTGCATTGCTAATTAATGCGGATTTGGATATGGTAATAGTGAGGCTATATCTTTGATCTATGTATATATTCCTAAAATATTTGTATCTGACAAATTATTCTCTCTGTGCCCTATGGGCATATGTTTCTTACTGTATCAGCATAACTTCTGATCACTGTTCATTGCACTTTTCTGATATATGTATGTGTGTATATATGTGTATGCATAGAATTTTGTCATTTATGAGTGAAATATTTTTCTTTCACATTGATGAATTCAATTAATTATGTAAACTGAACAAATCCAAAAATTGTTTTAAGTGGTGATCCTTTTCCATCTGATGTCTCTTGATCACAGTTGGTCAACACTAAACCGATGGTGAAACCTATGCACATATCCATCTTGAATTTGTATATTTTAAAAATATATTTACTATTGAGTATTACTCTTTCTTGTAGTTGTTCTGGAAGCATTTAATAACCAGAAAAAATGCATGTGATTTGTGCCAAATTCTCAGCTGACAGAATGTTTTTTTTTTTTTTTGAATGTTTATTTAATCCCTTCAGGAGTATGTTTGCTGGTTTACTTTTTGTATGTGGTGCAAGTACATTGATCTACATTTAATGTAGATTAGACTACATTACATTTAGATTTGACTTACTCCATCATACCTCTACATTTTATGTGGGACATCTATTAATGTACGAATTGTCTTAAATTTTTGTGTATGTGCTGCCATCTCTCATCTGCATTTCTAATGTAGACAGTTTATAATAGATGGCAGCATATGACAGAAAGCTTTAAAAATTGCCCGGTTTTGGCTTACAAAAGCCAGAATTGAAGAGTCAAAAGTGCTATGTGATGATACAGAATATCATTACATAAAAAATTATAAAAGTAACAATGGTTTTTTTTATTTAAGAATCCCCCCCCTCCCTTAATTCTGATTTGATTTTTGACAATTTTAATTTAGTCCTGGACAGTAAAGACAAAATCATAAATTAAATATTTTAATTATTATGGGAACCTGTATGCAGGGCTTACTTTATTCTTCAAACGCACTCTGAAAGGGTTTTAAAAAAAAAAAAAAAACATTTAAAGAGCATCAAATGCTTGATTTAAAGGAAAGTGCATAAACAGTTGTTCTCCACTGTTTGTGTTGTACATACACTGTGGAATTGAGCCAATTAGCAAGCAGAAATGCATCTGATCATGATCTTTCCTTTACAGTTAGAAATTTATGTAACGCTTTTGAGCGGGATACCAAAATATAAACAATTATAACTTAATGATCAGTGGTAAAAATTTATTTATTTTTTTTTTGGTGTTTCCTAAAACCCACCACTACCGAATAGCTGCATCAGCAGTTTGATATAAATCACAAACTGATATTTGATCACGAAGGCTTCATTTTGTATTGCAAAATTTTTTAAAATAAATCTTTATATATTTTAATGATCCTGAATGTCTGTGGGAGTATCAGAAAGAAATTCTTTTTAAAAATGTTGATTTTTTAAGCAGTTGTCCACTGAGAATTTGAGATGTTGTTTTTAATTTTTTTAAATTGAAATAAGCACTTTGCATACATATGGAAGTATCATATATATGTATATTGAATTATAAAGCAATAGAAAAAATGTTCTTGAGAACCTTTGAACTTTTTTTTTTGGATGGGATGAATTCCTTGTGTATACAGATGTTTTTTGTACCTTCATAAAATTTGAAAATTCATGTAACTAAACAGGTTTTAATGAAATTTGTAATCATGCAAACAATGTTAACTATTTTTGTATCAACCTTTGGTATGTGAAAATTGAAAGTACACGAGTTTTATTCATAGATGTTGCCAAATTTCATGTGAACATATTTTCATTGTTAAGTGGATTCATAATTGTACATAAGTAAAACCAATTCAGTATCACTGCCATTGTTATTTATGTGTATATAAAGTTTGTGAATAGCAATGATAATAAAATCTGTATAGTTAAATTTCATTTGTTTTTATTTTTCATTAATACTTTACTGAGACTGCACCTTAAGGTACAAAGATGCGCAATGTGCCTCAGGAGATTGGCAGAAGGGCACCGATGGCAGAAATCACAAAAAAAAAATGAGAGGAATTTTTACGGGCCTTTTTCTATCATGGATGAGTTAGTCTCGGGCAAGGATAGCATGGTTTTTTTATTGGAAATTCATGTTTTTCATTCAGAAAATCGACCACAGAACGCATGCAATTTAAGGCCATATTACTCCATATATATGGAGCAATGCTCCTAAAGCCCAACAACAACAAATTACAAGCTGATGCACACAAACTTGCAAAAATAAAATCATTATTTTACGTACATTATATATATCACTAAAAATATTAAATTATTTTTTGTCACTAGGCGGAAAAAAAAAAAAAAAAAGTTTTACCAATGAAGAATTGTTCATTAAAACAATTTTTCGGCTATTGGTTCTCCACCAATATTATGCAAGAAAGGCTTCAGCTGTAAGTTTCACCGTCTAAAGACTAGACACTGCAAGGTGACTTGAATGAGGTGTTTACAGCATCCTTCCTCTTGCTCAGACTACACGCATGAGAGCATAAATTCAAATTGAGGAAAGATGGTTTAGGGGATAGACATGTGGAGGTTTACCATTAGCCAGTGGGTGGTTGATTGTTGGAACAAACTTCAATCTGTTGTGGGTAGTTGGAATAAATTCAAGAAAGAAGTAAAATAATTGGAGGGGATGGACAGGTGATGTGGTTTTTTTTTTCTGGCTGATGCTTTATAAGCTTGTTTGCTGGCATTATGCCACCATGACCACTAATAATAATAATGCAACAGACTTATTAGGACATTTTATACATGGACTGTTTCATTTAAAAGGCACCAGGGCCCACCTCAAAATATTTTAGGCTTAGTCTTTGTTTTCTGGACTTTGTCATATTTGGGATGAAATTTTTGAATTTGGTGTTAAAGTTTGGCTAAATATTACCGTTCAGATTTTGAGAGATTTTTCCAGGCCATGGCACCCCTCAATGCACACTGTTGGTATTCAGCAGGCTGGAGCCAGTGGTGTTATGGTTTGGGGACTGTTTGTGGCATGCTCTGGGTTCCCCCAATCACCATTAATGGAGTGCCTACCTTCCTATTGTCACTGGCCAAGTACATCCCTTCATGATGACAGCGTATCTAGACAACTCGGGCAGCTATCAACAAGACAATGCACCATGCTAACTGGTTTCAGGATAATGGCAAATTCTTCATCCTGCCATGGCCACCCAACTTTAACCGATCTCAACCCAATTGAACACATTTGGAATCTACTGGAAAAGGAGATTCAATGCTATGGCCATCCGCCTGACCATGTCTGGTGTTGTTGCCAAGAGATATTAGGTAGGTATTGCTAATGCGGAGCAACCCAGAGATTCAGGCCTCTGTTCTAAATGTACTGAAGTTTTTAAATTGATTGAATAACTGAGATGTATATACACAGACAACTAGGAGTTTTTTTAAATCGAGTGTCTAAAATGATTACAGTATGAAGAGGACTAAATGCAGGCCTATTAAACAAAACAACTTATTTGATAACTCAGAACAATAGCAACTAGTTATTAGTTTTATTAACTTTTTTTCCTTTTTCTTTTTTTTTTACAGTAAATGTAGCTCATCTTGAGAAAAGCTTATTACATGTTTAGGCTATCAAACATAAAAATAGCATTTTTTTTTAAATTCCAAATTCAGGGAAACATAATTAAAATTCAAGGTTTATCTGTACAAATATAAAATATTTAAAAATCTAAAAATAATAATTTAAAATATCCTGCTAATACTTGCTCCAAGATCCAACAGCATATCACTTATTAGCTGATTACACAATTAGTTTCATCATCTCTAATTTCCCCATGAATAGATAAAACAGGCTTTAAAGACAGAAGAGGTTTTTATAGTAAAAGGCTGATCCATGGCATTTCATAAAATATTAACTTGCTCAGTGTTCTCGTCCCTCACTGGATTCACATTTCATTGTGCAATATCACAATGAAGTTGTAAAGGCTCACACTGAGTTACAAAAGCTCTGTCACCAGTAGCTCGTGCATTATCCACACATGCAGTCTGTATAGTTTTGACTTGTGACACCATATTAACATATTTTGAAAATTAATCAACACAAATTTTCAACACCAGAATCAAAGTATTTCAAATTCTTCATCTGAAGTATCACAATTTCTGTCTTCTCTGTGTTCAACAAAATCTATATTAATAAGAAACAAAAGTGTTTGAGTAGTCGAGATTTTTATTCATATTTAATTACAATGTATAATTAATATTAATTATTTTCTCTATTTTTTTAGGTTAAAGTGGGGAAAATTAAACTTATTAAAAAAAATCTTAATTACAATACAATCTTATAATAACTGACTTTGGTATTATAATCGTATAATAATCATATAACTGAAATTCAAAAACTGACTAGATCAACGTAATCTAGTGCCATAGCAAATTATACATTTAACTGCACTTGCATTTTAACCACTCGGCTATGTCAGGCTATTGTTCTCGGGCAGCATTATGGCAACTTTGGCAATATCACAGCACGAAAGACAAAAAATGTACACTTACACTGCATTGCAAAAAAATAGGTTTTTCATAAAAAATAGGTTAAGCTGGAATGTAATCTCATATACACTACCCTGCCTTTAGACAAAAAAAAAAAAAAAAAAAGTTTTACTGTATCGTTTAATATTTTGTGCTGGAACCTTTTGCTTTTATGATGGCCTTCAATCTTCATGGCATACTCTCAACCAACTTTTTATAAATGTCAAGTGATATGTTCCTCCACTTGGCCTTTAACCCAGCCACCAGTTTGGCCTTGTTCTTTGGGCGATTGCGACATGCAAGTATCCAATGATCCAGTACACCCCAAAGATGCTTGATAGGGTTCAGATCAGAACTCTAGGCTGGCAAATCCAACTTTTCCATAGACTGGATGCATGTCTCAAACCTATGGGCTTTCCCAAAGTATTGCCATAACATTGGAAGTGCATAATTGTCCAGGCTGTCCTGGTATTGCAACAGCATTCGTGGTTTTGTCGATAACGACTAATGGGTCAAAGCCAAACCATGAAAGGAGCTCCATACCATGACACTACCTCCACCAAACTTCATTGTTGGGAGGATACAATCAGGAAGGAACTGTTCCTCTGGCATTCACCACACCCAGGAATGGCCATCACACTGGTAAAGTGCAAACCTCGACTCATCTGTCCATAGAACTGTTTTTCACTGCTCTAACAGTCCAGATTGCACTCCTTACACCATGTTAATTGGTGTCTAGCATTTGTTGAGGTGATCAATTCTGTTGAACGTGTCATCTTGCATGCCCACTTTTGCAATTGTCTGTTCAAAGCTCAGTGTGCATATTTATAGCAGGTCCTGTGACGCGGGGACCCGTTTCCCCATTCATGGAGAGGTGTCCAGATATTAATGGCAGGGCAGTTTATATACACACAGATATTTCAGATTATACGTATTGGCAAAGAGTAGTGAATAACTGAGACACATTTAGTTAAATCTATAGAATACATATTTTAAAATTCATGTTAGAGATTGTTAAAAATATATACAGGATAATATAAAATATTTGTTTTTGAACATCTACAATCTGGATGGATCAAGTACCATCCACCCAGACTGAAAGGAAAAATAATGATCAGGGTCTCTGTTTCTGTGATAAGCAATATGCAGTATGGCATTACCAATATCTTAATTGAGCCTAAAGGTTATGTACTAATACATATTTACTTATGTAAACTGTAGAAGGAAGGGAATGAATCAGATTGGTCCACTTGATGGTGGTGGTTTGACTGTTGATGATCCTGAATCAGATAGCTGAAAAACTGAATGAGTATTTTGCATCTACATTCACACATGAGGAATTCTGTAAAGAGGAGGAGGATGGAAGTTTACCAAACTCTAATAGGGAGCTAAATGATTTTGTAATAACAGAGAGCCAAGTGGAAGAGAAATTGTTGAAGTTGAAACATAAAAAATGCACCTAGGACGAATGGAATCTTCAGTTACGTTGAAGGAGGCAGCGAGGGAAGTAAGCAAACCCTTAGCCTTAGATTCAAGGGAGGTCCTCATGGACTGGAGATGTGCAAATGTATCCCCAATTCACAAAGGGGTTCAAAGGGTGGCACAAATAATTATAGACCTGTTAGTTTAACTTCTGTTCTGGGGAAAATAATGGATTAACTGGTTAAAGAAGTGATGTAGGACCACCTAGACAAGACTGCAGTAACAGTTCAGACACAGCATGGGTTTGTTAAGGGGAAGTCTTGTCTGACCAATCTGATTGGATACCATGATGTGGTCAAAAAGGAACTGGATGCAAAAAATAATTTTGAAATTATATACTTGGACTGCAGGAAAGCTTTTGATACTGTTGCACATGGAAGACACTGTACAGATTGGAGCATATGGCATTAAGTGCAAGTTTCTGCAATAAATAAAGGGATGGTTGAATGGGAGACGGCAGAGAGTGGTAATAAATGGACACTGCTCTACGTGGACTAATGTTATTATTGGAGTCCCCCCCAGGGTTCTGTGCTGGGCCCATTGTTTTTTTCGGTATTTATCAATGATATTGATGAAGGTGTATCAGGGTTAATGTCTAAGTTTGCAGACAATATGAATGTTGGCAGGGTTGTTAATGACAGTAATGTTAGTACACTACTGCAACAGAATCTAGAAAAGTTGAGCAGATGGGCTGAGAGGTGGCAACTGAAGTTTAACATTGACAAATGTAAAGTACTGCATATGGGTAGCAGTAACCCCAGAGTAACGTACCAACTGGGTGGTATTACACTCTGGGTAGTGGAGAATGAGAAAAGAACCTGGGGGTAATTGTGCAGTCAGATATGAAGTTCTCTGAGCAGTGCAGACGGGCTGCCAGAGCAGGTGATAAAGTCTTGTCAACGATATACAGGAATTTTTCTAGCATGGACAGGGAGGTGATTATCCCGTTATACAAGGCAATGGTCAGGCCACACCTTGAGTACTGTGTACAGGTCTGGAGGCCTCATTTTAGGAAGGATGTAGAGTTGCTAGAACGAATACAAAGAAGGACAACAAGATTGGTGAGATGAACAAAGGGGTGCTCTTAGCAAGAGAAGCTTTTAAGTTCTGCAAGTTGCAGCATCTAGAGACTAGGCGCCTGCAAAATGATCTGATTGCAGCATATAAGGCCTTGAATGGTTTGAGCATGCTGATGGGATACTTCTGCTTGCTCAGACTAAGGACCTGAGGGGGCATAGATTCAAATTGAGGAAAGACAGTTGTAGAATAGATGTGCAGAAATTTGCCTTTGGCCAGTGGGTAGTTGATTGCTGGAACAAACTTCCATCTGTTGTTGTGGAAGCTGATAGCTTAAATAAATTTAAGGCTGAACTAGACAAACATTTGGAGTGACTGGATGGGTGAAATGGGAATTTTTTTTATTTTGGCTGATGTTGTATAAGCTTGCTTTCTTGCATCATATGCGTCAACTAATGCTAATATACTTTAATTTTATATAAAAAAAATATATGTTATAAAATATATGCATAGTGTACGTTGATTATTGTTGACCCCACAGAAAACTAATGAGATAAAATCAAAAGTTATGAGTTGACTTACCATACCCAAGCTAAAAACCACATGTGAACCTTGCTATGGATAAATAAAATAAAATAGTAGAACCAGTATAAGAAACTTCTAGAATAAAGGCTTGAAAGTGGTGACCCTGTGTTACTGCATGTGAATATGACCTAATATGTGAAATGTTAAGTTTAGACATAATGAAGCTTGGTTGCTGATGAAGTAGGAAAGAAAGAACCTAAATCCCATAAGCAAGTGAAGCACTTGCCACAGGTGCTATGTTGCACTGCATATATATATATATATATATATAATAGCATTAAGAAAATATGTAAGAGTAGGGGGTGGAGCATAATTGTAGTGAAAAGGAAGATAACATTAATTATGGATCAGGGACACTGATTCATAAGCAGACGTACCCTACAGCCATAATGTATATATATTTTATGGTATGAATAAGGTGTGAAGAAGATATTTCGTTTAATCCTACTGAATATACAGTATACACGAGAAGTGTGAATTCAATGAAATAGATAAGAAATGTAGCAATATATTGTAAGATGAAGTGAACAAGTAAGATTTGAAAAAGAGACAGATAGTTGGCAAAAAATTAAAATAAGATATGAAAAAGCAACCAAAATAAGACTACTTGCAGTGTTTTTCACAATTTCAGTGTCTTTGTCAGAGGTCATCCACCGAAATTATGAGAAAGATGGCAATGTACAGTAAACCCCCGCTATTCGCGGTCGCTGATTTAATATAAAATGAAACCTAAAAAAAATGTGAATTTTAAAGCGCCGTGAACATTTACCGCCATAAAAAAACATGGGCGTGGCTAAAATTATCTTCACCGGTCAAAACAGCTCCTCGGTGGGTGGGGGGGGAGGGGTCACAAAATTGCGAGCGTGGATGTTTCTCGCTAATCCTTGTTCAATATGTGTTATGCTCTTGTCATGGAAGGTTTCGTCATTTGCTTTTAATTTATATGCTTATAAATTGAATAAATTTATCAATTTATCAAATTGAATAAATTTATCAATTTATATGCTACAAAAGTGATAAATCTACCGTTTTGCAATGTAAAACAGACTTTTTTGAGTGTGTTAATGGCAGAAAGTGACTTTATTGTGGACAAGTTCTTTCTAACCCACACAAAAATATGGCTACGAATAACAAGGGAAATGTGAAAAGATCAAAGAAGGTGATGACATTAGCGAATAAACTTGAGTTATTAGATAAAATTTCTAATGGTGAAAGTGTCTCCTCAGTGGCAAAACATTATAAAATCAATGAGTCAACGATACGATCAATCAAGAAATAGGAAGAAAAAATCCGACGTAGTGTCCATGAAAACGCGCTAATTACTTCAAAAATTTGCTCTGTAACTCGTGATGTTAAATTAGAAAAAAATGGAAAAGGCTTGAAATCTGTGGATAGAAGACAGAACTCAAAATAAAATTCTGTTAAGTTCACTCATCATTCGTGAAAAGGCAAAACTCCTTTATCAACACTTTAGCAAAACTGGTGATAGCACTGGCGGGATAAGTTTTTTAGCTAGCAAAGGCGCTGGTTTGAAAGATTTGTTTGAAATTTCTAATAAATATTACATTTAATATTAAATTCTTCCTTATTTTCATTTCGATGCCATATTGCTTTCAATTTCACTATGTACTGTCTATGTACATAGTCATATTATGAGAGTACATATAATACATACATAGACAAAATTTTACACTAGTTTTTCTTATATATTTCATACTTTGGAACGGAACCCCTTTATTACTATGGGAGCCATAACTCAGTATTTGCGGCATTTCTCAGGAACATAACCCCCGCGAATAGCGGGGGTTTACTGTACTTGCTTCTGTTTCTGACATGTTCTGTATGCTACGGTGCACGTGTGCTGTAGACACGTGTTAAGCATGAAATTTGAAATTTTGCGGCTAGAATAAGGTCTAATAAATTGTGCCAATAAATGTAATTATAATTATTATTAGTAGGGCATATGGATCATGGATGACCTTACAGAAGCAAGCAAAAGGATTGAAAAACTAAAGTAATGATATCCAAATGTAGGAATAGGCAAGAAGAAAGGAACTTACCATTACCTTGTAAGGCTGAAAATGACCGATGGCAGCGTGCCAGTATATTTATGTATACGTTCACTAGCAGTTCCAAGCGTTAGAAATCGGGGGTGAAAAAATAGTAAATAATTGGTAGTGTCTGTAAGCTAGCTGGATGTATAAATTGAAACGATATATGTGATGATGAATGCTGTTGAATACATGGTTCACAAACTGCCCAGGATAGTTGAGAGATATAATAGCTTACAAAATAGCGGTGAAAAGCTGCTAAACTTTGTTAAGGTGAAAAATAGATTGGGTAAAGGAAGATGGTAAGTATCCAGCTATTGCATTCATAAGACTAATGGCTCACAGGACAAGAAGTAGGAACAAGGAAAGCAGAAAGGTGAATGAAGTAGAGGTATATAGATGGGCTCGGGTAGTTTGGGGTTGCAAATCCCGTCCCTATAGATAGGACCCTGGATGAATGTCTGGGAGTGTGTACATCATGTATTTAAGGTCAGTTGTGTGAGTAAGATAGAAAAAGGATATTAACATGACAGATAGATAATGAAAATTAAAGTTAAAACAAGTATAAATATATATATGGTTAATACACTGTAATTGGCCAATTGGTGGGTACAAGTTTTCTAAGTTGTAAGACACCACAGAGGCCAAGTGCATTATTTATACACTATTTACAAACTTGGTGGATATGGGCTTTTGTCATCAATTATTGCTGATTATGTTGTCTGTATTGATGGCACATAGATTTTTATGTTTGACAATGTTAAGGGCTTTACAGAATTAAAAAGAAGTGGTAGCAGATGGTTGCTAACCTGATGCTTTGCACTAGTATAACATTGGCATGCACTTCTTTAGATATATTGGAATGCCACTGTTTTAAAATTAAATGCATCACGTTTGTTGTACAGGTTGATGGTAGCTTTGTTGTTTGTTTTTTCTAGTTTGAGCTCATTGGGGCATAAGTGTCCATATTCATGATGAAGTTTGGGCAGTTAATTACTGTGAAGTCATCTATATATCTGTAGATGTTAAGTTCCTGTGGAAATGAGGTTTCAGACTAATATAGATATAGGTTTACTATTATGCATGAAGCATGACTTCCCATAGGTGTTCCATTAATTTGTTGATATACAGTCTTTCCATCATATACAAAGTTATTGGAGATACATAGGTTCATTAAGTTGGTCGGTAGGTGGTATTGCAAGTTATATTCTGCCTGTATATCTTTAAGCACTGTTTTTAGCTTGGTTTGGTTAATACTGGTAAACAAACTATGTAAGTTAAAAGTTTGTATACTGGAAATGTTATTCTGTAAGGATTTTAATACTGGTAGGTTGTTGCCTATAATTCTGCTATTTGGTATGATGTTCAAGGGTTGTAGTACACATCATAGCACAAATTAATCTTTGTGAATTTCTAGAGTATGTGCATAAAAATAAAATATATTTAAATATTTTATTTTTATGCACTGGTTCATCAATCATAATGAGAGAAAAACAATCCTCACAAGCACATATCAGGTAGGCCACCACTGATCTTAATAACTGTGGTCTCCGTTTCTCCAAGTTCTGTACTGCTGATTACCATTTTTATAGCTCCTGGTAAGGAAAAAAAAAAAAAGATGTAGTTGGAGATTGCATGGAAATATGAAAGAAGAGGGGAAGGAATAACCACATCCAGTCACAGAAATGTTCCAAGGAACTTCTTTTTGTATGTGTGTGTGTGTGTGTGTGTGTGTGTGTGTGTGTGTGTGTGTGTGTGTATACGTGCATACATACACCATCTTGTTTAAGGATAAAATGCTAGAACACATCTTTGGTAGAGAACTCAGTTCATAAATTTTAAATGGATGAAGTATTTGGTTAAACTATAGCCTAAATCAATCCTTAGCTTTCCAAATGATGTCTGTCCATGGTTTACAGGGTGCATAAATCTTTTCTCAGCTGGAATAATCTCCATACAGTAGAGTGACTGTCTAGGAAACCCACAACAACTTCCAAGTCAGGTTCTGCTGATTTAATTAAAATATCTTTTGAAATAAGGCACATTTAAATGGCTGATTTACACCATGATACATTCTACCACAGATTAGTGTTTCAAGCATAGTAAAACAATAAAAATGTCTCATCACTAACCTGAACTGTCTAAGACATCAGAATTGAAAGGCATAAGATGTGAAGGCCTCTCTTGTACAATTTCAATGAATGGTTGCTTCTCTCCATCTACAAGTACCTAAAAGGAAGCAAAATAATAATAATATACAATATGTAGGTACACATAATACAACACAAACAAATTTCAAATTTTAGCATATTATTTGTAGGAGAGTATACATGAAAAATTTTCAAAACTGTAAAATATAAAAATCATCCATGTCTTAAATGATCCAACATTGATTCATTTTAGGTTCATTAATATAATTTTTAAGAGAATCTTAACAAGTATTAAATTTGTAATAAAAAGTTTCAGTGAGTTTAATTAATATCACTCTATGAAAATATTAATCTAGCTAATAGAGGAGTACCGTACAATGTAAGGCAATAGCCTCAGTTTTGTAATGTAATACAGTACAGTCTTTATGACAATATAGTGGTTTTGCTACTTGCCACTCATTTAGAGTGGTTTGGGTTTGAGTCCCATTGCTGAGTGGAGGAATTTCTAAAGTCCTCTTCTTCACTTGAGGCTGTAATTAACAAATCTCAGGCAGAGTTCTTCCCATGAGTTATTCTGGGTTTTAAGCCCACACCACATGTAAATTTACCTGTTAACATACACAAAACAAACATATGGATATGTATAATGCCTGGGGGCCTTTACTGTATTACTGTACTTTTGTACTATGAGCAAACAGAGTTTGCTATGAACTGTATCAATGTAATATTGTGGAGGTACTTCATCAGAAGTTTCCTCAGTATGTTAAAATTTATTTAAATTGTACATAACAAATGGCCATTACATGCCATAGTTTCGATGATTATTATGCCTCACTGGCAGATAATCATTGGACTGCCATTCATAGTACACACTTACCTATGGATGACATGCTGACTACCACCAAAATTGTGCTATTAGTAATGGCATACATTTTAAACAAATAACAATATACTTCTCCCGTTGGAGAAGTATATTGTTATTGCTTTTTATTTAAAGTGCATAGTGAAAAACCAAAGCAAACTTGTGAAGTGCCTCACAATTATGAAATGATGCATATCGTTGCAAATTTAGTTTGGTCATAACTGCCAAAAAGAAAACTAAGGCTACCTCTAACTCATACAATAATGTTTTATAGAACTCATGTCATGGGGCTTTAACCTGAAATCGAATTAAATTTAAAAGTGGTAATGCAGGCGGGGGCCCTGAGCATTCATAATGTAAAGTTTATTTCCCACAAAGAGAATAATAAAATAAGATACTTTCATATAATAAAATAAGATACTTGTTAATAGGAGAGACTGCTTCTACAGGGATGGGATACACTTAAATAGAAAGGGTGCAAGAATATTTGCTGATGCTATCGAGGCAGTGTTAGGTGGGTCGGAAAACTGCTAGCTTGGGGAGATTCACAGACTAAAAGGTTAAAAGTAGCCACAGGTAGAGGTGAAGATGATTCTTGCACAACTTCTATTAGAATAAGTAGCGACCTGGAGCGATGGGTGCTGCGGGTTTCAGGGACTGATGGAAATCATCGTGAAACAGGTGGGTATATGGGATGCGTCAGGGGGAATAGGAATAGGTGCATGTATACCAATGCTAGAAGTATAGTAAATATATTTGATGAATTTGGTCAAGACTTCAAAGGCGGATATTGTTGGGATATCAGAGACGTGGTATCACACTAATATTAGGAATGCAGAATTAGAATTTGGGGAGTACAATGTGTACATTGTACACATTGTACTCCCCAAATCTACATTCAGGATAGACATCTACATCTACATTTGCATCTACATTCAGGATAGGAAGGGAGGAGGTGTCGTTGTTAATTAAGAAAAACAAAATCAAAAGAAGTGCATCCAGTTGATATAGATGAACAGTGCACAGTTGAGTCAGTTTGGTGTGACATAAGCACTGCGAAAGCAAAAATAAGAGTAGGAGTGTGTTATAGGCTGTTTGTTTGTTTTAGAGTTTTATGGCGCATTAGCAGTGTGTTATAGGCCTAATGACTTGAATGAGTATAGTGAACAATTGTACAGAGAAATAGAGTGGGCTAGTAAATCACACTGTCTTATAATGGGGGATTTTAACTTCCCAGATATTGACTGGAACTTGTGGGTTGGTCACTCACACTAGTAAGACTTTTGTGGATTTATTGGATGATTGTTTTCTGCTGCAGCATGTTCAAGAGGCAACAAGAGAGGGTAATACTCTTGATCTGGTTATCAGCAGTGATCATTCGTGCATTAAGAATTTGCAGATAAAGGAACCACTAGGTGGTAGTGATCACAGTATACTGATGTGGGATTTACTTAAAGATATAATTACCATCAGGGGTAAAGGAAAGGGTTTTTCTTCCATAAAGGTGAGTACAGTGGTTTCAGACAGTTTTTAAATTCTGTACAGTGGGATCAACTGACGATGTTACCAACAGTAAATTCTAAGTGGGAAGCATTCAAGGAATTAATAGTGGAAGCTACTAAAAGTTTCATACCTATTAAGAAATATTGTTCAAGGTTTAGGCCTAAATGGTTATCAAATGAACTAATGAGACTCGTGACAGAGAAGAAAAACGCATGGGATACATATAAATTATCAAGCGACTCAGAAGCCTATGGCAGATATAAGCTAGTCTGTAATCAGGTCACAAAGGAGGTTAAGCAGGCGAAGGCGGATTACGAGAAATCTTTGGCAAAGGATGCTAAGAAAAACAGCAAGGATTTCTTTACTTATATAAACTCTAAAAGGAAGGAGATGAATCTGATTGGTCCACTTGATATCGATGGTTTGACTGTTGATGATCCTGCTCAGATAGCAATCAAACTGAATGAGTATTTTGCATCTACATTCACACACGAAAAGTTATTAAGGTTTGAAAATGGCAGAAGGTTATCAAATTGTAGCAGGGTGCTTAATGATTTTGTAATAACTGAGAGCAAAGTGGAGGAGAAATTGTTGAAGTTAAACATAAGAAAAGCACCTGGGGTGGATGGGATCTATCCGGTTATATTAAAGGAAGCAGCAAAGCAACTAAGCAAACCCTTAGCCATAATTATGAGCACATCCTTGGACTCAGGGGAGGTCCCCACGGACTGGAGATGTGCAAATGTATCCCCAATTCACAAAGGGGGATCGAAGGGTGACACAAGTAATTACAGACCAGTTAGTTTAACTTC
This sequence comes from Mastigoproctus giganteus, assembly GCF_048544385.1. NCBI lineage: Eukaryota > Metazoa > Arthropoda > Arachnida > Uropygi > Thelyphonidae > Mastigoproctus > Mastigoproctus giganteus. Next base: position 258,459,054 of record NC_143575.1, read on the forward strand.
TGTTCCAGGTAAAATAATGGAGTCACTGGTTAAAGATGCATTGCAGGATCATCTAGCCAAGACTGCAGCAATAATTCAGACACAGCATGGGTTTGTTAAGGGAAAGTCTTGTCTGACAAATTTGATAGGATATTATGATGTGGTTACAAAGGAACTGGATGCAAAAAATAATTTTGATATCATATATTTGTATTTCGGGAAAGCTTTTGACACTATTGCACATGGAAGACTATTGTACAAATTGGAGCAGAATGGTATTAAGGGTAAGTTGTTACAATGGATAAAAGGATGGTTGAGTGGGAGAAGACAGAGGGTGGTAATCAATGGGTGCTGCTCTTTGTGGACTAATGTTATTAGTGGCATCCTACAGCGTTTGGTGTTGGGTCCACTGTTGTTTTGTATATTTATCAATGATATTGATGAAGGTATATCAGACTTAGTGTCGAAGATTGCAGATGATAACAAAGGTTGGCAGGGTTGGTAATGACAGTAATGGCAGTGTGCTACTGCAACAGGATCTAGAAAATTTGGGCAGATGGGTTAAGAAGTGGCAACTGAAGTTTAACCTTGACAAATGCAAAGTACTACATATGGGTAGAAGTAACCCCAGAGAAACGTACCAACTGTGTGGTACTACACTTAAGGTGGTAGAAAATGAAAAAGACCTGGGAGTAATTGTGCAGTCAGATATGAAGTTTTCTGAGCAATGCAGACAGGCCGTCAGGGCAGGTCATGGGGTTATGTCAATGATATATATGAATTTTGCTAGCAGGGAAAAGGAGGTGATTGTCCCTCTGTATAAGGCAATGGTCAGGCCACGCCTTGAGTACTGCGTACAGGTCTGGAGGCCTCATTTTAGGAAGGATGTAGATTTGATTGAGCATGTACAGAGAAGGGCAACAAGATTGGTGAGGGGAATGAAGGGATCCTCTTACCAAGTTATTAAGTTCTGCAAATTGCAGTGGGTGGAGACTAGGCACCTGCGTGGTGATCTGATTGAGGTGTATAAGGCCTTGAATGGGTTGAGCACGCTGAATTCTGATGGGATTCTTCCACTTGTTCAGATTACGAACCTAAGGGGGCATAAATTCAAACTAAAAAAAGACAGATGTAGAATAGATGTGCGGAAATTTGCCTTTAGCCAGTGGGTGGTTAATTGCTGGAACAAACTTCCGTCTGTTGTTGTGGAAGTTGATAGGTTAAATAAATTTAAGGAGGAACTGGACAGGCATTTTGAGGGAATGGTGTGATTTTTTTTTTTGGCTGATGCTGCATAAGCTCATACACTTGCTTTCTTGCATCACATGCCACTACTATTACTACTACTATATCTCCAGTTGTACTGTTATTTTAAATATATATTCAAAAGAAATATCAAAAAGTTTTCAAGTTTAAAAAAAATATATAAAAACTTACATCTCGGGCTGACAAACACCAATCATCAAACTCTTCTTCAGAACCAAAACAGAAACACTATAATAATAATAAAAGAAAAATTTTCTTTAGTTTTTTATAAATAAAAATTATTTAACTGATGCTCCTTGTATATGTGACCTGAAAAAGAAGGAAGGGGTCCCGGCATTTATTTACTCAATCCTGAAAAACTTTAGTTATTATACAGATATATGTTGATGTCCATTTTCCAAACATTGTAATTTACAGAACTGAAACAATTTTTTCTGATAAAACTGTTTATGCTCATAGCTAATTTTGTTGCTCTTCTCTATCCTTTCAAGCAACTTCATACCCTTCTTAAAATGAGGTTTCCAAACCTGTATGCAAGTACTGAAGATGTGGCCTGATTATTTCAATTTAATATTATGGTTATACAAATAATGCAGTAAACCAAGTTAGCAACAGAAAAAAAAAAAAAAAGGGGAGAGAGAGAATTACTATAAATGAAATACATGGGCTTATAAAATTAGAATTCCTTGTCACATCATGGAAACTTAAAGTAGTCCAAGAAGAAAAGCAATGTAAGATAAAGAAGTTATTACTATTTTCTGAAATGGCTACAGCACATGAAGAAAGCTATCAACAGCACAGTTTGTTATTTTAAATGAGCTCTTGTTAACTCAATATGGGCTTGGCACACCCAAGATCCTGAGGCCGGATATCATCATATTATCATTCTTCTCTTTCTTAAGCGATTCCCTTCTAATTCTCTCTCTCTCTCTCTCTCTCTCTCTCTCTCTCTCTCTCTCTCTCTCTCTCTCAGGGTAACTCAATTTTTTTTTTTTGGCTGATGCAGCATAAGCCTCAGGCTTACTTGCACCATATGGCTAATAATAATAATAATAATATTGAGTATTTTCTTTTAAAGGTCACAATTTTCCTCATGCTCTCCTGACACATGGTCACTTTATAATCTACTGCATCTCAGTAATTTAACAGATAACCATAATTTGAAAGAAAATGGCGATTGGATATATTATATCTACTATCATCACCAGTAAAATTAAAATACCATACTTCCATAAATAATAACATGATATTTATGGAGGAAGAAAACTTGGTAAAGCTAAACATATGGGATAGTGTGCTTTAATTCAATTAATTAATCCACATGCATGAATGGCGCCTCCGTAGCCAGGTGGGCAGGAGCAGTAGTGTGTAGCACACACTTCTTGATTAGACCGGGGTTCGAGCCTGTGACCACTAAATACGGAGGATGCAGAAGGTCAGGGAATGACCACCACATATCCCCAGCCCGTAAAAATTGCATGCCAAAACAATAAAAACGCTGACCCCATATATATAATGGGAAAAGGTAAGGGGAAAAAAAAAATCCACATTCATGAATGTGAAGGTAGACTCTACATGACAAATTTATGCTTTCTAGCCATACTGTCTGCTCATCCATAACTCTCAATTATCTTTCAGGGAATGTGTACTGATTAAAATTCTACATATTATAAAAGACCATTTAAGCAGTGTTGCAGAAATTGCTTGGAGATCTTGACCTCTCCCATACAACCAAGGATATAACAATTTATGCATTAACACATTTGCAGTTTTTAATGTTCCAAAGCTCTACAGAGATATTTGAAGTAATCACACACTCACTCTTGACATTAAAAAAAAAAAAAAACGAATACCTTCATCAATAACATCATACAGAAACTCTGCAAAACATAAGGATATACTTTTTTTAATTGTTATTACAAAACATGCTTTTTTTAGATAGTTGGAAAATAAACTAAATGCAAAGGAAAACTGGCATACAAATAATATTCTTTCTCATGGAATTAAATTTAAAAAAATTAATTTAAAAACATCAAACCTGCACCAGACATCTGGAGAAGCATCCAGAACTGACATGATTAAATGAACTGGTGATGAAACAAAGCCAAAATACAACTGAATAATTTGTAATGCCAAGAAAACAATGTGCAAAACATCATTATGCTGATTCAAATCTGTTATATCCAGTGGATGTACAATTTATTATTATAGTGACTTGTACAGGTCACTATGATAGTATAACAGACAGTGGATAGCTTGTCAATAGAATGAAATTAGGCTGATGATAGGCAGAGGTAGCAGGGTCCTGAATGCCTAATTAAATATGGAGAGAATTCTAGGAAGACAGTAGTAGTCCAAAGAGCTGTAAAAGTTCAACCAAGGATCATAACACCAGCTCATGACAAATATCTAGCCCTAACTGCTAAAAGACAGAGCATGGCAACTCTATTCCAAGACTACAGCTGTCTTGGGATGGAAAACACTAAAATGCCATTACAATGAACTTCTTGTGGGGTACACAAATTATGGCTTCTTTAACAATTGAATATTCTTTGTAAAAAATATTGCTGAAAAAATTATTTCAAAAAAAAAAAAAAAATCATTATTTGTATAAATAAATTCTGCTGCATTTTTCTATATGCAAGTAGTAATTTCTGCTTTATTTTAATTAAATATTCCCTTTAAAAGTCAATAATAAACTTCAAAAAGTGACAAAATACATATATTACAAAAGAAAAAAATATTTTTGTTCAGAGAGTTGTTTGAGAGCATGTTTTATTTATACAAAAAAAAAGAAAAAAAAAAAGAAAGAAAGAAAGATGTTCAGAAATAGATTATAGCAGATACAGATACAGCTTATTGTTACTATTCACTTTTTGTTTTTAATGTTCAGCCTTTTCTCCCACATTAAAATAGAAAATTCAAGTTTAACTTAATCGAAAATATGCAGGTACTGTAAAAGTATAGGAAAAATCATGCACCCGATAGAAAAAGGTGAGAAATGTAATAAAGGGTGTAAAAAATGTGGAAACATTTGCTAGAAGAAAGTAGCCATGTTCACAATGTGGGCTATACATTAACCATTCATAATTTTCCAATATAGGAAAATTATGAACGTTACTAGTACATTTTGGGCATAGGTGGACTTGAAAAATAATTGTACTGAATTTTTCATCAAAACTATTTTGTTCAAACAATATTCAGAAAGCATTAATAATAAGGAAGTTGGCTGGGACCTAAAATTATTTTTATTATAATAAAATTTTCATTAAAAAAATATTGCTTGTAACAAGATTTTAACAATTCTGTTCCATCACCAGTGAAGAGCATATTTATTTATATACAAAGAAAGTCCATTATTGTGAGTACAGTTTCAACAGGAAACTGATAAAGCATGCATTATTAATCTATTCTAGTTCAATAATATAATGAATAATATTAAATACAGGGAAATTCTATGGTTATAACAAGTTATGTTGTTGTTATTTGGTTTTTTAGGAGCATTAGCAACTAAGGCCATATTGCTCTAGGTTATAACAAGTGAATTATACACCGATGAGCCAAAACATTATGACCACCTACCTAATAATGTTGGTCCTCCACGTGCAGTGAAAACAGCTCGTAGCCAGTGAGGCATGAACGCTACAAGATTTCTAAATGTGTCTTGTGGTATCTGGTACCAACACGTAACCAGCAGATCCTTTAACTCCTGTAAGGTTGAGACGCTGCAGATCGGTGTTGCTGTTCCAACACAAACCACAGATGCTCGATGGGATTGATATCTGGGGAATTTGGAGGCCAGGGCAATACCTGGAAGTCTTCCTCATGTTCCGCAAACCAATCTCGAATATCAGGTGGTAGATGACTTTCATCAACTGGTGAAATACCACCACTTTGCTTATTGGATTTGAAGTGGTGAAACCCATGTTTAGTCTCTAGAGCAGTTTCCGGCATCCCCCTCTCCCCATACTTCTCCTTCAACCCATGCACGGTACTAAGTACTATAGGTTTTGATACCTTTTGTGTTTGGGGTTTTCATAAAAAAAAAAAAAAAAAAAGAACAACGTGGGCAGTGTAGCATGGTGCATTATCCTGCTGAAAGACTGCACTGCCAGAGGGGAAGACCGTTGCCATGAAATGGTATACCTGGTCAGCAATGTTTAAGTAGGTGGTAGATGTCAGAGTGCCCGGCACATGGATGACTGGACCCAGGGTATCCCAGCAGAACATTGCCTGAAGCATAACACCGCCACCACCAGCTTGTTTTCATTCCACAATGCATCCAGGCACTATCACTTCCCCAGGTAAACGATGCACGCATACCTAGCCGTCCACATGATGAAATGGCTAACATGATTCATCGGACCAGACGACTTTCTTCCAATCACTCAAGGTCCAGTTTCGATGCTTGCATGACCATTGTAGGTGCTGTTGCCGGTGAACCGTGGTTGGCATGGGCGCTCGGAGCAGCCTGTGGCTATGCAGTCTCATTTTCAGTAGGGTTCGATGTACCGTGTGTTGTGACACATTACTTCCATCACCAGCATTCCAATTACCGGCGAGTTGCACCACAGTTGCCCTTCTGTTACCACATACCACCATGAGGAGAGTCTTTGCTCACCTCAAGCATCGATAAGCCATGGTCGTCCAACACCTCGCCAGCGGTTCACGGGTTTTTCCTCCTCAGACCACTTTCAGTAAGTACTAACCACGGCTGACCATGAGCACCCCACCAGCTGTGCCGTTTTGGATATGCTCTGACCCAGTTGTCTGGCCATTACAATTTGGCCTTTGTCAAACTCACTTAAGTCCACTGCCTTTCCCATCTGAAGAACAAGAGTAACACTGATTAACAGAGCTCAGTATTATGTGATTTTTATACTGTGTCCCAACTTGCACATGCGCCATAGTTCACCTGCAGTTGCTTCAATTTGCATAACGACTCACTGGTCATAATGTTTTGGCTCATTGGTGTATAAGTTGAAACCTTTCACTATAATGAGTGCTATAATTTGCAAATGTACAAAACAAGTTTCTGATGGAGGAAGGGGGGGGAATAACTGAAAACACAACCTGATACTGACTAATGTTTTCAAGATATGAAAAAAGCCCATGAAATTCCTCCTCTTGACTTGACAGGATTAGAACCTGTGGCTTTTCCTCACAAAGCAGAAGGACAGTGATAACTATGCTGTTTTTTACTGAATGAAACATTTTGCACAAGAATTAGAATCAGCATAACTGCAATGTCTTTCTTCTTTTTTAATGGAATGGTTGATTTTTTTCGCATGCAAAGAATTAAATTGCTTGAGGGTGCAATAACTAACTTTTCTTATAGAAAAAAGTAAAACAAGCAGTAATAAATCAACATATTAATTTATATCTTCCAGTATTACACAAACAAAATGATTCTTCCATTGTTTTCATAATAAACTTCAAGTTTAACAGCTGTTAAAGCTTTCTCTTGTAACTATGTTATACTATCAACAAAAATTATATTTATTACCCAGTGATTGCACTCTAGATGTACGATAAAACAGTGATGCAATTAACATAAATTGTGTGTGCGTAATAGGCCTTATAACTCAGGCAGCTATTTTGGTTTTCTTTTATTGTGAAGCATGATTGCATACATACTTTTCTTTTTTTTATTCTTCTTTTTTCATTTTTTTTTTTTTTTTTTTTTACATTTAAATGACATCACAAATAAAAACAGAACAAACTCTATCAACAGATATATAACACCAGGCTATAAAAGACAGGTTGAAATATATTTAGATTCAATTTCTTTTCATATGACATTCTAACAATGTCCATTAATAATAATTTTATTAAGTTTAAGCATTTATGATGATATATGCTATTAATTTCTAAACATCTTATAAAAATACAGAATATACACAATGAACTATCAAGCAGCACATGTGATGGAAGTGTAAAGTGATTTATGTTTAGAACAGTTTATTTTGTTCTCCAGGGAAACTGTTTCCTGTTCTTTTCAAACTAATTTCATATTTCCTGAAGAGTTTCCATTAGGTTAGCCACACTGCAATTTCACTCAGAGAAGGGACTGTGGTTACAGGATTAAACTAATTCTAAACTTGAACTAGAAAAGTGTTACTTCTGTAATTGTTGCATCTGGACTTGCAGACATATAATGTATGCAACTCTAAAGCCATTGTGCCAAACAGCAGTGCTATAGTGAATTTTTCTAAGCAAAAAGATTCTTGTGTACTAATATACTACATTAACTCATGAGTTTTATTCATATGCTTTGGTAAATTGCAATAAATATATTTTAAAATCATGTTAAAAAAACATAAATTTTGTTGTTAGGATATATTTCAAAGATAAAACTTATGGTAACCTCGGTTGGCATGCATATTTGGGAGTGAACATTCTATTTTTTGGAACATCCTCTTGTTATACCATTTATATCTATGGGAAAATCACTTCTTATTTACAAACATTTATTTTATGAACCACTTTTCAGGAATGCATAGTATTCATATATCAAGTTACTTACAGAAAGTTTCCTCTTGCAACAGTAATCACGAGAATTATTGTTTTGTTCATGCTAAGCTCAATAGTTTAAAAATTTGAAAATTTATGTGTGAAAATTTATGTACAATTCATGTTCAGAAAAGCAATTGTTTCTTAACTATAAAAAGATAAACAATATTTACCAAAGCTATTGATGGATCGATGTGGTTTATGGCCATCCTTCCTGGACATGAACAATGATAGCTACTGTCAGAGAAGTCAGAATTGTCTTCAACACTGGTAGAAGGCTGGACTGTATGAGGATCCAAAAATATTATTTCATCTCCTGAAAAAGAGAAATGACAAATGAGAAATATTATTTATGTAGAAATGAAATATTATTTCATTTCTACATAACAATAACTTAATAACAAACATACATAACAATCAATACTTTGCTACTATATTTGTTCTTCTACTATTTGGTGTTGAGAAAGTGTAGAATAAATCTCTATTTTTCCCAGTCTACCAGACATGGCTAAAAGTTGCAGGAATGGTCGCCATAAGACAAAGCAGTCAGTTCATGTTGCATCATGTTTCTTATATTGTTACAGCTGTCATAAAGTGCTGTGCCTTTATTGTTTGTTTTATAATATTACACTGAAGTGGTTTTTGTATCAAAAACAAATGTCTGAAAAAAATTGCAAATTGTTATAAGAAGTTTATGAGGAGTCTGCAATGCAGAAGGAATGATTTTTGAGTAGCATAAATGATTTTATGAAGGAAGAGAAAACATTCATGGCAATTCTTGATCTAGTCAGCCAATGAGAGCAAAAAGTAATAAAAATGTTGGAAAAGTGTGGGAATTTGTTCATACTGATCAGAGAATTATTAAGATAATGATAAAATTAGAGATGGATAACAGCTTAAAGTGAAGGTCTGTACACATATGGTGTCAAAACCATCTCTGTACAACTGTAGATGCAAACCTGTTCTCACAGGTTTGCATCAACCTTTTGTATTAAATTCAACCAGAATAAAACTTTGTGGATACCATAGCAGGGATGACACACTAAAAGACAAGTGCTCTCTAAGACTATGACTGGAAAAAAAAAAAAAAAAAAAAGCCTAAAAAGCAAGACTGAAAAAAATTCAAATTGAAGACTGCACTCAGTTTTCTTTGATAAAAGAAAATAATAATAAGAATAAAAAAAAATAACAACCAGTCAAACTTGGTTCCCCAAGAACAAACTGTCAATCAGACACTTTACTTTCATGTTCTTAAATGTTTAAGGGGAAAAGGAGTTGTAAAAAATGCATAAATTGTGGCTGGCTAAGTGGGTGAGACCATCATAGCAATGTGCCAATATGTCACACTGCATTATCAGATGGTAATTTATGAGGAAAAGTGATTCCTTCAACAGGATATCTTTATCCCTCCATACTACAATTGGTTCCATATGATTTCTTTCTCTTCCTAAATCATTAAAATTTTGCTGAAACGTTGAGATCATAAAATTATTATCACTAAACAAGTTCTAGAAATGTTTCTAATTGCAGCAGAAGAGAACAGCTTCATATACAGCTGTCCCAGTGAACTACTCTGAAGAGGGAAAAAAAAAAAAAAAAAAAAAAAAAAATAGTTGATATTCAATTCCCAGAACTTTCCATTCCATATGAGACAAAGTTCCAGGAAGGAACTTTCTAGCTACACCTCATAAATTTCTCTTTCCACTGGACTTATTTCCTTATCATTTTCCCACTTCCTCAAGGGAAGGTGGGAATATGATACTCTTACTTGTCCACTCCCATTCATGTTTCATATACCTTTTCAGTTTTCTTTCTCATCTTTCATTCCCATAAGGTGGCCAAAATCATCTTAAATGACTTTCCTCTATGTGAGAAAAGATTTAGTCATATTTGAAGGTCTTAGAAGGAAACTATGGTGACTGATTACGTAAGTGCTTTGGTTACTAATAAGCCTCCCTGTAACATCAATTATATTAGTGTGCATGTGCAAGTTGTGACATACCATATCTGTTTATGCTCCTGATATCAATTAAGTTTTAGACAGTTATACTTAACTTTATAGTATCATTTGCCCACCAGTGGATTCCTCTTCCTCTGCTCAAGCCTGATGTGGTATGGTATTTCTAATATATGTAATAATGTTAAGGTATTTCTAATTTTTAATATTTCTGCTCATGCTTGAATACCCCCCCTATTACAATAAATGCAAAAGCTTAACTTTCATATATCAAGAAAACACCTCTTTACCCCGAAGGCTTAATCACTACATCAATCTTGAAGGTGACAATACATCAACCTTGACCAAGTCACAAAACATCGTACTACCAAAAATTCCCTAGGATATCCTCCCTTTTTTCTTTCTTGTGTATTAAGTACACACAGTCTGAATTATTTCTGCTGTTGTATGTGTATTCCTATCAGCCATCTATAGAAATACAAAAGCTGGTATCATTTTTTTTTTTTTTTTTGGTCACCCATTTGGTTAAATCAGACATCACACATCTATCCAGGCAACATTGGAGGTGGTTTTCAAATGATAAATGTCTTCGAAATGACTCTGAAATATCTGATCTCCCTCTCTCCCAAATTGAGTCCAGCCCTAATGACCAGACATCCACTGATCAATGATCCTAGTCAATTTTCCCAGTTAAATACTGGTCTAACTGAATCTTCACTCATATCCATTGGTTGTGAAAAAATACAGGGCAGTGGAATATCATCTGTTGACACTATTAACCATGTTATATGAAGAATTAATCAGCCCAATTTTTCACTGAAAATTAATATTCAAGATTGTGGCTCAAACATTAATGTATTCTCCACCTCAAACCAGTCACTAGTCACAACAGGTACTTTCCAAGATGTGGGTGATTCTCCAAGAATTAATGATGAAACTACAATGTTAACCCTTCCTCCACAGTCTGATAGTGCAGACTTCTTGAAACTCCTAATTTACCAGATGAGATTTCTAATTGAGGATCTAAAAAATGAGGTCTACTCACTGAGGAACAAAAATAAGCATATTACCCATATGCTCTCTGACCTCTGTTCTTTGGTCAGCCAAAATCACAAGCCGACTCAGCCAGCAATAATACCTATGGACAAAACCACTCATCTTATCAAACCTCCCAACCCTATGAAGCCTGGCTCCCACACTCAAATTAACTAGCAGAGATCTGCAGACACACTGCCTGTTCATGTTAGTAGGGCCCGGTTAAGTACTCAGCAGAAAGGCATCCTCAGCCCCTCAAGGCTGGTGACCAACCATGGATACACCCTCTTGAAGAGGCATTCCAACCACAGCCCCCACTGAAAAATTACAAAGATTCCCCACAAGCCCAAGAACTAAACAGTACTTCAACTAATGCCCATCATACTCCACCCACCTCATAAACCAGTATGCCCATCTAGAGATATCAATGTCCCTTCTAGAGATATACACAATACAAAATTACCATAGCCAGCTCCGCCTGCAATACCTCAGGATGGCATTGAACTACTAACATTTGCCTTCCCCATCACATTCCTGATTGGGACCTAGAACACATCCTGAATCTATTAGGCGAATGCTTATTTAGGAACACAATCTCTCTGCATATACTGGCATCTCAGCACTAACTGCAATTTCGATCTCCAGGGAACAGGTTATTGCTGCCATTAATTCTATACCATCTTTTCACTCAGGACACCAACAACAATGGAATGATACTATGGTACTCTTAAAAACTATATAAGTAGAAGGGAAGAAAATGTAATGTTGAATTTCAAAACAAGAATGTCATAAATAATTAATGTATGGTTATGATCTTATTCTTACTAAATAAACATGTGGAAATATTCAAAGTACCTCTAAAATTTTATGCCAAAAATGCAAGGAAAAACTTGTTTAAAAAATGTATTTTGTATTTAACTTAATTTAAACATAGACAACATATATAAGAACGTCCTGGATTCTCTTCTGCATAAAATATATTGCAGTACACTTTAATTACTTGTGATAAGCTTCTGACTAATTAGAAAATATCACAATTTGGGATTACCATAACAATAAAAAGAAATAAAAAATAAAATTATTTTTTCAGTGTTTGAAATATATCAATAAAATTGAGTACAAAAAATACACTCACACATGACCCTGCACAGTTTGCTATGCTTATATTATACTTATTCTCAGGATATATAATATCGCAATAGTAAGACAAGTATAATAAGCTAAATTTTTTTGTATGTAACTCACTCACTCTCACGTACACCCCCCTCTATCTCAACTCCCCCCCATTCATCATGAATGTGAGAGTGACATCACAATATTTATAAATGTTTGAAATAATTTTTTTTATTAAATGAAAAGATTTAAAATTTTTTATGAAAATGTTTTTCCTTCCTTTTAAATGGAAGTCCCTAAATCAGAAAATACAACAAAATGTAGTGAAAGATACAAACCCACATAACCAATGAAATATAAGGCATGGTCTGGCCTTCCACCTATAACTCCAACAGATTGTTTCATTCTAAATGTAGCCTTTAATAAAAGTATGAGCCAAAGTTAGCATTATACATACAAACAGATAAAACACATAATATATAATCTTGAACATATATAATTAATAATAAACAAAATAAATACAATAAAGGTAGGTGAATGTAGATGACTGGATGTATTATGTGCATATTCAATGTAATATCTTGAGGCTCCAAATTGCCATAAAACTAATATTTTATATATAACATATATACCCAGTATCACTGAACTACTCTCAGGAAATTAGTTTGTAGGCAACTATACAAAAATATGTAGTAACAGGAACTTTGCTCCACATTAAGTGAAAGTATTCTCTGAGAGAAAACTGTCATCATAATGAGAGCATGTATTGTGAGAGTGTTTAGCATTAGCATTAGCATAAGTAGAGGCATTTGATGCAAGAAAGCAAGCTTATGTAGCATCAGCCAAAAAAAAAAAAAAAAAAAAAAACCCACTTCCACTTCACCCCTCTGTTCGTTCAAAATACCTGTCCAGCTGAGCCTTAAACTTATTTAGGCTATCAACCTCCACCACAAGGGATGGAAGTCTGTTCCACCAACCAACCACCCGCTGGCTAAAGGCAAATTTCCGCACGTCTATCCTACATCTGTCTTTCCTCAATTTGAATTTATGCCCTCTCAGGTGATTTTTCTGAGCTAGAGGAAGAATCCCATCAGCATTGAGCATGCTTAAACCATTCAAGGCTTTATACACCTCTATCAAATCACCTCGCTGGTGCCTAGTCTCCAGACACTGTAATTTGCAAAACTTAAGCCTTTCTTCGTAAGAGCACCCCTTTGTTCCATTCACTAATCTTGTTGCCCTTCTCTGTACTCGTTCCAGCAGCTCTACATCCTTCTTGAAATGAGGCCTCCAGACCTGTATACAGTACTCTAGGTGTGGCCTGACCATCGCCTTATATAATGGAATAATCACCTCCTTATCCCTGCTGGAAAAATTCCTGTATATCATTCACAATACTCCATGAGCTACTCTTGCAGCCTGTCTGCACTGCTCAGAGAACTTCATATCTGCTTGCACAACCACCCCCAAGTCCCTTTCATTCTCTACCACTGTCAGTGTTGTACCACAGAGTTGATACGTTGCTCTGGGGTTGCTGTTTCCCATGTGTAGTACTTTACATTTGTCAATGTTAAACTTCATTTGCCACCTCTCAGCCCATCTGCTCAACCTTTCCAGATCCTGTTGCAGCAGCATAGTGTCAGTAGTGTCCTTGACAACCCTGCCAACCTTTGTATCGTCTGCCAACTTGGACATTAAGCCCGATATACCATCATCAATATCACTTATAAATACAGAAAACAATAATGGACCCAACACTGAGCCCTGAGGGACTCCACTAATAACATCAGTCCACGATGAGCAGTGTCCATTGATTACCACTCTCTGTCTTCTCCCCCTCAACCACCCCTTTATCCATAGCAGCAATTTGCCTCCAATGTCACACTGCTCCAATTTGTGTAGCAGTCTTCCATGTGCAACAGTATCAAAAGCCTTTCTAAGATCCAAGTATATAATATCAAAGTTATTCCCTGCATCCAGTTCTTTTGTGACTGCATCATAGTATCCAATCAAGTTGGTCAGGCAAGACTTCCCCTTAACAAAACCATGCTGTGTCTGAGCTATAACTGAAGTCTTGTCTAAATGATCCTGCAGTGCTTCTTTAACCAGTGCCTCCATTAATTTTCCTGGAACAGAAGTTAAGCTCACAGGTCTATAATTACTTGTGTCAGCCTTTGATCCTCCTTTGTGAATTGGGGTCACATTTGCACAACTCCAGTCCATGGGTACCTCCCCTGAGTCCAAGGAAGCTCTCATAATTATGGCTAAGGGTTTGCTTACTTCCTTTGCTGCCTACTTTAATATAACTGGATAGATCCCATCCACCCCGGGTGCCTTTCTTGTGTTTATCTTCAACAGTTTCTCCTCCACTTTACTCCCAGTTATTTCAAGATTCTGTAGCTTACTGCTAGAGTTGAATACACCTCTGGCATTCCCCTCGCTGAATACCTCCTCATGTGTGAATGTCGATGCAAAATATTCATTTAGTTTGTTAGCTACCTGAGCAGGATCATCAACACTTGACCCATCAATATCAAGTGGACCAATCTGATTCATCCCCTTCCTTCTAGAGTTTACATAAGTAAAGAACTCTTTGCTGTTTTTCTTTGCATCCCTTGCCAAGGATTTCTCGTAATCTGCCTTCGCCTGCCTAACCTCCTTTGTAACTTGGTTGCATATCACAACTTGTATCTATCATAGGCTTCTGTGTCATGTGTTAATTTGTATGTATCCCATGCATTTTTCTTCTCTGCCATATGCCTCATTAGTTCATCTGACATCCATTTTGGCCTAAACCTTGAACAATATTTCTTAGTTGGTATGTAAAGCCTAGTAGCTTCCAAGATAAGTTCTTTGAATGCTTCGCATTTTGAATTTGCTGTTGGTAACATCATCAGTTGGTCCCACTGTATAGAATTTAAATACTGTCTCAGTCCATCGTAGTCGCCTTTACGGAAGCAATAACCCTTCCCTTTACCCCTAATGGTAGTTACCTCTTTGAGTAAATCCCACTTCAGCACACTGTGATCACTGCCACCTAGTGGTTCATTTATCTGCAGATTCTTAATGCATGAAGAATCACTGCTGATAATCAAATCAAGAGTATTACTCCCTCTAGTTGCCTCCCGAACATGCTGATGTAGAAAACAATCATCCAATAAATCCACAAAAGCCCTGCTAGTGTGTGAGTAACCAGCCCCCAAAATCCAGTCAATATCTGGGAAATTAAAATCTCCCATTATAAGACACTCTGATTTACTGGCCCACTCTATTTCCCTGTACAGTTCCTTATTATACTCATCAGAGTCATTAGGCCTATAGCACACTCCTACTCTCAATTTTGATCTCCCAATGTTTATGTCACACCAAACTGACTCCACACTGCACTGTCCAGCGATGTCGACTGGCTTCACTTCCTTGGTTTTTATGTGTTTCTTAACTAATAGCATAACACCTCCCCCCTTCCTATCCTGTCTATCCTTTCTGTAGACGTTGTACTCCCCAAATTGCAGTTCCGCATCCCTTATATCTGTGTGACACCACGTCTCTGATATCCCAACAATATCTGCCTTCGATGTTTTGAGCAATACCTCAAATTCATCAAAAAAAAAGTTTTTGTTTTTTATATTAGGCCATATAAATTTCATTCTGCAGTAGTTTACACATGCTATCACACTACTTGTGATGAGATTGTTGGAATCAGGAACTGTCCTGGATATTATTTTCCTTATCACTATGATCAGCAAAGTCTTTGCAGAATTTCTGTTTGCATTTATGGGGATGAGTGAGCCAGAGAAAGCAGGTAGGTAGGGGTGCATGTGTGTGTGTGTGTGAGAGAGAGATACAGTCAGTTCTCGTATAACACGTGTTTACACTACATGAATTCGATCATACACGATTTATAAATAGGGGAACAATATCTTATATAACACAAACCGATTCGCTTATGCACAATTCGCCTTTGTGTTTACAAGAAATGGCAGTCGAACGCAGAATCACCCCAACCGAACGCAACACGATAGGAATGAACAGAAGATTCTGAAAATGTATTTGTTTTTTATATGTGAAGGGGAAACACGTTTCACCATAATAACGTAAAAACCAACACAATTTCAGCTATCGGTATAATCGCAAATGCAATTAGATCGAGTTTACTACCAGTTTATAACCGATTCCACTAGCAGAAACGCAAACTGGAAATTGTTTTTATTGTTTTATGGTAGTAACCCCTAGAAATGTGCTTTAGTAAAATGTGAGATGTTAATAGTGTATCTCAGCCTTTACGGTGTTGTTTATTCGGTTGATACACGCGTGTGCAGCTTTGTTTATGTGTATCAAGCGTGCCTCCTCGTTTTGTAATTGTGCTTTATTTCCTAAAAATGAGTAAAATACTTAATTAAAAGGTGTGAAAAGGAAGCGTCCTGGTGAAGACACTGCAGATTTAGAGAGAAAAAGAAAAGCAATATCGATAAACAGAGGCGGACTGGGTCAAAAATTCTTACCTGGGAAAATTTATAATGGCCTCATACTATGGTTTATGGCCAAAATTACACCGGCCACCAGGGTTTCCCCGGTAAGGCTTATGGCCAGTCCGCCTTTGTCGATAGAGAAAAAATATGAAATTGTGAAACGCTTTGAGCGAAATGAAAGACCATGTGATATTGCACGTGCTACAGACCTAAATGAGGCAATGCCGAGAATTACAAAGAATGCAGGGAAAATAAAAACAACTTTCATAGCAGGAACAGCTCAAAGTATAATTAAAATCCATTAGATCAAGACACAAAGAATTTGAAGAGATGGAACGGCTGTCATCTGTTCGGATAGAAAATCAAACAAAAAACAAGTTTGCTTATGATAGAAGCAAAAGCATTAGCAATATTTTATTACGTAATAGTCTTAATAAAATACGTAAGTATTTTATTACGATTATTTATTGTGTTTGGTAATGTTTTGGTTACAAATGTGTGTTCAATCTTGGGTGGTCGGCACCTAACCCTATTTTTCCCACTGGGCCTGTTGTTTATATTGCAATATTTTGCATTGCACGAGGATTTCTAGGAACACAACTATCGTGCTATTCGAGGACTGACTGTACTATTCTCCAACATGTATTCATGCATAGAAAAACAGAAACTATAGTCTAGGAAAAGCAATATTAATATATGATGCACTTATCATGGACTAATGCCCACAAGAATCCTGTGGAGAGTAAAATCTTAATGACACACAGGGAATTATTTTACAAATACAGTAGGCTCTTCTCTATAAAATTGACACAGTACAGGGACAGAACTGGTCTGTAAATTATAACAGCTCATGGCTCTATGCACAATGCCAGATGAACAATATTGTATTTTGCATATTAAATAATCTACAAAATAAACATGTCAATACTAGAAAACGTTGTTTCATCCCAAATACACAACAACAAAGTTCTCATAAACAAGTACAGTATTACTTGTTTATGAGAACATTCTCAAAAACTGGTAAGGCACATAAGCTGATTTGATTCACAGATAAAAGCTGGTACAAGTTGACTATGGTTGAAGATTCAGACAAACCTGTCCAAGTTCCAAAATAATCAGTGAAATTGTGAAGGTTTATACGGTAATGGTCAGGCCACATCTTGAGTATTGCATATAGGTCTGGAGGCATCATTTTAGGAAGGATGTAGAGCTGCTGGAATGGAGCAGAAAGGACAACAAGATTGGTGAGGGGGAACAAAGGGGTACTCTTACCAAGAAAGGTTTCGGTTCCGCAAATTTCAGTCCCAAGACTAGGCAAGGTGTTTAAGGCTTTAAATGTATTGAGCAAGCTCAGTGTTTATGGATTCTTCTTGCTCACTACACGCGAGGGGACAAATTCAAACTGAGGAAGGATGGTTGCAGAACAGATGTGCAGAAGTTTGCCTTTAGTCATATCATTTACCACTATTAATACTAATAGTGGTAAACGATATGATAGAAGTTATTTTTATTCCCGTGACTCAGTTTCTTCTTCCGAATTTTCTTGAACTCAGACATAAGTGGCCTTAATTGCATTTACCAAAAGGGTAACTGCTTAAAATAACAGTATTTTTCTTGCACGTGCGTAAAGGTTGTGACTTTACTTAAGTGTATTCTTTTGACAGGAAGTTTGATGGTATTCAAGCTCTCTTCTGCACTAATAGCTTGTAAAGTTGTGATGATAAATCTTCCACAAGAAATCACCCTACACCAGTGAAACAATAAACTCAATTAACATCAACTTAGTTTAAACATGAAACAGGACAACAATACACACTAATATCCAAAAATCCAACATCAATAGCAAAACACACAACAAAAGATCACCTGCAGTGTAACTTAAACTTTGCCACTTCACTAACATATATCAAAATAGCTGCTATTCTAGTGACATCTCTTTCCCTCCACAATTGTAGTCACTATGTTCCTCTAGCCATGGGCCTATTGATTGAAGAGTAACACTACAATTAAAGCAATGGTGGTCTACTTTGCTAATACACCAATGGCACTCAAGTTTGCAAGTTAAATGAAACCAGCAAGTTTCTCATGGATAACATCTACAAGAGTTTATTAATTCTTCATCCAAGTTAAGTGAAATTCATCATCATCATTATGAACTTGATCCAGGTTAGGTCTTTTCCATTGTAGCTGTTGGAGGTGGTCTTGATCTCCCCAACGTTGTCTTGGTCGACCCACATCTCTCTTGCCTGTAGGTTTGTAGTTAAAAGCTAATTTTGGGATCCGGTCTGGGTGCATTCTTTCTAGGTGGCTGATCCATTTTTTCTGATACTGTTTTATGTCATTTACTATGTTATCTACTTTTAATTTCTCATGGATATCTAAATTTCTTTGGTGGTCTAGTCTTGTAAAGCCTAATAATGGTCTTAAAAATCTCATTTATGCTGCTTCTAGTTTGTGTGCATCTTTCTTATTTATGACCCAAGTCTCACAGCTGTAGAAGAGGGCTGATTTTGAAGTGATATTATGCAGTCGTAATTTTGTTTCAGTTGTCATTTGTTTTCCGAAGTGGCGTTTAATCGTCCCGTTTAATTGTCCTGTTCATTTTATTATATTTTAGTGTGGATGTCTTTCCCTTTATTTGATATTAAATTTCCCAAATAATTGAAATCAGATATTTGTTCTATTATTTTGTCATCAATAACAATTTTAACTCTGTTTTTTCCACATAATCCCATTGATTTTGTTTGAGGTGGAGATTTTCATCTCGTACTTTTTACCTATTTTATTCAGTTCATTTGCTGCTATCTGTAGTTCATCTTTGAATTTTGCAAATATAACTTGATCATCAGCATATAATATAGTTTGGATTTTATTCCTGTTGTTCAACTGTATTCCGTTGTTAATTGTTTGTTTCCATTCTTTAATAATTTTATTGATGTAGATATTAAATAAATTTGGTGATAGTCAACATCCTTGTTTGACTCCTTTATTGGTGTTAATTGGATCTGATAGTTGGCCATTAGAATATTTTATACAGACTACTGAGTTTTTTATATAGGCTTTGCATTGCTTTCTGAAGTTAGGTTGGGATATTTTCTTCACGTAGAATCTGCCAAAGTTTTTCCCGGTTTACATTGTCATATGTTTTTTCATAATCAATAAACAGCAGGAATGTTGGTAGGTTGAATTCTTTTCTTTTCTCCAAAATTTGTTGTAATGAGAAAATAGCATCTATTATGCTTCTCCCTTTTCTGAACCCACATTGTTCTTCTTCTAAGAATTGTTCACTGTATTTATTAAGTTTATTCTTTAGTATATTAGAGTATAGATTTGAAGCAGTAGATAGCAGTGTTATCCCTCTGTAGTTGTTAGGGTTATTTCTGGAGCCTTTTTTGTGTTAATTGATTACTATTCCTGTTTCCCAATCTTTGGGTATCTGTTGCTTATGCCATATGATGTTAAATAATTTTAGTAGTGCATTTTTTAATAAGGTACCACCATATTTAAATAGTTCTACATTCAAATGTCTATGCCTGGGCTTTTTAAGTTTTTTGATTTTGTAATATTAACTCTAGTTCTTCCATTGTTATATTTTCTTCATCTTTGGTTACCACAGATTCATCTTCCAATTCCCTAGTGCCAGGGTTATACCATAGTTTGGAATAGTGTTGCTTCCATTCTGCTTGAGAGATGGAGTTAGTTTTTATTTGATCATTTGTGTTTAGTTGTAATTTCTTAAAAATTTTAAAACATCTTCTCTGTGGGCCCACAATATCACGTTCTAAGGATTTAACAAATTTATCCCAGTCATCTCATTGTGAAATATCCCAGGATTTAACAAATATATTCCAGTCATCTTGTTGTTAAGTGAAATTAACTTGGTTAATTAGGCTGTTATTTTAAAACAGGAAGGCTGAATTATGCATGCATACATGCACTCATCATAGCTGTATTATAATGTCATTAGTTACGCCTATGTACAATAAGGCACATGCACTGGTATATAGCAATACTGAAAGCTTTCTTCCACAATATATATAATGCAGTTTACATGCAACTATTCCTTGTACACACCATTCGGGTGCATCCATCAGCTATGTATACTGTTAGTGCAATTCTTCATTCTGTATTATCCTCTGCTGTGCTGCTTCATTTTGTAAAACTGACACATGGGTTGAAGTAATGAGTGAGTAGCTGCATTGCTACTGCCTCCCCACCAGAGTAAGGATCTGCTATAAAGACATGTTGTGGATTTACTGCATATTGATATAAAGATATAATATTCTTGTGGATGATCCAAAAATATTTATAAGATATGAAGATTATGGGAAAAGGTAAAATGGTAATAACCTGACAATTCAGATTTCTTTTAATATTAGTTTTTAAAATATACAGTAATGTTTTATCAGCTAAGGAACTTGTATGTAATATATATATATTGTGTGTAGCTAAATCTGATTATCCACTCAATTCAAAACAAATAGTCACCAAAGTTTCTAGAATGTCATGGGAAAAAAAATAATAATAATTAAATGTTATGGTACCATATTTGACACTCTTCTACTCCGCAACTGGTGAGTAAAATATGGTACCATAAAATTTAATGTTTTTTTTTATTATTTTATTTTACTCACCAGTTGCGGAGTAGAAGAGTGTCAAATTTTGCCATGTCATATAGTGACAACAGAAATTTGCAATGGAGCTTATTCAAAATCTGGAGGACTCTTGAGTACTCACTGGAGATTCAGCAAGTACTCAAGAATACTCACTGGAGGTTCAGATGATACCCTACTGATTTCTGACATGCTCAATGGACTAACAGAAATGAGTAAAATCCTAGCACCCTTGCACTTCTATGATGTGAATATTATAAAGGGTACAGGACATAAATTTGGCTTTGCTTACAGTTTTGCTGCAGAGTTTACAGTTTCTTTGCTAATATGCAGAAGTTTTCTGTATATTACCCTTCAAAAAAACATAGATGTGCATATAAAGGTACCTTATCATACCAGTGCTTAGTTATTTTAAGCTTTCATCTAGTGTGCAAGAAGCACCTCTGCAAAGTTTTGTAGGAGACAGATGTAGTTTGGGATAGTGATGCACTGCCAAACACTGAGGCAGATATATGTATCTGCTTGTCCAAATGTCTTACACTTCAGAAGAGGAAGTTGAAGTCTCATTAAAGAGAAACTTTATCCCAAGAACAAGACTTCCTTCAAGACCATATGGTAACACATCAAAGGCAATTGGTGTGAATACATAATTATTGTATCCAGTAAAAGGAACAAGAAACCTGTCTTGATACACACCAAAGCCATTCAAATAAAGCACACAATTATGACAGAATATGAAAATCTGATATCAACTTACATCAGACTTCTATATTCTGAATAATATTTACACATAAAAAATCTAATTAGAGGAAGTAACAAAGTTAACACCTTATTTATATAAGAAGGTATAAAGCATATTGTATTCTGACCTAGAATATTCCAATGTAACACATTTTGCATAAATTTTTTTTAAGCTTTCATGATGTTTCTGATATAATCAGAAGCACATCATGGACACTTGGTAAATTCCATTCATAAATATATTTCAGGTAAAACACATCAGCCACCAGAAACTACTTAACCTTAAAGCAGTGCTTCTATGCTCACCAAACGAAAACAAAAGTTACATTCATATTTTGCAATAAAAAAGATAAGGAAAGTATCAGTTTTATTGTGTTTTTTTAATGCTTTTTATGATGCACCAAAACCGACACATTTAGTTTCCAGTTAATTAAAAGACTGTTTTGGATATCCATACCTTGAGTGGTTTAAAGTAAATAGGATTAATATAGCACAGTCCTAATCTGAGTGGTACAAAGAGCACCAGAGGTTTCCACACTGAAGACCTGGAGGTAAAAGTTTTTCCATCAGCTTGGATTTCATCATTTTCCAAGGAAGAATTGATGTTGATTAGAGATATCTGATCTTTGCTTTCTGAAGTGTTGCATAGGTCTTCTAGAAAAAAAAAATAATAAATAAGCTTTAGCTAAGAAGAAAAATAGTTATCAATTAGTAACACAGAAATTAATAATATAAGTATATAAAATTAGTTTTACACCTCAAATAGGACCAGAGTAAATCTATCAAAGGAGAGGAGAGTTATACTTATAAGAAGCTGTGGCGAGCACTGATATTTATGTAACACAAGTGTTAGTATCAACAAAATGATGTAAGGAAGTAAATTTATATAGCATCAGCCAAAAAAAAATAAATAACAAAGTAACCAATATCACCAATCCCCCTTTCTGGCACTGAAGTGAATGTATCACTCTTACCAGTTGCTTTAAAGTTATGAGATTTGTTTATTAAAGATCAAGGACTTTTTACCTATTTCTTTCAAGTATTTATCCAGTCCCTCCTTAAATTTAGATAAACTTTCAACCTCCACAACAGTAGGTGGGAGTTTACTCCAACAGTAAATCCTTATGTCAAAAGGAAAATTTTCAGATACCCAGTCTACAATTATTCCCTCTCAATTTGAATGTCTTCTTGAGTGTGTCATGTGACTAAACATAAAAATACTCTTGATATTTAGTTTACTGTTAAATACCTTAAACATCTCAATCAGCTACTCTGCAGATTCCTGGTTTTCAAACACTGCAATTTGAAAAAAAAAAAAAAAAAAAAAAAAAAGTCTCTTAATAAGAATACTCTGCTATGCCCGTAATGTTATTTGGTTTTTAGGAGCATTAGCAACTAAGGCCATATGGCTCCGGGATATGCGGTGGTCATTCCCTGACCTTTCTGCATCCTTCGCATTTGGTGGTGACAGGCTCGAACCCCGATCTAATCAAGAAGCATGTGCTATGCACTGCTGCTCCTTTCCACCTAGCTACGGAGGCACCTCTATGCCCGTAATCAAGGATATTTCTTTGTACTCTTTCTAATAGGTCTACACCTTTCCTAAATGAGGTCTCAAAAGCCTGTATGTAATAATCAACTACTGCTTTATATAACTGAATAATCACAGCTTTATCTCTATTCACCAAATTCCTATATATCATTGACAAACCCCATGAGCTGTTCTAGCAACCTGTCTACTATACTACCCTTTGTATTAAGCCAAATGTATACATGATTTACTTAATGCTTCCCTTAACTTCCAATTGTGAACAAAGAATATGCACATCTTATGAAACCCTTTGTTTTATTCTCCATTATTCAGGTTCCAAGAAACTTTTTTGCAGATGGTTTTAATCTTTTATTTAGGTTTTATCTTATCAAAAGTATCACAGGAAGAACCTTTTGGAACTCTGGAAATCTTATATAAGAATCCAACAATATGCACTGTACTCAGCTTCAATAAAGAATACAAGCTTTGTTTCTTTAGGCAGGAAAAATGGCAAAACGTGTAAGAGCTTTTGTCAACAGCTATTGGAAAGAAGTCAGGATTCTTCTGCAGAATGACCTCACTCACACAAGTTTAACTCTTTTTTTCTACTTTATATAAGTGACAACTTTGCTAAATTTTCTCACAATAAGAACTCTGTTGAACAGTAAACCATTAAAGAAATAAATGTTTATGTACCTTTTCTCTTCTTTTTTATAATATTTTTAAATTCTATAATATAAACAAAGTAAGTGTATAGTGGTGTAAATACTTTGAGTTGTATTTAATTTCAGTGAATGCTGAGAATATTTCAGCCAAATAACCCAATCACTTCATATGCCTGCATTCCTCACCAAGAGAGGTTACTTTATGAATCCTCATCAAAACAGCAGCAAAAACAAGACCCAAAAATACTAACCCCAATGTTAATTTTGCACATAATAACCAAATTTGTTTTACTATGATAATGTTTTACAAAGGTCACAGGTGTTCTTTTTCATAGTCAATGTTCTCCTCCCTTTCATATTATAATGATCTATTATGTCATCACATGAACCATGCTGTTATGCTAGTAGTAATCACGTTTTTCCCCTCATTTTAGGCATTATTGGCACCAATAATAATCTCTCAACATTTTACAATGTTGAGAGATTATTATTATTTTTTATACAAACATGCGCTATAATAGCAGCACAAAACTTTCACAAGAAACAGAATAATCACATCTCACTAATAAACGTAAGTACAACACTAATTCCTTACGATGTTACTTATGCTAAAATAACAGTTTTAAGAATAACTTAATTTTACTAAGCAAAGCTTAATGTATTTATATTGGACAATTTATCACTATTTTTAATTTTGCGTAAGAAATCAATGATATCTTATAATGCATAAAATTTAACAGCATTAAAACTAGGGATGCATTTCTTTTACATTACACTGTTCAGAAAACTTCATATTATATTGCATAGTTACTTCCAAATCAATTTCATGTTTGGTAGTACCTGAGTGGTATGTTACTCTAGGATTACCATTGCAAACAAACACAAATATAAATTACAAATATTGTTAAAAAACCACAGTCAATGAAATTTCACTCACTGATTTGATATAACTTTTCCAAAAGCTCTGAATATTCAAGTAATTTTATTTCTTGGTGGGTTTTCATTTTTATGGCATTTATTTTATTCTTTAATTTTTAAATGTTATATTAAAAATGTCATAACATTTTAGTTCTGAAATTTATTTCTTATCATAGATCAAGGGATTTTTCACTGAAAATTGGCTAGCTACAGCTCCCAAGTGAACCTTCCCCCCTTTCCCCCACCAGAGGTGTGGAGTTTTTCTTCCTTCCTTCCATATACATATGTTAAACTTATAAGAATGCATGTCGTGTGTTCTTTCAGACATAACATAAATATATGGCCTTAGTAACTTTAGTACTTACCTTAAGTAACCTAACTCTTTTCTGTCATAACCAACTCTGATATTTAAATATTAAGTTGAGTTCAAGTCTGTAATAGTCTGAAACTAGTCTGTAATATAATTACAGCATTTACTGTTAAATGGAAAGGATTAACTCTCAATCAGAGAGGTCATACTTAGCAGCTACATAGCACTGCTACTAAAATCACCTCAGGAAGTACTATATTATATGTTCACATTATACATTTTTGTTTATATCAGCTTTGATTGTGGACACCTTCCATGTAGCAGTTAAAAATCTTTTTTACACTGGCAGACTATGCTGACATTTTCTGAAAAGTTAGCAAATGCCAAAGGGGAAAAAAGTCTTTTAATTTAAATATTTAATTTAGAATGATATAATTCCTTTAATTACATCATTCATAATGCATCTATTGTATAATGCATATACTGCTATATTAACAGTTTTATAATTTTTTACTTTTTTATTATTCAAATGAAAATAAATAATGTAAAGAACCAGTCAGCATGTGATAGATTTATTTTTATTTTTTCAGAAACAAGTGGGTGACTTAGAAAACATGGGTGCCACTGCACTTGTAGGCACAGAGTTGGGACTTCTGTCTTCAGGAATTAATTTCATTTATTACGCATTTCTGTTGAGAAAGATTGGTATAATCTGCAAGCCAAGTGAAAATGATATTCACTTGTTTACATAGTCATGCAATACATTGTTTATTTGTAGTCAGTTTTTTTTATTATTATTGTACTTTATGCTTTTGTAGATTTCTAAGCAAATCTGAAAAAATTCCTCCTCCCACAAGGAAGGTGATATTCTATCAAATGACACATCAGCATCAACTACCAACAGTGAAGAAATACCACTGACTCATCCATAGTGACATTACTTTAATTACCAAAGTTGCCAGTCATATAAAGTCAAAAATTATTCCAAAATTTTTAAATGCATAGGGTGTAGTCAAATAATTTCAAATTTACTTTTTCCATGGTCAGCACTACTATGCACACTTAAAAAATAAAATATCATTTTCATATTTTTAATAGTTGTCTTTTACAAAAACAATTTACTACCTAACTTTTAGAAGCCCATAATACTGCCACAAGTTAATTTCTGATTTAAGTTTTTTTTTTTTTTTTTTTTTTTATTGGTAGTAATACTGATAGCACTATTAAAATAAATTTCAATGTTAATTCAGTATTTTTTTTCATAAAGAAACAACTATACATTGTTTTATAATACAACATCAATTTATTGATTTCTTTTATTTTTTTAATTTATTTTTTCTGGTGAATAGTAACATAATCATTGCTAAAATAATATATCTAAGCATAATACATTATGCCTATGTATTTTAATTTAAAAATTTATGTATTTTATTTAATTATAATTTTTATTATTACTGATACTTATAATTTGTAAATGAAAACAAGAGTTTCTGTCTAAAATATTTTTATACATTTAAGAACAAAGTATTTACTTATTTCGTTTATGATGACAGCACTGTCCATTGCCACATGCACTACAAGGGAACTCCACCTATCATAAGGAGCAAGTCGCCTATAAAACAGCAAAAAGAATATATCAACAAATTCTTTCAGTTCAGCAGATATGTAATAACAGTATTCCCAACTTATAAAAAATAGAGTAATCAACTGATCATCTTATTTTAATCTGTGTGATGATGACAGTGACCAAGGAAATAATGTTGTGAGCAGAAACAGAAGAGTTTAAGGTGTGATAGGAGTGCCAACATAGATCACAAGATGGCGTTGAATGAAAGCATCATTAAAATATACAACCAAAGTGGCAAGTATGGTGGGCATTTGTCTTGATCCATATAAAGACACAAATGTAGATTGTTATTATGTAATCTCTACAATGTGAATTGATGTGAAACAGGGAATGCACAGCATCATGGAATCAGATGTGATGATTCATTGTGTACAGGAATCAAATAACACATGCAAAATGTTGTGGTCAGATTTTATCATCCAAAATCTGAGTCATCCTCTGTTTTTCAATAACCATTTGCAGAAATTAGCACATTTTAAGTGATGTAGTGGCAAAAGTTGATGCATTACAAGACTCATGTAAGAAAATGTGAAACCTTTTCACAACCCTCCAACATATTGGATAAGACATACAAGTTTTTTGTGCAAGATTCTGCAGTAAATTGGGTGGACCCATTTCCAATTTCATGCTAACTTCTGGCACACAATCTTTGGTCAGTAGAATAAAACAGTGAATACACAATTTATAATATTCATGTGCCCAGTCTCTCTGAGACCTTTTTGCAGGCTTCCAGGTGATAAGTTTGACGCTTTATGGCATTCAAAATTGCATAAAAAAAATCATTTCACATTGTTTTAAATAGTTGTTTTAAGGTTATATTACACAATGAACACATATTAAACACCATGTTTGTAATACTGCAATTTATAGCAATATAAATGCATCATATAGCCAGTTGCTAGTGAGAAGTGATAACACTTTTGAATACCTGATGAAAGTACTACCAGCTCTTTCCAACCCAGTTATTAACAGTTCCAACAATTTTACTTGAAATGATCATTATTTGCTAATCAACCACATTAAATATTACATATTTAAAATAGGTCATATGAATAGCTTATTGCTCCACACATCTCTATTATACAATAAAATATTTAATTTTTTAAAAACAATTTTAAAATATTTTATATTTATAGATTATGGTAATGAAGTAAAAATTAATTATATTAATATGTATAATAATTTCAAAACTGAATAATAGTTATAATCTCTAGTGTCAATACAGGCAATCAAATACAGTGGATTCTGTTTATTTGGGGCAAATCTTAAAAAACAGAACCCAATCAAGAAATAGCCAGGGTTTACTTCGCTTAATTGGGACAACATGCCATTTAATTGGGACAGGAGACCACAGAACTGGAGATTACTCTACGATTGTCTCCGACCGTATCACATGGTTCGGTCGGATTTCTGGAGGTCACAACCATAAAACAATTAGCAGTCATCTGTTTATTGGGCTTTTCTGTTTGTGCAATCTATCATAAATGGATAGCAAACTCGATCTTATTGAATTTTTGATAATACCGACAGCTGGAATTCTGTGGGTTATTACGGTGAAATGTGTTTACACTTCCATGGAATCTTCAATTATATAAAAAAATTAATTTTCAGAATCTTCTCTTCATTCCTATTTTTAAAGCTTCGTAACTTGTTACTCTGTTCTCACTTGCGCCTATCGTGTTACTTGCAATTTGTGTGTGCCATGTTCTTTGTTATTGATTGCTTATCTTTTTTACTGTTTTAAATTTTAACCCCCACCCACAAATGTCAGTGAACAGAAATGTCAACTAGTTAGTATGTACATATTACAGTATGTATTAATTATTCCAATTATCATGTATATTCTTCCGATTTTCATGTATCATTTAATTTTTTTAATTGGTAAGGTAATAAAAGGTAAATTTGTGCTTGATATATCTTTACTTTTATAGCCTATGGATAATATTCCTACTTTTTTCGCTAATTAGAATCGTTGTTTAATAGAATTAAAATTCAATTCACAAACGTGATCACAATGACCAGCGCTTACTACACATCGTATAGTGAATGGTACTTTACTATGGTGACTCCATTGTAACATGATTTGATTGTACAGTGAACCAGTTGTAAAGTGGGGGTCCATTGTATGTTTAACTTTTTTTATGTGAAACTTCGGATAATCGGGGCAGCTGCTTAATCGGGCCAAAATGCACTAGTCCCAATGTGTCCCAAATAACCGGAATTGACTGTATTTAAAAATTTGGAAAAATCTTGCTATTTTATGACATTTACCTTGGGTGAGTACTATAAAATAACAAGGTTTTACCAAATTCTTAGATATATGTGTAATAATTAATACAGCAGTGAACAAAAAAAAGTGCAACACCTGACAAAACTCTGCAAATTGTTTAAAGTTTTATGACAGTGACAGACCATAACACTAGGTATGTAATAAATGCTTTTCCAGTAATGCATTATTATTATTATAATGAATTACTTGACAAGCATTTATTACATACAGGGTGATCCATAACCAAATGAAAAACTTTTTTAATACAGTAAACTCCATAAAATCCAGCGCATTTTACAAAACAAATCAACATTTTACTCTGAAAATATTGAGAAAACAATTACACTTGTTTCAATGATCAATTTGCCTTCACAAATCCATGCAAAAAAAATGCAATTTCTTTCTTTATAAAGATGCTTGCAGGACTATCTTGTCTTTTATTCTGTTTTTGTAGTCAGCAGGATTTAAACTGCATAGATAATGCACTGGTCTTAATTTTCATAGCAGGACAAACTTGCCTTTGAAATGAATTGCCCAGATATTGCACTACTTTCAAATAGATGTCCTCTACAAAAAATTAACTGGTCATTTGTTTAAAATGATGAGACTGCTATGACAGCCTGTTTCAGGACTAACTGGTCTCTCATTAGATAGTAGGTGGTTTGTAGACAGATCACATGAAAGCAAAACAATTGTAAAGAAGCTGTTTGATGTGGGCTGCCATGTGGTATAAGAAATCAGTTTTCAAAGCTGTAATATAACTAAAGTTATCTGTTGAAAGTAGTGCAATAGCAGGCAACTCATTACAAAGGTAAGTTTTTTTCTGTTGTGAGAATTACAACCATTGCATTATTCATACAGTTTAAATCCTGCTGGCTGCAAAAATAGACGAAAGAACAGGATAGTTATTAAACACGTTTACAGATGTAAACATGTTCAGTTGTTTATGCTTACTATTTATAGAAATGTGCTCCTCTAAAACTGCTCAACCACTAAGTATATATCTCTAAAATCCAGCACCTCCTAAATCCTCAAAAGTGCCAGATTTTAAATAGTTTACTGCATTTAGTTGTGTACAGGCCAAAGTATCCAAAATCAGGATAACTGTGGAATTTGTGTGCCACAATTGGTTCTCTCACTAGCTGCAACATCATTTACTTCACCTTGTGTTGCCTGACAAGGTCAGTCATGTTTGAATTCATGATGCATGGCAGGATTTAGCAATGCTGTATTTTACAGCAAAAATGAATATTTATCAGTAGCCACTTCACTACAATTCACATGCTACCTATCTCTGTGCTTATAGAGAAAAATTTTCTGATGATGCCTCTGTAAAGAAAATCATTGTGGAAATGATTAAAAAATTTCAAGAGGTCGTGCAACATAAAAAAAAAAAAAAAAAAAATGACCATCACAGAAGTGTACTGACAAATGAAATTTACTAAAAAAATGTGGCAATCATAGAAGTGCATTGATAAATGTAACTTTAAATGGCATTAAGACAAGACAATCTCCACTTCTGTAATTAAGACAGTTAAGCCAACATCTAAAGCTCTATCCCGGACATATACAGATGAGTGGCATTTGGTGCACTAGATCATATCACTGATTGTAGGAGCATTATTTTTTGAAGAAACCACTAACTATCTACCAGTTCATAATTATGAACTTACACCTTAGAGGACCTTGTTGAAAAGAGTGCTAGATTCAGTAAGATGGCACTACTTTTCATACAACTAGAACAACAGATATGAGGGAATTTTTGGAGGCAGATCATTTTGAAGGCATTGTGGCCATCCAGATGTAACACCCCAACTTTTCTAGATCCTGTTGCAGTAGCATACCATCATTCCTGTCATTAACCACCCTGCTTGTTGTTTGTTTGTTTGTTTGTTATTTGATTTTTAGGAGCATTAGCAACTAAGGCCATATTGTTCTGAGGATATGCGGTGCTCATTCCCTGACCTTTCCGCATCCTCCGTATTTGGTGGTCATGGGCTCAAATCCCAGTCTAATCAAGAAGCATGTGCTACGCACTGCTGCTGCTGCCCACCTGGCTATGGAGGTGCCTAACCACTCTGCCAACCTTTGTAGCATCTACAAACATGGACATTAAGCCTGATCTGCTTTCATCAATATCATTAATAAATACAGAAAACAACAATGAGCCCAAAACCAAACCCTGGAGGAATAACATTGGTCCACAAAGAGTGTCCATCGATTACCATACTCTCTCTTCTACAACCCAACCATCCCTTTGTCCATAGCAGCAACTTGCCCTTAATGCCACACTGCTCCAATTTGTACAGCAGTCTTTTATGTGCAACAGTATCAAAAGCTTTCCTGAAATCCAAGTATATATGATATAAAAATAATTTTTTTTTTGCATCCAGTTCCTTTGTGACCACATTGAAGTATTAAATAAAATTGGTCAGACAAGATTTCCTCTTAACAAACCTATGCTGTGTCTGAAGTATAACTGAAGTCTTGTGTAGATGATCCTGCATTATTTCTTTAACAAGTGACTCCATTATTTTCCTCGGAATTGAAACTAAACTAATAGCTGTAATTACTTGCACCCTTTAATCCCCTTTGTGAATTGGGGATACATTCACGCATCTCCAGTCTGCAGAGGCCTACCCTGAATCCAAGATTGCTCTCATAATTATGGCCAAGGGTTTGCTTACTTCCTTTGCTGCCTCCTTATTATAATTGGACTGATCCCATCCACTCCAGGTGCCTTTCTTATGTTTAACTTCAACAATTTTTCTTCCACTTTCCTCTCAATTATTAAGAAAACATTTAGCTCCCTCTTAAGAATCTGATAAACTTCTGGGCTCCACTTCACTAAAGAATTCCTCATGTGTGAATGTAGATGCAAAATACTGATTCAGTTTGTTAGCACCCTGAATAGGATCATCAACAGTTGAACCATCGATGTCAAGTGGACTAATCTGATTCATCACTTTCCTTCTAGTGGTTACATAAGTAAACACGTCTTTGCTATTTTTCTTTACATCCTTCACCAAAGATTTCTCGTAATCTGCCTTCATTTGTGTAACCTCCTTTGTGACTTGATTACAGCCTAATTTATATCTGGACTAGGCTAGGCTTCTGAGTTGCCTGATAATGTATATGCATCCCATGCATTTTTTCTTGTCTGCCACGAGTCTCATTAGTTCATCTGTTTAGGGCTAAACCTTGAACAGTATTTCTTATTTGGTATGAAAAGCCTAGTAGCTTCCATGATTAATTCCTTGAATGCTTCCCATTTAGAATTGGCTGAAGGTAATAATCATCAGTTGGTCCCACTATATAGAATTTAAAAACTATCTGAGACCACTGTAGTCACTTTTACAAAAGCAAAACCCTTACCCTTGATGATATTTAAATCCTTAAGTAAATCCTACAACAATATATTGGGATCACTAAATTAAAATAAAATAAACTGAATTGATTAAAATTATTACAATAAATTAAAATTACAATATTCCCTCAAATAAAAATGAGGGAAATGGGACTATCATTTGTAATTTTATAAAAAAATAAAATTTATCATCACTTAATTTTCGTCTTCTAGTAATTAATATCTTATACATTTATGTATATATTATTTGATTCAGCTTCATCACCTTGGATCTGAATTCTAGAGAATTTCTTTAATTTCAGCTAGTGTAAGCCCACATTGTTTTGAAATGTCTTAAATGAGCCACACCCTCCTATGCTATTTTCAAAATTATTCTACATGTAAAAAAAAAAAAAAGAAAAAAAAAGGCTATTATTAGTTGTAAAACACAGTTGATAAATTATGTCTCTGTAGGATTAAGAGGATCTGCACGCATGCAGGCAATTTTTTTTTTTTTTATTACTGTGTTGACAGAACCTTAGAAACGTAAATTTACATGCATACTCAGAAAAGGATTAAATTAAAAAAACTTTAATTAAAAAAGTAAATAACTTACTTTAATACATGAGCTACAGTATTTGGTCCAAACCATTCTCCTACTTTCTTTCCGTGTGATTCTCCCATTTGTGCTAAAGTTAAAGATAATTAACAGAAATTCATAAATCTGGACGGGAATCATTATACATTTTGTATGAATCAATAACAACTAGATGGCTATTTAATTATTCCCCCAACTCTCTCTCTCTCTATACATATATATATATATATATATATATATTTTTTTTTTTTTATGTAAACCACAAACACGAGAGGTACTGGAACCTATAGTACTTAGTACCGTGCTTGGGTTGGAGGTTGAGAAGACTAAAGAAGATATTTGTTGACATTGGACTTGAACTTCCGTAGACTAATTTTCAGGAAATACGTATGAAGGAAGGTTGTTCTAGAAAACAGCAGTTAAATGAATAAACGAGGGAAATGAAAAGTTGGTTCTGTGAGTTTGAAGTCGGACAGTAAATGGATATTGGCTGGTGGCGGCACGTGTTCAGACTGTTTTGAAAGAGAGAGCAGGAATTATAGAAGCCAATTCAGAAGAACAGTGCCCATGGAAGTATCTGTAGAAGAGGCATGCAGCAGTACGTCTATGAGACAGTGAGTGTAGAGACTGTTAGAGATGAATCGTTAATTAACCTAACTGCCCTCTTCTGAATGGAATCAAGAAGCCTGAGAGAGATTTTGGGGGTACCACCCCAGATGTGGGAACAA
This sequence comes from Mastigoproctus giganteus, assembly GCF_048544385.1. Lineage (NCBI taxonomy): Eukaryota > Metazoa > Arthropoda > Arachnida > Uropygi > Thelyphonidae > Mastigoproctus > Mastigoproctus giganteus. The sequence continues at coordinate 258,492,732 of NC_143575.1, forward strand.
TATTCCATGGCAGGGCGGATTTGCGATTTATACAGAGTGAGCAGCTGTTTTGAAGAAAAGTAACGCTGAGAGCGAAAGGGAAAACCAAGTATTTTAGATGCAGAGGAAGCAATATTTGTAATGTGCTTGTGCCAAGAGAGATTAGAAGTCAGGGTAATCCCCAAAAGAGATATGCCATTTTGCCTAGAAATCGGAGTGTCACTAAAGATAAGCATAGGAGCAAAAGAATCCTTTTGTGAGATATAAGACAAGACTGAGTTTTAGAAGGGTTGAAATCAACTAAGTTGTCTTTGCCCCACTGGAAAATTACGCGAAGATCGGAATTTAAGGAATTGGTAGCAGATTTTCGAGAAGTTGAAGCTGATTGAGCAGGGCAAGGTTTCTCAAAATGGAAAGTGGAATGCAATGTGCTGTCATCGGCAAAACTATGGATAGGATTTCCAGTCAATGGAAGAGGGTCATTAATATACAAGAGGAAAAGAGTGGGGGAAAGAACTGAACCTTGGGGGACACCGGCATTAGTGGAGAAGTTAGAAGACAGAGCCATCTACCATCACCCTCAGTGAGCGATCAGAGAGAAAACTGGATAATCAATTACAAAAAACAGTTGGCAAACCATAAGATGGAAGCTTGTTTAGAAGACCTTTATGCCAAACATGATCGAAAGCCTCTGAGATGTCAAGAGCAACTACTTGTGTTTAACCTTTCCATTGAATTAGTCCATAAATGGGTAACATAAGCCAGAATATCACCAGTGGATTGACACTGACGGAATCCATACTGGCGATCGTTGATCAGACGGAAGGTTTCTAGGTAGTTTAAGAGTTGGCGATTAATTGATTTCTCCATTACTTTAGAAAGAGTAGAAGTAATTGCAATTAGATGGGAGGGATTTGTCACCCTTTTTAGGAACTGGCTGGATTTGAGCAAATTTCCAAGCAGAAGGAAAAACACCTTTGGAATAAGAAAGTGAAAAAAGGCGGCAAAGAACAGGAGTAAGTTTAGGAGCACAGGTTTTGAGAACAAGTGGAGAAATACCATCAGGACCTGGAGCTTTCTTAGCATCAAGATTCGTCAAAATCCTTCTGACATCCTTTTGATGGAAGACCACAGCAGGCATTGAATGGAGCATTTTGGAAATGGTGGGAAGTGTTTTACCAAGATCATTAATATGCGAGTTGGAAGAAAAATGGAATGCTAGCAGGTCAGCTTTATCCTTGGCTGAAGTGACAACAGAACCATCTGGTTTGGACAGAGGTGGGAGCAGAGATGTGCAAAAGTTACGGCCAATAGCTTTGGCAAGAGACCAGAATGCTTAGCTACCATTAGGGCAAGAAGCAAGTTTTCTACTCTTAGTCTGTTCAAAATCTAGTTTGGACTGAGTAATAACTGCTTTACAATTGTTGCGAGCTTTGGTGTAGGCAGAAAATGAAACTGCAGAATTAGAAACAAACCAATTACGATATGCAACGTTCTTCTCTTGAACAGCTTTAGCACATTTATTGGAAAACCAAGGTTTAGATAAAGGACGAGATTTTAAAGTGGAGCATGGGATAAAGGATTCTATTCCTGCAAGAATAATTTCACTGACACAATCTGAGCAAACGGTGACATCAGAAGTTTTGAAACAGTAATCCGACCAAGGAAAAGAAATCTCACAGGTCATCCCATTTTGCATTCGTGAAATGCCAAACAACATGAGGTTGGGAATAGCCATGAGATAAAGGCTCCATTGGAGAAGAGACAATCATCAAGTTGTGATCTGAAGTGCCTAAAGGACCTCTCACTTTTTAACGTGTACTTAGAAGGGTTGTTTGTAAGAAAAAGATCAAGCATGTTGGCTGTTTGATTAGGATTGTCCAGTATTCTTGTAGGTAAATGAACAATCTGTGCAAGGTCATTAGTAATTGCAAAAGCCTCAGCATCTCGACCAGCTGGGTCAGTGTGACTAGAAAACGAAAGCCAGCTGGAGTTGTGAACATTAAAATCACCAAGGAAAATTACCTCACTGTTAGGAAAGTTGGACTGGAGAAAGTCAAGTTGCAAAGAGAGGAAGTCAAAGAGCTCAAAGTGATTAGTGGAGTTGGGAGAACGGTAGAGACAACAGATAAATTTGACACTATGAGGTAGAGAGATTTTAAGCCAGAGAAGATCAAAGAGAGGAGATTCCAAATTGCCAAGTCTCTGACAGGGAATATCAAAACGGACATATGCACAAGTACCACCTTTGAGGCGAAAGGAATCATACAGCGAATAATTTGGGCATCTGAGATGAGCAGTAGTTGAATCAACCGATAACTGAGATTCTGTCAGAAAAAGTACATGGGGTTTGGCAGACTGCAAGTGGAAATGGACATCATTGAGATTAGAATTGAGACAACGTATATTTGTGAAATGAATTAGGAAGTGCTTGGAAGGTTTAGATCTTTTCGCAGATAAGCTTGCTCTATTAGTTTGACAATTCCTGGTGTATTCAATAGTAAGAAAAAAGTGGGTGGGACATGCTGTATGAAGTAATGAAATTTTTGGATATGGCTTACACATGGAAGAATATACCCAGATCCCTGACATAATGTGGCCTCGACAATGCTCCCCACATACACACTATTCGCACTGCCTCCAGTCACTATCTGGCAGAGTAGAGGTAGCAAGATTATACACTAGCTGATCCGGAAGCCTCCTAGAGAGTTAACAATAGGTTCGGTCCGGTGTACTAACTAGCGGCCAGCCTGCGAACACCGTTTTAGAGCTGTACCCTCGAAATGTAAGGAATATTGGATCTCGCCACGATGTTCATCATAACCTCAAAAGGCATCAATCATACTGCATGATGGAAGAGGTAGGGAAGGGTTGACCGGAACTTAGCTCTAGAGACTAAACATGGGTTCCACCACTTCAAGCCTCCAATAAGCAAAGTGGTGGTATTGCACCGGCCGATGAGAGTCATCTACCACCTAGTACTGCCTGGTAACATAGAGGGGTGGCATTCCTCCATGTGGTGTGGGTGTCACACCTCAACCCCTATTTACATTGGTTCACACCTGGGTGGTCACCCACCATTTACTTGTGCATGGAGTTATACCCAGGATTACTAACAGATATATATATAGATTGAATTTAAAAAAAGAAACAAGAACAATAATATAAAGTATTCTCATATGAGAGTAAATCAGAGTAAAGAATTTATGTGCAAAACTAACCCATATCAGAACACTCTTAAGGTCATCATGCCTCCTGTGATTTTAGACAAATCTACATGTGTATGTCACTAGTTGTCTGCACTCGGCCTGTGTTAGTCAAGCTGTAATTACATTGGCTCCATTTTCTAATGTGCACTATTAGTAAACAACATACTGTGATCAGACTTTTGCAGTCAGGAGTCAAACCCTCCTATATTCACAGAATATCAGCAAAATATAGAGAAAAGTGCATTAATCAACGAGAGGTATACAAATGAGTGGAAAGGTTCAGAAGTGTCAGAAGGAGTGTAATAGACAAAGACTGTTCAGGTCATTTGACAACTTCAACAGTAAACAATGCTGATGAAACCTTTCCACCCATTCATATACTTTCCTTTGACTAATACATGTTTCTCTATATTGTGCCAACAATTTTCTATGAATCTGAATGGATTTGATCCCTTCTGACCACAAAAATATAATTACAGCATTTGTTCACTAACAGTGCAATTTGACCAATGTGATTACATCTTGATCTGTATGCAACAGAACAAGCAAAGGCAACTGTGATATACATATAGACTTGTCTGACAGTGTAGTGCGATGACCTTGGGAGTGCATGTTCTAACATGGGTTGTTTTACACACAAACTGCATTTACTTTTTAGTTTACCCCTACACATATGGCGGCGAACAGAAATATTTAGCCCATAGAACAGTAATCCTGAGAAACAGGTCAATCTATGTACACAGAACATAACATATGCTGCAATTTATGTGAGACACTGTACATAATATAAATACAGAACAGAATAGCAATAATAGACAGTTTTTGACATGCAGAAAACTTTTGAGTATTTTGTGAAACATGAGAAACAATAGAAGTCTGAAGTATAATCATTTTAAGCATTAACTATATGTGCAGCATTTTGCCTAAAGTCAGTCAAGTGTCACACAATTCACCTCCCACATTGGGCAAGAAAACAGTCTGTTTCGACTGTAACTGGTTCAAGAAATGTCAGGCCAAAGACTAAACGATATCAAGTATACAGAGTACTGAAGATGAAAGATTTGAACAATGTAGGGATAATCTATTGAAACATGTATTAATTTACAAAATAAAAGAAGCCTCTGCTCTCAGGATTCATACTGAAAGAAAATTGAGCCACGCTGAGAAAATACAGATACAGACTGGCCTCGATTAGCATGATTAATTCATCCCGTGAGCTCATCACGCAAAATGGAAACACGTTAATTGAATATAATAATCAACAGGAAAAATTATAATTGATCCTCGACCTTCAGGAATGTCCATAAAGAATTTTAAAAATACCTTTTAAATAACTTTTTAACTGTATACCATGTAAAAGATAATGAAAATAATTACAGAATTAAATGTTTATTGCATAAAACAGTGATTCCCAAACCGTGCGCCAAGGAATATTTAAAATTTGAGGGAAATACAGCGATACTTAACATTTGTCAGACACCATGCAAAATACTAACTCAAGGTAGTTCACAGTTTCAACATTACTTATTAAGTTGTTTGGACCTAACTACTTAATAAACGGAACTGTTAGGTATTTCTTTTGACCTAGGGGTGCCGTGAAAAAATTACTGAGACACTAAGGGCGGCGTGAACTGAGAAAGTTTTGGAACCTCTTGCATAAAATTCACAATGAAAAACTATTTATTACGGAAATATTTGAACAGTGTTGGCTTTCTTTTTTTCATCAATCAATTTCTGATAGCCAACAACAATCTTCTCTAGGCCCTGGGGAAATAAATATCACAGAGAACCTCAAACCTTTTGTTTGCGATTCTCTGCGATACGAAATATTTCATCTAGTTCTTTTACTGTTATCTCCTTTGCAGTAACATTTTCATCTGGCTCATTTAAAAATTCTAATGTTTAAATTCAAGTCTGCAAGTGACTTTATTAGCGGAAGATAACATGTCTTCTTCCATTGGAACACACTGAGGCGGGCAGCGGGCAAATGCTTGTTTATTGCCTGTCCGACGCGCGGTAAGCTTAGCGTCCGATTAAAATCATTTTCAATTATTACATAAAAAAAGATCGTGTTAACTGGAAATTTGCATTGTGTAAAGTGAAAAGTGGTATAATTTTTTTCAAATAGCAGTAACTGAAAAACACGTTAATCGAACTGGCGTTATGCGAGGCTTGGCTGTGCACAGTTCATTAAACATGTATAAATGGTTAAAGTAGTAAAATAAATATATATAAAACATCAATAGCTTTCAGACATAAGTTTCCCTTCCTCAGTTTGAAACTTTAATACAAAATTAAAGAATACATAGCCGGTATGGTGGTCACGCAAGGTGAACCGCACAACACAAGTGCAGACAACAGTTAGCAGCTGTAAGTAGAGGTCTGTGGTTGGTTATAACTGCAAAGCTCGGGTTTGCTGTGTGCACCAACGTCCACCATTTAGAAGGATGGCTGCCTCAGTGATGGTATGGATGCAACCTCCTCTGTTCCAGTTAAAGGAATCAAGACAACATGAGATGTGTAGTGATTCTAACCAAACACACTGACGGTAGTGACGAGATTGGTCAATGTCGTGCTGGCTAGACTATAAGTACTCCCAGAAGGTCTACCCAGCACAATATCAACCCACAACACAACATTACAATTATTGACCAATCTTATCACTACCGTCCATGCGTTTGGTTAGAATCACTACACATCTCATGTTGTCGTGATTCCTTTAACTGGAACAGAGGAGGTTGCATCCGTGCCATCACTGAGGCAGCCATCCTTCTGAATGATGGACGTTGGTGCACACAGCAAACACGAGCTTTGCAGTTATAACCAACCATACACCTCTACTTCCAGCTGCTAATTGTTGTCTGCACCTGTGTTGCACGGTTCATCTCACATGACCACCATACCGGCTATGTATTCTTTAATTTTGTATTAACGGTTCAAACTGAGGTAGGGCAACTTATGCCTGAAAGCTATTGATGTTTTATATATATTTATTTTACTACTTTAACTATTTTTGAGCGTTAATAAACATAGTATCTGTATTTTCTCAGCGTGGCTCAATTTTCTTTCAATGTATTAATTTGTTGAGAAAGTATTGAAGGATAGGAGCTAAACTTGAAACCCTGTATGGCTCCACATAGTCTTGAATAAGGTACATGATAGTGTTCCTATAATATAAATATTTAATGAATGTTCTTTGGGCTTTATTTCCATCTACTCAGGTGCTGACTGGCCAGAATACTGAGGCATCCCAGGTCCCTATGTCACTGTTGGGCATCAGTTTAGATGTTGGTCTTAGCATTAGCAAAGGCACATGATGAAAGAAAGCAAGCTTATATAGCATCAGCCAAAAAAAAAAAAAAAAAAACCCCTTATTTCACCCATCCACTCGCCCCAAATGTTTGTCAAGTTCTGCCTTGAATCTATTTAAGCTATCAACTTCTACGACAGATGGAAGTTTGTTCTAGCAATCAACCACCCGCTGGCTAAAGGCAAACTTCCACACATCTATCCTACAACTGTCTTTCCTCAATTTGAACGTGCCCTCTCAGGTGATTATTCTCAGAAAGAGGAAGAATCCCATCAGCATTGAGCATGCTCAAACCATTCAAGGCTTTATACACCTCAATCAGATCACCTCGCTGGTGCCTAGTCTCCAGACACTGTAATTTGCAAAAATTAAGCCTTTCTTCGTAAGAGCAACCCTTTACACCATTCACTAATCTTGTTGCCCTTCTCTGTACTCGTTCCAACAGCTCTACATCCTTCTTAAAATGAGGCCTCCACACCTGTATACAGTACTCAAGGTGTGGCCTGACCATTGCCTTATACTAGGGGATAATCACCTCCTTATCCCTGCTAGAAAAATTACTGTATATCATTGACAAGACACCATGAGCTACTCTTGCAGACCATCTGCACTGCTCAAAAGACTTCATATCTGCCTGCACAATTACCCATAGGTCCTTTTAATTCTCTACCACTGTCCGTGTGGTACCACAGAGTTGATACGTTACTCTGGGATTACTGCTTCCCATATGTAGTACTTTACATTTGTCAATGTTAAACTTCATTTGCCACCTCTCAGCCCATCTACTCAACTTTTTCTAGATCCTGTTGAGCGAGGTACTGTCATTAGTGCCATTAACAACTCTGCCAACCTTCATATCGTCTGCAAATTTGGACATTAAGCTTGATATACCATCATTATCATTTATAAATACAGAAAACATGGCCTTATAAATATGGCCTTAAGGTCACACTCACGACCTTAAGGCCATATAAGAATGGCCTTAAGGTCGTGAGCTTAAAAATGACATTTTAGAGAGATAAATAGCTTAGTCATACAGCAAAAATTTCAACTTCCGAGATCTTGAAACGAATTACCAAAAAACAATGTGTTATTGGGTTCACATCTCTGGAACTGATTAATATCGTAAAGCAGGGTACACTGTATTGTATAGCCATGCACGTGGTTTGGAATACGGTATTTATGAATGTTTAACATTCATTTTTTGCAATTAATGTTCATATTTTCGATTTTGTTGATACTTGATACTTGGGTAAAAAAACTCGTAAACCCGGAACTTGTAAAGCAAGAACTGTCTGTACCTTAAATTATTTCAAAAAATTATTTATAGAAAGAAGTTTAAATGCTTATGATTATGAATAATTTATTGTAACTTACCGATCAGATGGATGGAATACGGACAGTCTTTTTTATCTTCAAACATCCTTAAAATCTTTAAATATACTGGGTCTGAGCACTTTGGAGTCCACAGCCAGTCTAGAAGAGAGGAAAAAAAAAAGTATCTAAATAAGCATACAAACAGTATGAGTGAATCTAATATAAATAACTAATAGTTAAACTAAAATAATACAGTAATTTTTATATATGTGATATTGTAAACAAGTGAAGCACATAGCTAAACAGTATCACAATAACAGCAATTTAGAATGTATTAGTATTGACAAAATGATGCAAAGAAACAAGCTTATACAGCCTCAGCCAAAAAAGGGGGAAGAAAAAAAAGGGCACAAGTCTTTAAAATTTTATGAACATTAACTAGCTAAAAAAACAATGAAACAATGAACTTAACAGATACTTAACTGCTTTCATCTAGAAGATGAGCTATCATAAACCTGTTAGATTTTATATAAAGAAATCCATGTACAACAGAACATAAACCAATGATGCTAAATGTAAATGTTGAAATGCTTATTAAAGAAAAATCTTGCCATAACTGGAGTAATTTATTACTTTGCAAAAATTTTATATATTTCTACAACCAGTAATAGAATAATAGCTAAAAATGGAAACTGCTAAATACTACAATAACTGCAACTTTCATATATCCTAATAGCCAAACATCACCTTTTATGATGAATAGGCCAATTAAACAAATTAAAAACAGCAGTTTCAACTAATACAGCATAGATATTATAATATTACTGTAATTACTAAATATTGTTTGATTATCAAACTGCCATTCTTAATTTATTTTTGTGTTTCAACAATATACATTACTTACTGTTTTCATTAGTTAGATGTTTCGATATCATCTAGTTGTTGAACTAGATGATATCCAAACATCTATCAAGAACACTGTAATAGAGTTATAATACTTATAGCTGCTCATAGAAGAATCATAATGAATAATTTTACTGTCATGAGTGTTGTGCCTCAATATCAATTAGGAGTTTCAGGGTCACTTACTATAAAAAGCTTTGCAAAGAGTGTCAAAACTGGGTCTCTTCAATTTTAATGAAACTCTCCCGCTTAAGCAGCAAGGTAGTAACTAATCTGCCTGCAATCAGATCTCTTGCACACCCCTTTGACCAGAGAGGTATGCAAGCTGTATGAAATGACAGAACTTAATGGATTGTCCACTGGCAAGGAAAGCTAGAAAGAAACACTGCACCTCAACCCCAAATATCTGTCAAAGCACAGAAATGAAGAGCATGCTGTTTATTTTATACTCATTACTGTGAAGTTTAGGTCAATGTCATTCAAACTATCTATATAACCAATTGTCAAATAGACAGGGGAAGAAGATGCAAATATTATAAAAGCAAGGTGCTCATAATAAGACGGTTTAAAAATCAAGGTTCCAGAGGGAGAGAGAGAGAGAGAGAGTGTGCCTACACATGCACAGTCAAAGCAGGTAAGATGGAAACTAAAGATGATATCCAAACATTTTACAAGAAAACACAATAACAGGATTATAATACTTCTGGTTACTCATAGATTTGGTTTTGGTTTGGATTTTATTGGCGCATTAGCAACTAAGGCTATAATGCGCATTATTCATAGAAGACTCACAACGAATAATTTTATTGTCACGAGTAGAGTACTGTGCCTCAATATCAATTACAATGAGTTGCAGGGACATTACTATAAAAAATAGCAGGGGAGAAAAAGTTGCTTAAAGCTATGGAGAATGACCAATTCATTGGGAAATTATAGTCTCCAACTATAAAATTTCAAGATTACAAGTTTTTTAAAGAGTAACATGAACAGCCAATTTAATGTTGTAGCTAAATTGTATTATTAACTGTAGCTTGCCTTAAACACCTTTAATCTATATACAATCTTTGAAAAATCAAGACACTGCATCTTGCTAAATTAAGTTAGCAGCAACACTATCACACTTTTTTAAAAAGGCAACAAAGTTTTCTTAGAAACAGGTTTGAAATAACTCATTTTAAATAGTTATTTAAAATTAATTTTTAGTACCAAATTTAATTAAAGTTGATACTAAATTTTTAAAAATCTTTCAAATAAATTTTAAATATATAAAATAAAAATTTTAAAAACTTTTAATTTTTAATCACATTAATTTTTTAGTATCAACTAACCTCGGCCTAGATGCAGCATGATGAGAGCCTGTCCCATTACCATTTGGCCACATCGCAACATACAGCCCCAGCCTTGGTCCGAACTTGGACCTGTTCCACCTGCAAAGGTATATGAACTTCAGCAGATCCAATCCTGACTCTACATAAACCTATAGATCTAGTAGAAATGCTGCATTAGTATGGTTTATCATACTAATTACTCTGTAATTATCATGGAAATTGAATATAAAATTTTGGACAGTTATGGTAGCTTTTTTAATGTGTATCAAATGGTAATCCACTTAAAATGTTCTTTTAGGCAAGTGGTATCCACTATGCAGCCTACAAGCTCTTTTTATGCAGTTCTCAGCCTGCTCAGAACAGTAACAGCAGCAGGCATGATAATCAAAGTTGTAAACCTGGTTTGAATCATTTCATTCATCAATATCAAAATAAAGGTAAAATGTCATATTTGTATATTATCGCATGATTCTAATTATCACATTGACTGTAGCTTTGTATTAAGAATGGTCTTATAAAAAAAGAAAATTTTATATTTTATTAATAAATAATAACTGTAACTTAATTTTTGCTCAATGATTCTACATGAATATATTTTTACAAGGTATGCGTAGCCCATTCAAAATTTTATACTGCTCCAAGTAGTTCTGTTCTCCTGATGAATATCACTGTTTTAGACTACATAATAAGTCAAATTTATTTTTATCATTTTAAAAATAAATAAGCGAGTGCATTTCAATACTTCATTATAAAAGCAGCATTGCTGTGCACAATCTGTAAAAGTTACCTTACTTACCTATAGGTAAAAAATTTCTTCGATAAGTAAACCATAGCTTGCTTCTGACATCAAGTATCAAATCATCTACACCTGGGAAAAAAGAAAGACTAATTTGTTTATCTATATACTATTAAATCCAGCTTGAGCACATAAGTGCCAACTATATGATATAACTGAGTGATACTACTACAATGACGCAGTTTTTCGAGAATATGGCTAATGCTAAGCTTCCATTAGAAATTTAAATTTATACATTAACAGCTTAAAGTATTCTACCAATTTTAATCACATAACCCAAAAAAATTATGAATTTTAACATATATAAACAACACTATATTCAAAAACTAAAACTATTAAAAAACAATTTATTTCATCCACCAATCACATTAAAAAATTTCATTGGAGTTTTAAGATTAATACAAAATTTTAGGCATTTTAATTAACTGTGTGCAAAACCAAACTTAAACAAACAGTAGTTCTAAGTCAGGCATGTTAAATTGGCAGTCCATAGGCAGTGTGAGGCCATCAAATATCTGTTGTATAAACTTCCAGTGTTTTACAGTAGGGAGTAACCACTACAATTAAAATAATATGCTACTAAACAATACTGAATTCTGCTGAATTCTTTAACAGTAGACTTCTGTTTGAATAATTCTGATAATTTCAACAGGAAAAGACTGAAACAAGAGTATTTCATGGATACCATCCAATCATAAGTAAATTTATTACAGACAATGCTCTTAATTAATACAAAGGGGAAAAATTCTAATTACACATAACAGTGACTAATTAATACTTAAACCCTTATTGCTTCAAAGAAACTAAATTAAAAATAAATATGTAGTAGAATGAAAAAAAGTTCACCAACTCACATATTAAACATAGCTAAACATAGACACAGACAATCTAAAAGTAATCTTTTTGAACAATAATGTACTTTTGCCACTGTTTGTATAATTGCTATTATATTATACAGTTGGTATAATAAGCAGTTCTGGAAGTGTTCTGGGAGGATAGCAGGGAGAGCATATTGAGATGCACCAATAAACACTTGTTTGCTGAAGGTGGCCTCATAAATGTTTAATTTTAAGGAAAATAAAAACATCACAGAGGCCTGACAGGCAAGGAGAATGTGGTAATTCAACAGTACTGTGTTTAGTGAGCTACACTATACAGGGGGCATATCCATGTTGCAGAAAAGGAATAACAATGCCTTATTTCTACACATTGCACAGAAGCTATATCTAGAAAGATTCATTCTTTATTCTTAAAAGGACCTCACACGAAAAACAGGAGGGTGCTCATTTTTATTCTTATGAGGGAGTCCCTCCATCAGTTGTGCAAGGCCCTATGATTTTCTGCTACACCATAGTCATAATACATTGGTGTACTAGGTCTGTAATTTATGTTTATCGGTCCCACAAACTCATATATACAAAGTGCAAAATGTACTAAGTTCAGCTTGGAGAGTCAATCCAACTTTCCAAGCTGAGATTTTCACACTGGAAATGAAAATTGAAAACAAAAATTGGTATCTGCTGGTGCCAGTCATATCCTCAGCTGGTAGGAAATTTAGCACCAACAGTATTGAAGTAGAACATACCATAAAAAAACAAACAGGGATTCCATTGTTGAAGACTCTTTCTAGCCTTCAAACTGGAAAAATAAAGTAAAATACAACTGAGGTTTTTGTAGCTTTTTCTTTTTGCATGACTTAAAAATATACTGGCTTAAGATCAGTATATTCACACAGTTTCAAGGAATTGTGACTGTCTACATTGTGTTGAATTGGTTGGGAATGTCTGATGCAGTCATTCCTAACTTCTTGAAAAGTTCTCCTGAGATCAAAGAGCAAATAAGAGTTTGGTTCTTCCAGGAAAACAATTAAAAATACAAGAATTCCTATATTTATTAAAAACATAAGTAGAAAAAGCATATTTTTTCTCCTCTCTATGATCTAGAGAGAAGAAAAATAATCTATAATGTTTAATATTTGGAACTAACGTTGATTTTTGCACCCAAATGAAAAACACTAAGAGCTAGAAACAGCACAAAAAAAAAAAAAAAAAAATGAAATGGATGTCAATGTAGGGAATAAATATTTACTTACTTTTTAAGACATCATACTTTTTTCCATTAATCCACACTGGTTCTTCTGACTGAAGTAAAGAGGCATATCCAAATGGTCCAGATTCAAAGGTAATGCATGCTAAACAGAATTCATTTTAAATGTCATTAGTACAGAAATATATTTCAATTACATCACTTATTCTAAATAACCATGCTTTCAATATTATATATAAAGTTACGGAAATGGTAATTACTTTTTTACATTTTGTTAAGTTCCTACCCCAAAAATAAACTTTCATTTGAAACTGCATAAGATAAAATTAGAACATGAGATAGTTTTTCATATTATTATTCGAAATATGCCTGCATTATAAATATAAAAAGTTATATATATAAAGCAGACATCAATTTTAATGAACACTTGCTGCATTTATACAATGGTTTAATATAAATAACAGAGCTATTGATACGTTAAATGAAATGAAGAGAATATAATAAATATAACAAATACAGGAAATGGCAAATACATATTTGAGATCTGTCATGCAACATTACAAGATGATAAATATCCTAACAGTACAAAGGAACATGGGAATGTTCACATTACTCTTTAATTGGTGGCTGCTCTGAAAATGGTCAGTCTTTCTTAAATTGGATTATGTCATTTGTTGTCTGCTATTAACTGTTAGTTATCACTTCCTCAATAACAGAATTATCACTTCCACTATAAAATATGAGTCATAAGTAGTGGTTTCATCTTTTATACAATGACTCATATTTTATACAAATATGAGACATTGTCTACTTATGACTCATATTTTATACAAATTCCACTGAAAATTAAAGGAATTTTTAAAGGAGTTTCAATCATGGCTGTAGTTTGCCAACCTTAGGCAGAGTAGAAAGGTTGGTTCCCAAGAGTTATTCCAGGATTTTTAGCCTACCTAACATGCAAATTGGCTTGTGAGCACACACTCATGCAGACATGATACACTGAAAAACTACGACCTAGGTTTTCAAACTGGGTTCCATCACATTTTCAGTTGGGGGGGGGATGAATTTACAATCTATATTATATTTGTTACTGTTTTTAAGAAGACTTTGATAATGGTTTTAAGATACATTAACAATATTTCAATATGAATTAAGAAATAGCCAAGATTTAGAACTGTATAGGGCCGTGGTTTTCTAAAAAAACCATATGGTTCCACAAAGGAAACCCAGCATTATGTAGATGTTCCATTAATTTTTTAAAGCATATTTTTTATTTAACTTTTCTTATGTATAACTGCTTTTAATTTATTACTAATGTTTGCTAATACTTGAGATAGAGTATTAGAATAATTTCACAGATGATTCAGATTTTTAAAGGATTCTACGGCCAAAAAAATTATTGTAAAGCCCTTAACGAAATTACCATTGAAACTGGCATGCTATGGCCTAAATAGTCGATATACCAAAAATGTTGTTGCTTCATGTCAGACGTCAGGAAGGATCTCAAATTGCCATTACTTGTATAGTGTATATTTGTTACTATATCCTCTTTATTCCAATAGAAATAATTTTTAGTTTAAATTTAACCCTCCTCCATACACCTATGGAAGGCTCATAAATTGGGATCAATACTTGTGCAAGCCGCTAAGTGGATTTTCTTATTTAATGATTTGAAATTATTGTTTTTCTAAAACTTTTGATTTAAATTTAGTAGTATAGCATTATTTTGTGATTTTCTGATTAATCTGGCGTATTTATTCTTTACTCGGCCTTGTAATTGCATAAAAGTATCGGTAAGGGTATCATATCCACGTGTTACAAGTTGCAGCTTCGCTGAACGAGAAGTTTTTTAGCCACATTTAGCCGCTTTATTGACCAATTGATACATTAAATTATTTTCTTTAATTATCTTATAGACCTAGTCAGGATCGTTAGTTTATTCTGAATTGAGACAGCGAGATTTGAAAGTTAATTAATACTTAAGTGTCCGTAGATTTACCGTTCGTAATTTGCGCCATTGTTATACGATACAACGTTATATCCCGAACTAGATAGCGTTAGTATAGTATAGTATATAATATAATATTGTCAATTAATCAGCAAAATCTATTAAATTTGTTAAACTTCGTTGTCAATTAAATTGTACTTTTAACTAAATACATATAACGACTTAGAATACAAACATAACATAATTAATTAATACGTAACTTGATACGGAAGTTATATAAACGGAACTCATGGATATTTGATACTGAAATATATATATATATATATATATATAGCGTTGGGATACAAGTTTAGGGTTATAATTTTGTACTGAAATTGAAATTTTATTGAAATTAAATCGAAATCATGACTCTGACCAGAGCAGCAAAGCAAAAGGCTCAAGCTAATGAGAGTGCTGTGGCTCAGAGGAGAATTGAGGGGGGCAGCTGCCCTTTGAATCACAGCCTTTTAAAATCCACTGCTTGCATGTTTGTGGAGCAATAAGGTACGGGACGTCTTTGTGAGTGCGCGATGCAAGGAGTGTAATGAAATCAGGCGAAAACTCAGCGTTGTTATGGGCCTATATGAGAGCTTGAAGGGCAGGGTGGATGCCCTCGAAGGATCTAAAGTGAGGGGCCAATCAAGCTCACAGCTGCCCACATCAATGCCAGAGCTTGCACTTGGTAATCACGCAACACAGCAGCAACCCCCATGGCAGAATGCGCTGTCCCACAGGAACTAGTAGTTGTTGGTGACTATTGTCAGGGAAATGGGGAACATGCTTTGTAAAAAGGATAGGTGGAACAGGACCGGAGTATGTCTGCCAGAGGCAAAGGTTGATGACGTTGTAGAGTGGATATCATCTTTTAAGGGCACAAAAGGTGATATAGTTGTACACGTTGGCACTAATGATATTAAGAGTAGGAGACCGGCGGAATTACTTAACAAGTACAGGTCACTGATGAAAAAAAGCGGTGAATTAGGGTTGAATTTGAAAGTGTCTGCAATTCTGCCCAGACACGATAGGAGGGAGTATATGATGAGAGCCTTGTCGATCAATTCGGCCCTTGAAAGATTGGGAAAGGCTCAAGGGATAGAATTTTTTTCAGCCTGGAAAGCAGAATTTTGTACTTGTTAACAGAAGGGACTGCTTCTACAGAGATGGGATACACTTAAATAGAAAAGGTGCAAGAATATTTGCTGATGCTATCGAGGCAGTGTGAGGTGGGTCAGAAAACTGCTAGCTTAGGGGGGGGGGGATACAAGGACTAATAGATTAACAGTAGCCACTGGCAGAGGTGAAAGTGATTCTTGCACTGCTTCAATTGAAATGAGCAGAAGCCTGGAAAACAAGATGCAGGATATTTCAGAGATTGCTGGGAGTCATTGCGGTAGAAGTAAACATATGGGTTGTGTTAGGGTAGCTAAGAAAAAGAACAGGTGCATGTATACTTGCGTGTACACCAATGGTAGGAGTTTGGTAAATAAATTTGATGAATTTGAGGTATTGCTCAAAGCATCAAAGGCAGATATTGTTGGGATATCAGAGACGTGGTGTCACACAGATATAAGGAATGCAGAATTGGAATTTGGGGAGTACAACATATACAGAGAGGATAGGAAGAGAGGAAGGGTTATGCTATTAGTTAAGAAACACATAAAATCCAAGGAAGTGAAGCCAGTCGTCATCACTGGACAGTGCAGTGTCGAGTCAGTTTGGTGTGACATAAGCATTGGGAGATCAAAATTGAGAGAAGGAGTGTGCTATAGGCCTAATGACTCTGATGAGTATAATAAGAAACTGAACAGGGAAATAGAATGGGCCAGTAAATCAGAGAGTCTTATAATGGGGGATTTTAATTTCCCAGATATTGACTGGAATTTGTGGGTTGGTCACTCACACACTAGCAAGGCTTTTGTGGATTTATTGGATGATTGTTTTCTACATCAGCATGTTCGGAAGGCAACTAGAGGGAGTAATACTCTTGATTTGTAGTGATTCTTCATGCATTAAGAATCTCCAGTTAGAGGATCACTAGATGGCAGTGATCACAGTGTGCTGAAGTGGGATTTACTCAAAGAGGTAACTACCATCAAGGGTAAAGAGAAGGGTTACTGCTTTCGTAAAGGTGACTACGATGGTCTGAGACAGTATTTAAATTCTATACAGTGGGACCAACTGATGATGTTACCAAGAGCAAATTCAAAATGGGAAGCATTCAAAGAACTTATCTTGGAAGCTACTAGGCTTTACATACCAACTAAGAAATTTTATTCAAGGTTTAGGCCTAAATGGACGTCAGATGAACTAATGAGACATATGGCAGAGAAGAAAAATGAATGGGATACATATAAATTAACAAGTGACACAGAAGCCTATGATAGATATAAGTTGATCTGTAACCAAGTTACAAAGGAAGTTAGGCAGGCGAAGGCAGATTACGAGAAATCTTTGGCAAGGGATGCAAAGAAAAACAGCAAAGAGTTCTTTACTTATGTAAACTCTAGAAGGAAGGGGATGAATCAGATTGGTCCACTTGATATTGATGTTGATGATCCTGCTCAGGTAGCTAACAAACTAAATGAATATTTTGCATCAACATTCACACACGAGGAGTTATTCAGCGAGGGGAATGCCAGAGGTGTATTCAACTCTGGCAGTAAGCTAGATAATCTTGTAATAACTGAGAGTTAAGTAGAGGAGAAATTGTTAAAGATAAACACAAGAAAGGCACCTGGGGTGGATGGGATCTATCCAGTTATATTAAAGGAGGCAGCAAAGGAAGTAACCAAACCCTTAATCATAATTATGAGAGCTTCCTTGGACTCAGGGGCGGTATTCATAGAATGGAGATGTGCAAATGTGACCCCAATTCACAAAGGAGGATCAAAGGCTGACACATGCAATTATAGACCTGTGAGTTTAACTTCTGTTCCAGGAAAATTAATGGAGGCACTGGTTAAAGAAGCACTGCAGGATCATCTAGACAAGACTTCAGTTATAGCTCGGACACAGCATGGTTTTGTTAAAGACAAGTCTTGCCTGACCAATTTGATTGGTACTATGATGCAGTCACAAAAGAACTGGGTGCAGGGAATAACTTTGATATTATATACTTGGATCTTAGAAAGGCTTTTGATACTGTTGCACATGGAAGACTGCTGCACAAATTGGAGCAGTGTGGCATTGGAGGCAAGTTGCTGCTATGGATAAAGGGGTGGTTGAGGGGGAGAAGACAGAGAGTGGTAATCAATGGACACTGCTCATCGTGGACTAATGTTATTAGTGGAGTCCCTCAGGGTTCAGTATTGGGGCCTTTATTGTTTTCTGTATTTATAAATGATATTGATGATGGTATATCAGGCTTAATGTCCAAGTTTGCAGACGATACGAAGGTTGGCAGGGTTGTCAAGGACACTACTGACACTATGCTACTGCAACAGGATCTGGAAAGGTTGAGCAGATGGGCTGAGAGGTGGAAAATGAAGTTTAACATTGACAAATGTAAAGTACTACATATGGGAAGCAGCAACCCCAGAGCAACGTATCAACTCTGTGGTACTACACTGACAGTGGTAGAGAATGAAAAGGACCTGGGGGTAATTGTGCAGGCAGATATGAAGTTCTCTGAGCAGTGCAGACGGGCTGCAAGAGTAGCTCATGGTGTCTTGTCAATGATATACAGGAATTTTTCTAGCAGGGATAAGGAGGTGATTATTCCCTTGTATAAGGCAATGGTCAGGCCACACCTTGAGTACTGTATACAGGTCTGGAGGCCTCATTTCAAGAAGGATGTAGAGCTGCTGGAACGAGTACAGAGAAGGGCAACAAGATTAGTTAATGGAACAAAGGGTTGCTCTTACGAAGAAAGGCTTAAGTTTTGCAAATTACAGTGTCTGGAGACTAGGCACCGGCGAAGTGATCTGATAGAGGTGTATAAAGCCTCGAATGGTTTGAGCATGCTCAATGCTGATGGGATTCTGCTTCATGCTCAGATTAATCACCTGAGAGGGTATAAATTCAAACTGAGGAAAGACAGATGTAGGATAGATGTGCAGAAATTTGCCTTTAGCCAGTGGGTGGTTGGTTGGTGGAACAGACTTCCATCCCTTGTTGTAGAAGTTGATAGCCTAAATAAATTTAAGGCTCAACTGGACAGGTATTTTGAACGAAGGGAGGGGTGAAGTGGAAGTTTTTTTTTTTTTTTTTGGCTGATGCTGCATAAGCTTGCTTTCTTGCATCATATGCCTCTACTAATGCTAATGTGATTTAAAATGTATCTAAAAGTTCTTTTATCAACATTTTAAACCACAATACAAATACAATGTGTTATTTTATTAAAATTTATTAATATTTACCACGATATTAACAATTGTTAATAGTCCTCTCGATGGAAGGCTCAATCTCCTCCAAGGGACCCTTCACAAAAAAGGCAATAAAACCTCAATCAAATGCAAAAATCATGTGTTGTATTTTCAAACTTACAGGGTATTGTTCATTATCAATCTCTCCACATAATCAAACAATGAACTAAGACTAATACAAACAGTTCTCTGGGGATTGTGCAAATGTTTTACTATGGATATGCCAGCCCTTTTTGAATTCTCTTCTGAAATTTCTATAATTTGCTTGTATTTTTATTTGTGAAAATTTTGGGATAATCTGTGAACGAATGCATTTTTTTAAAAAATCTATGTGCATTTTCTGTTGGAAATATCTTATTGAGGTTACTTCGTATAGGTTGAAATGTTCATGTAATGGGGGTTTTATGCCTTTGAAATAGAACAATGGATTATTAACTGAAACATTTGTCCAATACATTTTTGCAGTTATGAAACATCAAATAGCTAAATTTGGATATATAACATAGATTAAAAAAAAATATGTGGAGGTCCTAAAGTCCCTAAACTTTATTAGACAGTTGGACAGACAACTTGAGTAGTTGACCCACTAATTCGCGGGTCTCGACTGCTCAAGTTGTCTGTCCAACTGTCTAATAAAGTTTCGAAACTTTAGGACCTCCACATATTTTTTTACATCCCTGAAAACTTGATCTTTCCATTTAAGAATTTTTTTGCAAAGCACTATCGACTGTGGACCCTGTCAGGCATATGAAACAGATGTAGCATCCTGTGATTTCCTTCCTTCAAGCTTAATGCCTCTCTGAAAGATAACATATTTGCAAGAGCTGAAGAAATTATTCAGATCATGATGCAGAATCTATAATTCCAAAATAATAATACAAATGATTCCAGAAGTTATAGAAGCACTGGAATCAATGTCATGGAGACTACTTAGAAGGAGATTCATCTGGATAGTCAGTAAGCTTTATTATTTCCCAAATATTAGTTTAATCCTGAATTTTTGACTATTCTGTGTATTCTTGATCTAGTTATTGGTAGTGATTCATCATATATTAAAAATCGTCAAGTAAAGGAACCTTTAGGTGGCAGTAATCATGGGCACAGGATTGGCATGGGATTTATATAAAGGAATAACTATTATAAAGGGTAAGGAATTTGCTTCACAAAGGTGATTACAATGGTCTAAATTTTTTAAATGGTATCAAATGATGTTAACAAATGCAAATGCTAATGAGAAGTGCTGAAGGATATAATTGAAGAAACTGCTAATCTTTTCAAAACAAATAAAATATATTCTTTTAGGTTTAGACCCAAATGGATGACAGTGATGAGATTAATGGTAAAGAATAAAAATGCATGGGATGATTATAAATTATCAGGGGGTCACAGAAATCTAGAGTATGTATAAACTAGTCTTCAAAAAAAGTTACTAAGCAGGTTAGATATGATGTGGCAGATTATGAGAAGCCTTTGGCTAAGAATACAAAGAAAAGTAGCAGGATTTCCTTTTCCTTTCCTTATATTAACACTAGAAGAAAGAGATGGTCCAGTGGATATGAATGGAACAAATACTGATCCTGTACAGGTTGCTGAAAACTCAATAAATATTTTGCATCTACATTCACATATGAAGTTTTATGGATGGGAATACCAGAAGTAGATCTAATTCTAATCGGGGAGTTTAATGGTTTTATGATAAATGAAAGGAAGATGGAAGAGAAATTGCTGAAGTTAAAAGTGAATAAGGTACTTCAGGATATGGAATCTATACAATTATGTTAAAATAGTTGAATGGTTTGTTGTATAAAGTTGAAATAAAGCCTTGAATGGTTTGAGCATGCTCAATGCGGATGGGATTCTTCCTCTCGCTCAGAATAATCACCTGAGAGGGCACAAATTCAAATTGAGGAAAGACAGATGTAGGATCGACGTGCGGAAATTTGCCTTTAGCCAGCGGGTGGTTGGTTGGTGGAACAGACTTCCATCCCTTGTCGTGGAAGTTGATAGCCTAAATAAGTTTAAGGCTCAGCTGGACAGGTATTTTGAACGAACAGAGGGGTGAAGTGGAAGTGGTTTTTTTTTTTTTTTTTTTTTTGGCTGATGCTGCATAAGCTTGCTTTCTTGCATCAAATGCCTCTACTAATGCTAATGCTAAAAGCATTAGGAAAAGAGGTAAGCAAACCATTAGCCACAATTATGAGAGCATTCTTTGATTAAGGAAATGTTCCCGCAGATTGGAAATGTGCATATGTCTCTCCTATTCATATAAAGGCTTGACGTAGCCGAGTGGTCAGAAGTGGAAGTGCAGTAGCACATGCTCTTTGAGTGGACCAGGGTTCAAGTCCGTGAATACTAAATACGATTAACATTTGTATTGATCGATTTACTGTAAACTCCACTGACCTGGTGGTCGTGCTGGAGTATAAACAAGAAAGGGATAAAATGGGTAATTATAGATCTGTAATCTTGATGTGTGATTCCAGGGAAAATAGGGGAAGTGGCTAAAGATGTAATGCAGGATTGTTATGATAGGAATGTATATAGAAATCAGGGCATGGAATATATTAAAGGAAGATGTCTGCTTAACATCATTGACTACCAAAAGTTTGTCAAAAGAACTGGATACAAAAAAAAATAATTTTGACATCATATACATTTTTCAGTAAAGCTTTTAAGGCTATCCTGCACAAATGATTGTTTTAAAAATGTGTGGTGTGACACTGGGAGCCAGTTACTGTTGTGGATAGCAGTGGCGAATGATGCAAGAAAGCAAGCTTATAAAGCATCAGACAAAAATAAAATTACACCTTCCATTTCACCTATTCATTCCCTCCAATAGTTTGGCTAGTTCTTCCTTGAATTTATTTAAGTTATCAACTTCCACAACAGATGGAAGTTTGTTCCAGTAATCAACCACTAGCTGGCTAAAGGAAAACTTCTGCACATATATTCTGCAACCATCATTACTCAATTTGAATTTGTCCTATATCATGTGTAAGAGGAAGAGCAAGAGGAAGAAGAATCCCATCGCCAATGAGCTTGTTCAATCCATTCAAAGCTTTAAACACCTCAATCAGATCACCTTACAGGTGCCTAGATTCCAGATCCTGCAATTTGCAGAATGAAGCCTTTCTTGGTAAGAGAGCACTCCTTTGTTCCACTCACCAATCTTATTGCCCTTCTTTATACTCGTTCCAGAAGCTTGACATCCTTCCTAAAATGAGGTCTCAGACCTATATGCAGTACTCATTGCCTTATACAATGGGATAATCACCTCCTTATCCTTGCTAACAAAATTTCTGTATATTATAGATAAAAACCCTGAGCTATCCAGGCAGCCTCTCTGCATTGCTCAGAGAACTTCATATCTGACTGTACAATTACCCCTGGTCTTTTTCATTGCTCTTCATGGGCTAATTTTATTAAGTGGAGTCCCCCATTGGTTTGATGTTTTACCCATTGTTGTTTTCTATATTTACAATGATGTTGATGAAGGTATATCAGGCTTAATGTCCAAGTTTTAGTTTTGAGATGATACAAAGGTTGGCTGGGTGGTTAATGACAGGAATGATGGTATTCTACTGCAACAAGATCTAGAAAAGTTGGAAAAGATGGGCTGAGAAATGGCAATTGAAGTTTAACATTGATAAATGCAACATACTGCATATGGGTAGCAGTAATCCCAGTGTAATGTAGCAGTATGATGCAAGAAAGCCTGAGGCTTTTGTTGTATAACAATATTATTATTATTAGCAGTATGATGCAAGAAAGCGTGAGGCTTTTGTTGTATAACAATATTATTATTATTAGCAGTATGATGCAAGAAAGCCTGAGGCTTTTGTTGTATAACAATAATAATAATAATAATTTTCCAATATCCTGAGTAGTATCACCCAGCTGCTACATTACACTGGGATTACTGCTACCCATACGCAGTACTTTGCATTTATCAATGTTAAACTTCAATTTCCATTTCTCAGCCCATCTTTTCTAACTTTTCTAGATCCTGTTACAGTAGCATACCATTATTCCTGTCATTAACCACCCAGCCAACCTTTGTATCATCTGAAAACTTGGACATTAAGCCTGATATACCTTCATCAACATCACTGTAGATATAGAGAACAACAATGGACCGAAAATCAAACTATGGGACACTCCACTTAATAAAATTAGCCTACGAAGAGCAATGTCCACTGATTACCACTGTCTTCTCCCAATCAACCATCCATAGCAGCAACTTGCCCTTAATGCCACACTACTTCAATTTGCACAGTAGTCTTTTATGTGCAACCGTATTAAAAGCTATCCTTAAATCCAAGTATATGATATCAAAATTATTCTATGCATCCAGTTCGTTTGTGACCATCAAAATATCCCATCGAATTTGTCAGACAAGACTTTCCCTTAACAAACCCATGCTGTGTCTGAACTATAACTGCAGTCTTGTCTAGATGATCCTGCATCGCTTCCTAAACCAGTGACTCCATTATTTTCCCTGGAACAGAAGTTAGACTAACAGTTCTGTAATTACCCATGTCACCCTTTCTTCCCCCCTTTGTGAACTGGGGACAAATTGCACCTCTCCAGTCTATGGGTACCTCCCCTGAGTCCAAGGAAGCTCTCATAATTATGGCTAAAGATTTGCTTACTTCCTTTGCTGCCTCCTTTAATATAACTGGATAGATCCCATCCACCCCAGTTGCCTTTCTTGTGTTTATCTTCAACAATTTCTCCTCCACTTTACTCTCAGTTATTACAAGATTATCTAGCTTACTACCAGAGTTGAATACACCTCTCGCATTCCCCTCGCTGAATAACTCCTCATGTGTGAATGTCGATGCAAAATATTCATTTAGTTTGTTAGCTACCTGAGCAGGATCATCAACAGTTGAACCATTGATATCAAGTGGACCAATCTGATTCATTAGCATTAGCATTAGTAGAGGCATTTGATGCAAGAAAGCAAGCTTATTTAGCATCGGCCAAAAAAAAAATAAATAAAAAATAACCACTTCCACTTCACCCCTCTGTTCGTTCGAAATACCTCTCCAGCTGAGCCTTAAACTTATTTAGGCTATCAACTTCCACGACAAGGGATGGACGTCTGTTCCACCAACCAACCACCCGCTGGCTAAAGGCAAATTTCCGCACGTCTGTCCTACATCTGTCTTTCCTCAATTTGAATTTATGCCCTCTCAGGTGATTATTCTGAGCAAGAGGAAGAATCCCATCAGCATTGAGCATGCTCAAACCATTCAAGGCTTTATACACCTCTATCAGATCACCTCGCTGGTGCCTAGTCTCCAGACACTGTAATTTGCAAAACTTAAACCTTTTTTGTAAGAGCACCCCTTTGCTCAATTCACTAATCTCGTCGCCCTTCTCTGTACTCGTTCCAGCATCTCTACATCCTTCTTGAAATGAGGCCTGCAGACCTGTATACAGCACTCTAGGTGTGGCCTGACCATTGCCTTATACAAGGGAATAATCACCTCCTTATCCCTGCTAGAAAAATTCCTATATATCATTGACAATACACCATGAGCTACACTTGCAGCCAGTCTGCACTGCTGAGAGAACTTCATATCTGCCTGCACAACCACCCCCAGGTCCCTTTCATTCTCTACCACTGTCAGTGTAGTACCCCAGAGTTGATACGTTGCTCTGGGGTTGCTGTTTCCCATATGTAGTACTTTACATTTGTCAATGTTAAACTTCATTTGCCACCTCTCAGCCCATCTACTCAACCTTTCCAGATCCTGTTGCCGTAGCATAGTGTCAGTAGTGTCCTTGACAACCCTGCCAACCTTCGTATCATCTGCAAACTTGGACATTAAGCTTGATATACCATCATCAATATCATCTATAAATACAGAAAACAATAATGGACCCAATACTGAACCCTTAGGGACTCCACTAATAACGCTAGTCTACGATGAGCAGTGTCCATTGATTACCACTCTCTGTCTTCTCCCCCTCAACCACCCCTTTATCCATAGGAGCAATTTGCCTCCGATGCCACACTGCTCCAATTTGTGCAGCAGTTTTCCATGTGCAACAGTATCAAAAGCCTTTCTAAGATCCAAGTATATAATATCAAAGTTATTCCCTGCATCCAGTTCTTTTGTGACTGCATCATAGTATCCAATCAAATTGGTCAGGCAAGACTTCCCCTTAACAAAATCATGCTGTGTCCGAGCTATAACTGAAGTCCTGGCTAGATGATCCTGCAGTGCTTCTTTAACCAGTGCCTCCATTAATTTTCCTGGAACAGAAGTTAAACTCACAGGTCTATAATTACTTGTGTCAGCCTTTGATCCTCCTTTGTGAATTGGGGTCACATTTGCACATCTCCATTCTACGGGTACCTCCCCTGAGTCCAAGGAAGTTCTCATAATTATGGCTAAGGGTTTGCTTACTTCCTTTGTTGCCTCCTTTAATATTACTGGATAGATCCCATCCACCCCAGGTGCCTTTCTTGTGTTTATCTTCAACAATTTCTCCTCCACTTTACTCTCAGTTATTACAAGATTATCTAGCTTACTGCCAGAGTTGAATACACCTCTGGCATTCCTCTCGCTAAATAACTCCTCATGTGTGAATGTCGATGCAAAATATTCATTTAGTTTGTTAGCTACCGGAGCAGGATCATCAACAGTTGACTCATCGATATCAAGTGGACCAATCTGATTCATCCCCTTCCTTCTAGAGTTTACATAAGTAAAGAACTCTTTGCTGTTTTTCTTTGCATCCCTTGCCAAAGATTTCTCGTAATCTGCCTTCGCCTGCCTAACTTCCTTTGTAACTTGGTTACAAATCAACTTGTATCTATCATAGGCTTCTGTGTCACATGTTAATTTGTATGTATCCCATGCATTTTTCTTCTCTGCCATTAGTTCATCTGACATCCACTTGGGCCTAAACCTTGAACAATATTTCTTAGTTGGTATGTAAAGCCTAGTAGCTTCCAAGATAAGTTCTTTGAATGCTTCCCATTTTGAATTTGCTGTTGGTAACATCATTAGTTGGTCCCACTGTATAGAATTTAAATACTGTCTCAGTCCATCGTAGTCGCCTTTACGAAAGCAATAACCCTTCCCTTTACCCCTAATGGTAGTTACCTCTTTGAGTAAATCCCACTTCAGCACACTTTGATCACTGCCACCTAGTGGTTCCTTTATCTGTAGAGTATTACTCCCTCTAGTTGCCTCCCGAACATGCTGATGTAGAAAACAATCATCCAATAAATCCACAAAACCCTTGCTAGTGTGTGAGCGACCAACCCACAAATTCCAGTCATTATCTGGGAAATTAAAATCCCCCATTATAAGACTCTCTGATTTACTGGCCCATTCTATTTCCCTGTACAGTTTCTTATTATACTCATCAGTCATTAGGCCTATAGCACACTCCTACTCTCAATTTTGATCTCCCAATGCTTATGTCACACCAAACTGACTCGACACTGCACTGTCCAGCGATGTCGACTAGCTTCACTTCCTTCAATTTTATGTGTTTCTTAACTAATAGCATAACACCCTCCTCCCTTCCTATCCTGTCTATCCTTTCTGTAGACGTTGTACTCCCCAAATTCCAGTTCTGCATTCCTTATATGTGTGACACCACGTCTCTGATATCCCAACAATATCTGCCTTTGTTGCTTTGAACAATTCATCAAATTTATTTACCAAACTCCTAGCATTGGTGTACACGTAAGTATACATTTAACTGTTTCTATTCTTAGCTACCCTAACGCAACCCATGTGTTTACTTGTACCGCAATAACTCCCAGCAGTCTCTGAAATATCCTGCATCTTGTTTTACAGGCTTCTGCTCATTCCAATAGAAGCAGTGCAAGAATCACTTTCACCTCTGCCAGTGGCTACTGTTAATCTATTAGTCCATGTATTCCCCCCCCCCCGAGCTAGCATTTTTCCGACCCACCTAACACTGCCTCGATAGCATCAGCAAATATTCTTGCACCCTTTCTATTTAAGTGTATCCCATCCCTGTAGAAGCAGTCTCTCCTGTTAACAAGTATAGACCAGGCTGAAAAAAGTTCTACCAACAAGTACAGACAAGTAGTTAACTTACTGTATAAGCTTGCTTCCTTGCAATTGGCCACTACTAACACTAGAGAAAGAGTAATCTTTCTAAGGCAACCCTCAAAATGGCACATAAATTTAGAAAGGATGCTTGAAGAGCAAATGTGCAGAAATTTTGCCTTCACACTGAATAACTGATTGTTGGAATAATCAATCCACATCATGTTGTGGAATGGTAGTCTGAACAGATTATTTAAATTAAGATTGGAGAAATTATTTAAAGGAATCGGCAAATTAAATGGATGAAAGCACTTTTTCTTTTTCAGCTGTATAAGCTTACTTCTTTGCGTCATTTTGCTAATAATAATAGTACACTGGAACACGTGTTGTATCCAAATACATACAGCATCAGTCTGTGACCACACCATCAATGAACATCATTACAAATTGTCAGAATCTGACAGCATGCTCCACACATCTTTTGAAGTGCTTTCCTGCAGTGGGCAAAAGCACAACAATATTATGTTGAAATTCTTCAGAAATGCCCTATGACTGGGACACAATGAAAAAGGATCAAAAACTTGGATGTAGTGGAAAATTTCCGCATCATGATCCCTTTGAGAATATGTTAAATCATCCTAAAGTTTACTCTATATACTGCACACATAATACAACGGTGAGATATACCTCAAAAATAATCAAAATACAATTTCAGGAAGGTGCTATTATTTTATAAGAAAGCAGATGATTAACTGCATCTCGGAACAAGCATTCCAGAAAATTTCAAATGAGTATTTAATTAATTTAAATGAGTTAATTATTAACGAGGTACACAAATCAACAGCTTACCACATTCAAGTTAACCCATTACATTTCCTTATCTGTGAAAATGCAATAGCTGTAAATCATAGCAATAAAACAAATCAATCGAAATTAAAACTGTGTATGCCTCACCTGCATTAGTATCCATTTTTAAATATTACTGGCAATCCATTAACGCCCTGAACTGTCAAAACGAGTATATCACCTCTATTTCATAATATCACGTGTCATATAAGTGCAAAGTCACGATTAAGTTGAAGTGCAGTGAACTACAATACAAAACTATTTGTAAGTTGTTATTTGTAAGAATAATCACTACGCTGTATTCGTATTACAGCTGATCGAAAAGAAAACTCAATAAATGACTAAAGCGCCACTAAGGAATTCAAGAAAATTCTTATTATGAGGAAAAGGAATTCATAAAAGAATGAAAAACCCTTATGCGTCTCCACAATCCCATATATGGAAATTTATTTCATTAATTTTATAGTTGCTACAAATATATAATTTATATCCATTTGAGCACGCGCACATAGGAATACTGCAATTTTAATCAATAACATTTATACTAAAATATATTTGTTGGCTAAATGCCTATATGACGGATGAAGGAGTTTAATTATGCATGGGTAATGCACACACATAATTTCTACGACCAATGTAGTTTTAAAGCATCGTTTTAATTATATCTCATATTGTGAATACCTTCACAACGAGTTGCCATGGTATTGCGCTACCTCGAATAAGTAACGCTTCACCTATTGTTACTTATTCTCGGCAGGTCCACCACCAATACGGCACAGTTTCAATGCTTTTTTGGCCATTCTTCGGTGGGTGAGTAGGTACCCTGATGTTGCAATAGTGACAACCCAATTAAGAAGTATCACTCCACCATAAGAGAGATGTCTGATGGTGTGCTTTTTTTTTTTTTTTTTTTTATGAAAACCCCAAACACGAAAGGTATCAAAACCTATAGTACTTAGTACCGCGCATGGGTTGAAGGAGAAGTATGGGGGGAGGGGGATGCTGGAAACTTTGCTCTAGAGACTAAACATGGGTTTCCCCACTTCAAGCCTCCAATAAGCAAAGTGGTGGTATTTCACCGGTTGATGAAAGTCATCTACCACCTGTAAATTGTACAGTACTTAGTACCGTGCATGGGTTGAAGGAGAAGTATGGGGGGAGGGGGATGCCGGAAACTTTGCTCTAGAGACTAAACATGGGTTTCCCCACTTCAAGCCGCCAATAAGCAAAGTGGTGGTATTTCACCGGTTGATGAAAGTCATCTACCTAGTGCTTGGTTTAATATAAATATATATCTTGGCTAAATACCTGAGAGATAAACATAAGAGTATGAAGGAGTTTAATTATGCATAGGTGATGCATACACATTATTTCTAATATCAAGGGCCAGAATACGTTCTGCTGACAAGAATTACTACTCCTAATGCATATGGACCAACGTTTCAGGTGAAGTCTAATAAATGCCACACTAGGGTCACCCGGAAAAGCATTCATCTGCCAAGTGTATTATGTTCGTATATTCTCTGGTCGATTTGCCTGCTTCATGGACGAAAAAATACAAGTTTCCCGGGAACACGGAATCCTATCTACGTTTGAGACGGACTAACCCAGCCACGGACTAGAAAAAGTCCATAAAAGTTTCTGGCGTCACTTGTGAGGTCTCAAACTCAAAAAAACTCAAACTGTTATATTAGGGCCACCCATAATCTCTACACATCTTACGAATCTCTTACTTTGCTAGCAGGGACAGGGAGGTGATTATCCCCTTGTACAAGGCAATGGTCAGGCCAAACCTAGAGTACTATGTACAGGTTCAGAAGCCTCATTTTAGGAAGGATGTTGAGTTGCTAGAACGAGTACAAGGAAGAGCAGCAAAATTGGTGAGGGTAACAAAGGGGTGCTCTTACCAAGAAAGGCTTAAGTTCAGCAAATTGCAGTGCCTGGAGAGTAGGCACCTGAGAGGTGATCTCATTGAGGTGTATAAAACCCCAGGGGCTTACATCTGGTGAGTATGGGCTTGGCACACCTAGAGTCCTGAGCTGGATGTCATCATTCTTCTTTCTTTCTTGGTGATTCCCTCCTATTTTCTCTCTTCCTCTCTCGGAGTAATTCCGAAATTTTTTTTTTTTTTTTTTTTTTTTGGCTGGTGCAGCATAACCCACAGGATTCCTTGCACCATACAGCTAACAAAAAAAATACAATAAAAAATAATAAAATAATAATAATAAGGCCTTAAATAGGTTGAGCAAGTGGAATGCTGATCAGATTCTTCCTCTTGCTCAGATTAAGAACCTGAGGGGGCATAGATTCAAACTGAGGATAGACAGTTGTAAAATACATGTGCAGAAATTTGCCTTTGGCCAGCGAGGGGTTGATTGGTCGAACAGACTTCTATCTTTTGTTGTGGAAGTAGATAGCCTATATAAATTTAAAGCTGAATTGAACAGGCATTTGGAACGAATGGAGGGGTGAAACGTGAGGGTGTATTACTCCCTCTAGTTGCCTCCGAACATGCTGATGTATAAAACAATCATCCAATAAATTCTCAAGACCCTTGTTAGTGTGTGAGTGACCAACACACAAATTCCAGTCATCATCTGGGAAATTAAAATCTTCCATTATAAGACTCTTTGATTTACTGACCCACTGTATTTCCCTGTATAGTTTCATATTATACTCAACAGAGTCATTAGGCCTATAACACACTCCAACTCTCAATTTTGATCTCCCAGTGCTTAGGTCACACCAAACTGACTTGACACTGCACTGTCCAGCGATGTTGACTAGCTTCACTTCCTTGGATTTTATGTGTTTCTTAACTAATAGCATAACCTCTCCTCCCTTCCTATCCTGTCTATCCATCCTGTACACATTGTACAAAAATTCCAGGTCTGCATTCCTTATATCTGTGTGACACCACGTCTCTGATATCCCAACAATATCTACCTTTGATGTTTTGAGGAATACATCAAATTTATTTACCAAACTCCTAGCATTTCTGTATATGCAAGTATACATGCACCTGTTCCTATTCTTAGCTACCCTAACACAACCCATGTGTTTACTAGTACTGCAATGACCCCCAGCAGTCTCTGAAATACCCTGCATCATGTTTTCCAGGCTGCTGCCCATTTCAATAGAAGCAGTGCAAGAATCACTTTCACCTCTGCCAGTGGATACTGTTACTCTATTAGTCCTTGCACACTCCCAAGCTAGCAGTTTTCCGGCCCACATAACACTGCCTACATAGCATCTGCAAATATTCTTCCATCCTTTGTATTTAAGTGTATCCCATCCCTTAAGTGTATCCAATCTCTCATCTTAACAAGTACAGATTTGTCCACTGGATATTGATTAGCATTAGTAGAGGCATATGATGCAAGAAAGCAAGCTTATGCAGCAACAGCCAAAAAAAAAAAAAAAAAACTTCCACTTCACCCCTCCGTTCGTTCGAATTACCTATTCAGATGAGCCTTAAATTTATTTAGGCTATCAACTTCCACAACAAGGGATGGAGGTCTGTTCCAAAAACCAACTACCCGGTGGCTAAAGGCAAATTTCCGCACACATATCTATCCTTCATCTGTCTTTTCTCAATTTGAATTTATGCCCTCTCAGGTGATTACTCTGAGCAACAGGAAGAATCCCATCAGCATTGAGCATGCTCAAACCATTCAAGGCTTTATACACCTCTATCAGATCGCCTCGCCGGTGCTTAGTCTCCAGACACTGTCGTTTGCAAAACTTAAGCCTTTCTTCGTAAGAGCAACCCTTTGTTCCATTCACTACTCTTGTTTCCCTTCTCTGTACTCGTTCCAGCAGCTTTACAACCTTCTTAAAATGAAGTCTCCAGACCTGTATACAGTACTCAAGGTGTGGCCTGACCATTGCCTTATACAAGGGAATAATCACCTCCTTATCCCTGATAGAAAAATTCCTGTATATCATTGACAAGACTCCATGAGCTACTTTGCAGCCCGTCTGCACTGCTCAGAGAACTTCATATCTGCCTGCACAATTACCCTCAGGTCCTTTTCATTTTCTACCACTGTCAGTGTAGTACCCCAGAGTTGATACGATGCTCTGGGGTTGCTGTTTCCCATATGTAGTACTTTACATTTGTCAATGTTAAACTTCATTTGCCACCTCTTAGCCCATCTGCTCAAACTTTCCAGATCCTGTTGCAGGAGCATAGCGTCAGTAGTGTGCTTAACAATACTACCAACCTTTGTATCGTCTGCAAACTTGAACATTAAGCTTGATATACAATCATCAATATTATTTATAAATACAGAAAACAATAATGGATCCAACACTGAAAACTGAGGGACTCCACTAATAACATTAGTCCACGATGAGCAGTGTCCATTGATTACCACTCTCTGTCTTCTCCCCTCAACCACCTCTTTATCCATAACAGCAATTTACCTCCAATGCCACACTGCTCCAATTTGTGCAGCAGTCTTCCATGTGCAACAGTATCAGAAGCCTTTCTAAGATCCAAGTATATAATATCAAAATTATTCCCTGCACCCAGTTGTTTTGTGACTGCATCATAGTATCCAATCAAATTGGTCAGGCAAGACTTGTCTTTAACAAAACCGTGCTGTGTCCGAGCTATAACTGAAGTCTTGTCTAGATGATCCTGCAGTGCTTCTTTAACTAGTGCCTACATTAATTTTCCTGGAACAGAAGTTAAACTCACAGGTCTATAACTACATGTGTCAGCCTTTGATCCTCCTTTGTGAATTGGGGTCACATTTACACATCTTCAGTCTATGAATACCGCCCCTGAGTCCAAGGAAGCTCTCATAATTATGATTAAGGGTTTGGTTACTTCTTTTGCTGCCTCGTTTAATATAACTGGATAGATCCCATCCACCCCAGGTGCCTTTCTTGTGTTTATCTTCAACAATTTCTCCTCTACTTAACCCTCAGTTATTACAAGATTATCTTGCTTACTGCCAGAGTTGAATACACCTCTGGCATTCCCCTCGCTGAATAACTCCTCATGTGTGAATGTCGATGCAAAATATTCTTTAGTTTGTTAGCTACCTGAGCAGGATCATCAACAGCTGAAACATCGATATCAAGTGGACCAATCTGATTCATTCCCTTCCTTCTAGAGTTTACATAAGTAAAGAACTCTTTGCTGTTTTCTTTGCATCCCTTACCAAAGATTTCTCGTAATCTGCCTTCGGCTGCCTAACCTCCTTTGTAACTTGGTTACAGATCAACTTGTATCTATCATAGGCTTCTGTGTCACGTGTTAATTTATATGTATCCCATGCATTTTTCTTCTCTGCCATATGTCTCATTAGTTCATCTGACATCCATTTAGGCCTAAACCTTGAAGAATATTTCTTAGTTGGTATGTAAAGCCTAGTAGCTTCCAAAATAAGTTCTTTCAATGCTTCCCATTTTGAATTTGCTGTTGGTAACATCATCAGTTGGTCCCACTGTATAGAATTTAAATACTGTCTCAGACCATCGTAGTCGCCTTTACGAAAGCAATAACCCTTCCCTTTACCCCTGATGGTAGTTACCTCTTTGTGTACATCCAACTTCAGCACACTGTGATCACTGCCACCTAGTGGTTCATTTATCTGCAGATTCTTAATGCATGAAGAATCACTACTGATAACCAAATTAAGAGTATTACTCCCTCTAGTTGCCTCCCGAACATGCTGATGTCGAAAACAATCATCCAATAAATCCACAAAACTCTTGCTAGTGTGTGAGTGACCAACTGACAAATTCCAGTCAATATCTGAGAAATTAAAATCTCCCATTATAAGACTCTCTATTTACTGGCCCACTGTATTTCCCTGTATAGTTTCTTATTATACTCATCAGAGTCATCAGGCCTATAGCACACTCCTACTCACAATTTTGATCTCCGAACGCTTATCTCAAACCAAACTGACTCGACAGTGCACTGTCCATCGATGTTGACTGGCTTCACTTCCTTGGATTTTATGTGTTTCTTAATTAATAGCATAACCCCTCCTCCCTTGCTATTCTGTGTAACCTTTCTGTAGATGTTGTGCTCCCGAAATTCCAGTTCTGCATTCCTTATATCTGTGACACCGCGTCTATGATATCCCAACAATATGTTTTGAGAAATACCTCAAATTCATCAAATTTATTTACCAAACTCCCAGCATTGGTGTATACGGAAGTATACATGCACCTGTTCCTATTCTTAGCTACCCTAACACAATCCATGTGTTTACTTGTACCGCAATGACTCCCAGCAGTCTCTGAAATATCCTGTATCTTGTTTTTCAGACTTCCGCTCATTCCAATAGAAGCAGCGCAAGAATCACTTTCACCTCTGCCAGTGGCTACTGTTAATCTATTGGTCCTTGTATCCCCCCAAGCTAGCTGTTTTCCGACCCACCTAACACTGTCTCGATAGCATCAGCAAATATCCTTGCACCCTTTCTATTTAAGTGTATTCCATCCCTGTAGAAGCAGTCTCTCCTGTTAACAAGCAGAGACCAGGCTGAAAAAAATTCTACCCCTTGAGCCTTGCACAATTTTTCCAGGGCAGAATTGATCGACAAGACTCTCAACATATACTCCCTCCTATCATCTGGGCAGAATTGCAGACACTTTCAAATTCAACCCTAATTCACAGTTCAATTGTTGGTCCTGCTCAGGTGGCTAACAAACTAAATGAGTATTTTGCATCTACGTTCACACATGAAGAGTTATTCAGGGAGGAGAATGCCAGAGGTGAGTTAAACTCTGGCAGTGAGCCAGATGATTTTGTAATACCTGAGAGGAAAGTGGAGGAGACATTGTTGAAGATAAACATAAAAAAGGCACCTGGGATTGGATGGGATCTATCCAGTCATATTAAAGGAAGTAAGCAAACCCCGTAATTATGAGTGCTTCTTTGGACGCAGGGGAGGTACCCATGGACAGGAGATCTGCAAATGTGACCCTAATTCACAAAGGAGGATCAAAGGGCGACAGTAATTATAGTAATTATAGACCTGTTAGTTTAACCTCTGTTCCAGGAAAATTAATGGAGGCACTGGTTAAAGCCCCACTGCACGATCATCTAGACAAGACTTCAGTTATTGGTCGGACACAGCATGGTTTTGTTAAAGACAAGTCTTGCCTAACGAATTTGATTGGATACTATGATGTGGTCATAAAAGAACTTGATGCAGGGAATAACTTTGATATCATATATTTGGATCTTAGATCCAAATATATGATAAGTGTGAGAAGACAGAGAGTGGTAATCAATGGACACTGCTAATCGTGGACTAATGTTATTAGTGGAGACCCTCAGGGTTCAGTGTTGGGTCCATTGTTGTTTTCTGTATTTAGAAATGATATTAATGATGGTATATCAAGCTTAATGTCAAAATTTGCAGACAATACGAAGGTTGGCAGAGTTGTTAAGGACACTAATAACAGTACGTTGCTGCAACAGTATCTAGACAAGTTGAGCAGATGGGTTGAGGTGGCAAATGTAAGTTATTACCTATGGGAAGCAGTAACCCCAGAGTAACGTATCAACTCTGTCGTACAACATTGACAGTGGTAGAGAACGAAAATGACCTGGGGGGTAGTCATGCAGGCACATATGAAGTTTTCTGATCAGTGCAGATGGTCTGCAAGGGTAGCTCATGGTGTCTTGATAAGGATATACAGAAATTTTTCTAGCAGGGATAAGGAGGTGATTATCCTCTTTTATAGGGCAATGGTCATGCCACACCTTGAGTACTGTATACAGGTCTGGAGGCCTCATTTTAAGAAGGATGTAGAGCAGCTGGAACGAGTGCAGAGAAGGGCAACAAGAGTAGTGAATGGATCAAAGGGTTGCTCTTAGGAAGAAAGGCTTAAATTTTGCAAATTACAGTGTCTGGAGACTAGGCACCGGCGAGGTGATCTGATAGAGGTGTATAAAGCCTTGAATGGTTTGAGCATGCTCGGTGCTGATGGGATTCTTCCTCTTGCGCAGAATAATCACCTGAGAGGGCATAAATTCAAATTGAGGAAAGACAGATGTAAGATAGCTGTACAGAAGTTTGTCTTTAGCCAGTGGGTAGTTGGTTGATTGAACAGACTTCGATCTTTTGTTGTGGAAGTTGATAGCCTAAATAAATTTAAGGCTGAGCTGGACAGGTATTTGGAACGAACGGGGGGGGGGGTGAAATGGGAGCGTTTTTTTTTTTTTTTTTTTTTTTGGCTGATGCTGCATAAGCTTGCTTTTTTGAATCATATGCTTCTACTCATGCTAATGTCTTCCATACGGCTGCAGATTAAACAAAATTCGTCACAACATTTTACTTGTGACAGGAGATACTTTCACAGCATGAAGTATTTGTACAATTGGAAATTTTCGGCGTATCTGCGAAAAGCAGCTACTGAATTCTTATGGTCTTCGCTGCATACT
Organism: Mastigoproctus giganteus; assembly: GCF_048544385.1. Taxonomy (NCBI): domain Eukaryota; kingdom Metazoa; phylum Arthropoda; class Arachnida; order Uropygi; family Thelyphonidae; genus Mastigoproctus; species Mastigoproctus giganteus. The sequence goes on from NC_143575.1 coordinate 258,529,284, forward strand.
GAAATCATATCAGTTAACTGAGCAAAAGTAAACAGATCTGTATTATGTCTCATCTCGGTTTAACAAATGTCACCCTGTAAACAATGAGGCAGTTGTCCTAGAACGTGAAACTCAGGTTCAGAAGACACGTTGACGCTGTAGTATTTACTCTCGCACATTGGTTACTCACAGCTGAGCATTTGGTATGATTCATATAGTAAAACAATACTATTCACGTCGTTGTTGGTGTATGTTTTGTACGTTTTTGAAGCCTGTTTTACACAATCTTATTTTCATTAATTTAATTTGAATATAGAAACGCTTTTTTTCTTCCCTTGGGTGCACATACACTCTTACATCCATACAGGGCAGAAGCAGACTGATGATGATGATCATCATCATCATCAGACATTTTCAATCCACTGCAGGATGAAGGCCTCCCAGCAACTTTCCAGTTCCTTCTGTTTTGAGCACTGGCCATCCATTTACTACCCAAAAACTCATGCATTTCATCTATCCATCTCCGCCTTTGTCTTCCAGGTTTTCTTCTAGCTCCTCTTGGGTACCATTCAGTCATTTTCTTAGACCATCTGTCATCATGTCTTCGAGCTATGTGTCCTGCCCAAGACCATTTTAGTTCTTTAGTTTTGATAAGAATGTCCTTTACTTGAGTTTGCTGCCTAATCGACTGATGATATACCCTATTATCTTTGGTTATTTGGAGATCTGCCTTGATCTCGTTCTCCTGCACGGAAAGAAAGGAAAATGAGAGAAGGGGAATTGTATATACAAAGTTTCACAATTAAGTTCCAGGACTGAGTAAATTTAAAGAAAATGAGATGGTAGAATGAAATTCCTTTGTCATGTTGTTTTAGTGTCCTCTATTCTGTGAAATCATCTTCCTTTCAGAGTGGAGTTGGTTTTACGGAACAATTGGTCCATGAGAGATAAATCAGAAGTATAAGACGGTGGTGTTTGGCACTACAATTCCATTCTTTGCCAAAAATTCCTTATAATCAGGCCAGAATGCAGCCTAGTGTTATTTTGAAACAGGAACTCGATTCCCTTTCTCCTCAAAACTTCACTCGTGCAATTGTGGAGTCACCAAATTCATTCCTTTGATTATTCCCTCCCATGCTACTTGTCAGTCAAAATCAATTTCACCTGAGAAGATGACTGTTTAATCTTTTAGACGGCATCAAACGACATGTGACAAGTTTAAACGCCTTTAAAAATGTTTCCAACAGCTCAGTAGGCGATTCCGTAGGTGTGTGGCTGTTGTAGGCAAATATTCAGATATTTTACAAATATTCAGATTCGGATTTGTGAAAAATTAAACCATAACTGCCTTCAGTGTGTCAGGAATCCAAATAAAACAACTGGATTGATACCAGAAGTAAGCAGATTAATGAAATGCAGTAGATGGGTCTAGTCTTTGGGTAGCTTAGCGACATCTTCATCATCATCAGCAGCAATAAAATCTTGGTGCCATTGCAGCAAAATTGCAACACCCCATCAACAGTAGTAGCAACCCAGTGGAAATATCGTGGCCACTACAGCTGGGAAATGTTCAGATCAACTGCAGAAATGAATAGAAAGAGATCAGTGGACGCTCAGAAGAGAGGTTCATGCCCCATCAGTGGTGCCCATCGAATACTTTCATCCAGGAATGGGAAATGTTAATAGCGCAAATACCCCGTAATCTGCCAAACCGAAAACTAAACATCACAGCACACAAAGGAGAGCATCAACTTGCCTGGGGCACAACCGATCATAATCGGTCCCTGAAACACTGGAAAGCTGTGTTGTGGTGTGAAGAATCTAATGCCCATGTTTGGGTGGGTCCGGTTGATACTTGGAGTAAGCTTTTATCAGAATAGCAGTCCCAACAGTTTGGCAGTGGTGCTATCACTGTCTAGGTTTGTTTCATATGGGGTTAGATGGACCATCGGTAGACCATGAATACTACGCGATACATTGATATTATTGACAATTTCATTTCACCCTTACTTAACCATGGCGGCAGTATGGGGGAAGCACCCTTTTCTTTTTCAGAATAAAATTGAACCATGTAATATGGTACAGTCTATACTGACTTAGTTTGAAGTCAGAGGCACGCAAAAGCTTCATAGACCTGTTCAGAACTTCAACCTTAACGTATGGAACAACTCTGACATGAACTGAACGTATGTGCTATAGATTAGGCCAATACGCCGGCAATTATTATCTTAATTACCGGTGTATTGGAAATTTTGGTTTATTGGCAATCAAAATACAGTTTTCTTTTTAACAAATATTGCTTCGGATTCCACCAAAGATAAAGTGTGTAATAATAGCCAAGGATGGGATGACCCCTTATTAAATATTGTACCAGTGAAAGGTTTTTTGAACTATGCAGGTATCTGGTTACTTTTGTCAAATGTAACCAGGCAAATCTGCTAAACAAATAACTGACCAAGTATTTAAATGTTCCTACACGCAAATAGCAAATAACCTGAGAAATATGAAGGAGTTTCTATAACCATGTGGGGTTGTTTTTCTTGTTTTAAAGTTGAACCATTGGTCGTCCTTTCTGGTAAAATGAATTCCATTGGTAATTGATATGGTGGACAGTTCCACTCTTCCTACAGTGTGGAAGCTGTGGAGGGCTCGTTTTCATATCGAATGTACAAAGTCTAGTGTTTTTCCTACCTTTGCCATTTCCCACTAAAATGCTTCCACTCCAAGTTTGCCAAACTTCATACTTATTCTCTGTGTTGTTTTTGTAAAGAAATAGATTTTACAATGGACAGCTGTTCGAGAGGTGCATTTTAGAACGGCTCTACATCCAATGTTTCATTAACAAAATCTGGACAAACTTCTCCCTTTCAGTAAGCCAGAGTTTACCAAAGGGGGAAGCAACTCTCGCTGGTTGTGTGTAAACACCAAAGCAACTTAAGCTGTGACGTGACAGTATAATGTGTTTGCAAATTGTTTGTATTCTGTGGTCACTGTTTGCTGGATGAAAAACTCAAGTTTTCCCCGGAGTAAACCTTGTGACTCTCACCTATGATTGACCAACTCAGCAATGTTGTGAAAAATGCCCATAAAAATTCCTCTTATCATTCACTAGTTTTGAACACGGCCCTTTCCACCCGGTGATGGGAGGACGGTGATTATATAGACCGTGTTACCCGGGAGGCCTGTAACCCAACCTCGAAAATTACAAACTTGACCACAGTCACAAAAAGGTTCATAAAAAATTATAATGAGGTGTGCATATTATGTGTGCCAACGTGGGTAGCATAGTGGGCACACATAACATGCACACGTGGGTAGCACAGTTGGTAGAATCGCCGTCCTCCCCACACCGGGTGGAAAAGACCTGACTTTAATCCCGTCGATGACGTGAGGAATGTTTATGCGCCTTTTTCGCAACGTCGTTGAGTTAGTCGGTTTCAGGCGAGGGTAGCATGGTTCTCCCCCCCCCCCCCCAAAACTCGGGTTTTTCGTCCAGCGTTTTCAGAGACCGATTTGTATGTTGTGTGGAGTGAAAAAGTGGGAATAACATGATTCCCTATTACCTCTGCCTGAGATCGCATAACTAGAATCCCGACTGACATAACCATTAGGAATTTTTCCAATCGCTGAAGGGGTTCGGACCCAGACCTCTCCAAATGATTCTTAAGTGGCAAAACCATTACACTCTCGATGAAAACAGCCACTGCTCTACTACTATACTGAGAGGGTAATATCTTAGTATAACTGTATGAAATTTTAATTTAAAAATACACAGACCTCATGGTAACATGCAAATTGGTGTCATATTGATTTTAATAATAAAACTTTTCATTTTATTCAATTCTATGACATCGTTTTCTAAACTGCCCCATCTAAAAGGAGCGCAAACTTTGAGCTCAAAATAAGTGGATTGACAAATATCAATACAAAAGAAATTAAGTTTGTATATCAATTCAGCAGTATTTACTTAGGAAAATGCGGCACACATTAATATGGAGTATAGGGGCCATGAAATCGACAGAAAAGGCCAAAGGTTGCGGTAGGAAATCGAAATGATGGCAAATGTAGAAGAGGGCGCTGACTCTCTTTAGAAAATACAGCTGCGAGTTACAGGCTCTGAAAAAAACAAGTGTTTGCTTTTTATTTACATAATTGTTATTTTATATTGTACTTAATACGTAGTCTTATAGTTCTAATTACGCTGGTTATTTTTATTTTAATTTATATAAACAGTTTTTGTAAATATACGTAATACTTTATAAAACCGTTAGTCCGTTCGAATCTTGCAGGCATTGTTTTTTGTTTATAGTGATAGGGAATTCAAATTTTTAATTGAGGTAGCTAGGTAGCTCTAACGTATAATTATAGAAACAGTAATACGCTTCACTGTTTCTATTAGATAGCGTAGTATTGACATTTAATTTAATTTAATTTATTGATCTTATTAATTTAAAATATCATGCCCCAAACTAGAGCAGCAAAGCAACGGGCACAAAGTGGCAGGAGTGCTGTGACTCGTGGGAGAACTGAGGGGGACGATTCTCCAACGCATCACAGCCTAAAAAAACGTGCAACTTGTGAAATGTTTGCCGAACTATCTGGAACGGAACATGATATTGCTATGGGGGATGTCTTTGTGTGTGCGCGATGTAAGGAGTGTAAGGAAATCAGGCGACAACTCAGCGTTGTTATGGGCCTATATGAGAGTTTGAAGGACAGGGTGGATGCCCTCGAAAAATCTAAATTGAGGGGTCCATCAGGCTCTCAGCTGCCCATATCAATGCCAAAGCTTGCACTTGGTCATCACGCAACACAGCGGCAACCCCCAAGGCAGATTGACCTGGTCCCAAAGGAACTAGTAGTTGTTGGTGGCTCTATTGTCAGGGAAACGGGGAACATCCTTTGTAAAAAGGATAGGTGGAACAGGACCAGGGTATGTCTGCCAGGGGCAAAGGTTGATGACGTTGTAGAGCAGATATCATCTTTTAGGGGCACAAAAGGTGATATAGTTGTACACGTTGCCACTAATGATATCAAGAGTAGGAGACCGGCAGAATTGCTTAACAAGTACAGGTTACTGATGAAAAAAAGCCGTGAATTAGGGTTGATTTTGAAAGTGTCTGCAATTCTGCCCAGACACGATAGGAGGGAGTATATGATGAGAGCCTTGTCGATCAATTCGGCCCTGGAAAGATTGTGCAAGGCTCAAGGGATAGAATTTTTTTCAGCCTGGACTGTACTTGTTAACAGGAGAGACTGCTTCTACAGGGATGGGATACACTTAAATAGAAAAGGTGCAAGAATATTTGCTGATGCTATCGAGGCAGTGTTAGGTGGGTCGGAAAACTGATAGCTTGGGGGGATACAAGGACTAATAGTTTAACAGTAGCCGTAGGCAGAGGTGATGGTGATTCTTGCACAACTTCTATTAGAATAAGTAGGGACCTGGAGCGAGGGGTGTTGGGAGTTTCAGGGACGGATGGCAGTCATCGTGAAACAGGTGGGTATATGGGATGTGTTAGAGTAATTAAGAATAAGAATAGGTGCATGTATACTTGCATGTATACCAATGCTAGAAGTATAGTAAATAAATTTGATGAATTTGAAGTGTTGGTCAAGACATAAAGGCGGATATTGTTGGGATATCAGAGACGTGGTGTCACACAGATATAAGGAATGCCGAACTGGAATTTGGGGAGTACAATGTGTACAGAAATGATAGACAGGATAGGAAGGGAGGAGGTGTTATGCTGTTGATAAAGAAAAACATAAAATCAAAAGAAGTGCATCCAGTTGATATAGATGAACAGTGTACTGTTGAGTCAGTTTGGTGTGACATAAGCATTGGGAGATCAAAATTGAGAGTAGGACTGTGCTATAGGCCTGACTCGAATGAGTACAATGAACAATTGTACAGAGAAATAGAGTGGGCTAGTAAATCGGAATGTCCTATAATGGGGGATTTTAACTTCCCAGATATTGACTGGAACTTGTGGGTTGGGCACTCACACACTAGTCAGACTTTTGTGGATTTATTGGATGATTGTTTTCTGCAGCAGCATGTTCGAGAGGCAACCAGAGAAAGTAATACTCTTGATCTGGTTATCAGCAGTGATCATTCATGTATTAGGAATTTGCAGATAAAAGAACCACTAGGTGGCAGTGATCACAATGTACTGACGTGGGATTTACTTAAAGATTTAATTACCATCAGGGGCAAAGGAAAGGGTTTTTGCTTCCGTAAAGGCGAGTACAGTGGTCTCCGACAGTTTTTAAATTCTGTACAGTGGGATCAACTGACGATGTTACCAACAGTAAATTCTAAGTGGGAAGCATTCAAGGAATTAATCGTGGAAGCTACTAAAAGGTTCATACCTATTAAGAAATATTGTTCAAGGTTTAGGCCTAAATGGTTGTCAAATGAACTAATGAGACTCGTAACAGAGAAGAAAAATGCATGGGATGCATATAAATTATCAAGCGACTCAGAAGCCTATGGCAGATATAAGTTAATCTGTAATCAGGTCACAAAAGAGGTTCGGCAGGCGAAGGCAGATTACGAGAAATCCTTGGCAAAAGATGCTAAGAAAAACAGCAAGGATTTCTTTACTTATATAAACTCTAAAAGGAAGGGGATGAATCTGATTGGTCCACTTGACATCGATGGTTCGACTGTTGATGATCCTGCTCAAATAGCAAACAAACTGAATGAGTATTTTGCATCTACATTCACACATGAGGAATTATTAAGGTTTGAAAATGGCAGAAGGTTATCAAATTGTAGCAGGATACTTAATGATTTTGTAATACCTGAAAGCAAAGTGGAGGAGAAATTGTTGAAGTTAAACCTAAGAAAAGCACCTGGGGTGGATGGGATCTATCCAGTTATATTAAAGGAGGCGGCAAAGCAACTAAGCAAACCCTTAGCCATAATTATGAGAGCATCCTTGGACTCAGGGGAGGTTCCCACGGACTGGAGATGTGCAAATGTATCCCCAATTCACAAAGGGGGATCGAAGGGTGACACGAGTAATTACAGACCAGTTAGTTTAACTTCTGTTCCGGGTAAAATAATGGAGTCACTGGTTAAAGATGCATTGCAGGATCATCTAGACAAGACTGCAGCAATAATTCAGACACAGCATGGGTTTGTTAAGGGAAAGTCTTGTCTGACAAATTTGATAGGATATTATGATGTGGTTACAAAGGAACTGGATGCGAAAAATAATTTTGATATCATATATTTGGATTTCAGGAAAGCTTTTGACACTGTTGCGCATGGAAGACTATTGTACAAATTGGAGCAGAATGGTATTAAGGGTAAGTTGCTACAATGGATAAAAGGATGGTTAAGTGCTAGAAGACAGAGGGTGGTAATCAATGGGTGCTGCTCTTCTTGGACTAATGTTATTAATGGAGTCCCACAGGGTTCGGTGTTAGGTCCACTGTTGTTTTGTATATTTATCAATGATATTGATGAAGGTATATCAGGCTTAATGTCGAAGTTTGCAGATGATACAAAGGTTGGTAGGGTTGTTAATGACAGTAATTGCAGTGTGCTACTGCAACAGGATCTAGATAATTTGGGCAGATGGGCTAAGAAGTGGCAACTACCTTGACAAATGCAAAGTACTACATATGGGTAGAAGTAACCCCAGAGAAACGTACCAACTGTGTGGTACTACACTTAAGGTGGTAGAAAATGAAAAAGACCTGGGAGTAATTGTACAGGCAGATATGAAGTTTTCTGAGCAATGCAGACAGGCTGCCAGGGCAGGTCATGGGGTTTTGTCAATGATATATAGGAATTTTGCTAGCAGGGAAAAGGAGATGATTATCCCTCTGTATAAGGCAATGGTCAGGCCACGGCTTGAGTACTGCGTACAGGTCTGGAGGCCTCATTTTAGGAAGGATGTAGATTTACTTGAGCGTGTACAGAGAAGGGCAACAAGATTGGTGAGGGGAATGAAGGGATCCTCTTACCAAGAGAGGCTTAAGTTCTGCAAATTGCAGTGGCTGGAGACTAGGCACCTGCGCGGTGATCTGATTGAGGTATATAAGGCCTTGAATGGGTTGAGCACGCTGAATTCTGATGGGATCCTTCCACTTGTTCAGATTACGAATCTAAGGGGGCATAAATTCAAATTAAGAAAAGACAGATGTAGAATAGATGTGCGGAAATTTGCCTTTAGCCAGCGGGTGGTTAATTGCTGGAACAAAATTCCATCTGTCGTTGTGGAAGTTGATAGGTTGAATAAATTTAGGAGGAACTGGACAGGCATTTGGAGGGAATGGTGTGATTTTTTTTTTTTTTTTTTTTGGCTGATGCTGCATAAGCTCATACATTTGCTTTCTTGCATCACATGCCACTTCTACTACTACTACTAATGTCATATTGGTGAACATCGAACCATGTTTCTTGCACTTTGCCATGAGTTGGTGAATAGTGGCAGGAGGATGAGAGATGGAGGTAGTTAAAATCCCATCATATTCCAAATATGTTCGATGGAGAACATCTGCTGAACATGCAGGCCAAAGAAATATGTTCATCCCTCTTAGGGAGGTCGGGATATTACAGCTGTATGTGGGGGGGGGGGGGGCATTGAGCCGCTGGAAAATGGCATTTGAGATGGAGTGTGTAAAGAGCAGAAGCAGGTCTTCGAATGGTTTTAATATAATGTCTTGCCATGAATGCGAATTAATAACGATCAGAACTGAACGGCTATTGTAACTGATGGCTCCCCATATCTTGATTCTGGGTTTTGGGCAGCTATTCCACTAGCTAATTCAAGATGGATTAACTCTTTTCCCTATTGTGTTACCAGACGCACATGCTGCCGTCAGTGGTTCCCCCCAAAATAGAAACGTGATTCGTCACTACAAACGACACGATATCATTCTTGTTCTCAAGAAACTCTCTCTCTTTGTGTCACTACAGTTGCTGACAAGATAGGATGATGTCAGTGGCAGACAGAACAACGAACGGCAAGAATGCAGCCCCCCCTTTCTTGCAGTCATCTATTAATCGTGCTTCCCGAAGCTGACATAGACAGAAATGGCATTGAGATGTTGGTAGTCTGAAAGGCTGTGACAAATCTGAAATCTGTGTCTTGTAGCTACTCGAAGTATCCGTCTATTCTCTTGCCGCCCTTCACCTGTTTTGACGTTCTTCTAATGCCACCAGATCTCTGGCTACGTACTGAAGTTCCTTTCTGTACCTACTAATGACAATATCCGGCTGTTCTGGCACCACCAACGACGATTTTCCATGTTGACGATCTGGCTTCTGACAATTCAGCACTCTAACCCTTTTAAAAGTCCATCAGCTGTACATAACGTTACCTTACGCGTGTTAATGATATTTGCATACAACGAGACAGTCATTCATTCGTTCATTGTTTAGTTGGTTAACTTTTTCACACGTTTGTATAGATATCTATAGTATATGAACATAAAAAACTATTAATTTTGTGATTAAGTTTTCTTTTGACATAAAAAACTATTAAATTTATAGAAAACGAATTTTGTGATTAAGTTTTCTTTTGACATTTTATTTAAAAATAAACAGTTTTTAAATAAATAAAAATTGGCTGGGCGTTACTGTTTAGCAACGTCATAGAATAATTGCTTATATTTAATTAGACAAAAATATATGCATGAAAAAAAATTCCAAATTATCTAACATGTGTATAAATTGCTGCATCGTAAATAGCATTGCTACAATATCTAAGCATTAGTGTTTTCGAGTTTTCTAGATTGTATTTATTTTTTGCTGAATTTCCAGTCAAATTTTCTTCATCTTATTCTGACAGTATCTATTAATTTTTCCACCATTGGTTAGTGCAGAAAAGAAAAATAAATAAATAAATATGGCTTTCGTTTGCGCCACTTTAAAACTTACTGATCCCTTTCACAAAATAAAATTAATTTTTTCAGATCAAATCCCTCTAGCGGATGACCTAAAATTTATTTCAAATAAAAAATAGCCTACGTTTAGTATTCTAAAACTGAAGTCAGTTTCAAATAGAATATCATAAAAATGCGCATAATATTTACACGAATATTGTAAAGAACACTACAAACAGCACAGATTCCTATTTAAAAATTGAAATACTCTGGAATATTTAACGATGGACAGCTCGCAAGAATATTCTTTTGTAGAATTCAGGAAAAAATTTTCATTTCGAAAATTATTGTCCAAGAATATTCTCTGTTCATACCATTAGTAACAGCAGATGCAAAGCAAAATTAAGTCCCACATACACAGTTGTAAATGAGGTGACGTGCTCACACTCCTGCCTGAGCTGCTGGTTGGTCTCACACCCTCTGTCTAAGATGTGCAGTTGACTAAAATTATTGATTGCTTCTTTCTCAGAGCTCATTATGACGGGGCTCCTGGTAGCGAAAAGTGTGCCACAGAACAAGTTGAATGTCTGATTTATGTACAATGAATAAAGGCTTGACGAGTAAACACGATAGTACAAGGTGGTACGAGTGTAGAGACACCTGGCGGTATCCCATTAGTTCGTGGTGACGGCGTGGGAGAAAGAGATAGGGGTAAGTCTTGTGGTAAATCCTTTGTACAATTTGAGTTCCTCACGCCTTTATATAAATTATGTCTTCCTTCCCTTCTAGAGCGCATACTTATCATTAGTTATCGTGCTATACCATGATTAAGACACTCCCAAAACTATTATCGTGATATAAATAAGTCCTTGCTTTTATTCATTTGTCTCATTTAATCTCATCCCAGTGTCCCACTTTACTCTCCAGACCTTTATTTTCATTTTCATACATAATTCCCTTTTCTATCTCCCTATCTGTATATTTTTAATCTCGCTATACTAATTCCCTTTTCTATTTCCTATTTATTCGATTTTATCTTTCTAATAATTCTCTTTTCTATCTTCTTACTATCGTTTTTACTTCCCTGTAATAATTCCCTTTTCTGTCTCCTTATCGATACGTTTTTACTTCCCTGTACTAATTCCCTTTTCTGTTTCCTTATCTATACGTTTTTATCACCCTATAACATCTCCCTTTAACCGCGCTATATAACTTTCTCTTTCATTTTATCTCCTGATTTATTTCACTTGTAAAAATATAAGAGAAATTATCATTAAAGTAATCAGAATTTATTTTTATTTTCTGCACATAACCCAATATAATCTTTTGTAGAATATTCTACAAACTTATAATTAATAAATTAGCCGCACACTATACTAAATAGTCAATTTATTAGTTACACCTAGAAGTATAAACATGGTATGGAGAACGCGACTTTGGCCATAGGCACCAATTTATCATAGGCGTTGTATAGAGTTAAAGTTTCAGAATAAGAGAATTTATAATTAATTTTAAAACCGTGGCACCAATTATTGCTATAAATTCCTGTAGCTTTTATATAAAAGATAATAATATAATACATATTATTTTCTGTGACAGACATTACTTGGAACTCAATTATTCAATTTTAAAAAATAAAAATACAAATAAACTCTACGTATATTTTAAAATTAAATAGTTAGGAAAGAGAGGATTTCAATTAACTAAATAAAATTCACTTGGTGTTAACGTTTTGGATTGGCTTTTGGATTCTGTTCTCACAAGACAAGTGCTATACAGTTGGGGCGACGGGACTCTTCGGGGACAGGTCGTTAATTTTTAATGGTAATTGTGTCATGTTTTTAAAATTAATTATAAATTCAGTCATCCTCTGATTTCTCCTTAACTCCATAAGGCGCTTGTAGTTACTCAGCCCTCAGTTTATAACCTGTTTAAAAAGTGTGTTAGTATTATTAGTGTTAGTATTAATAGTGGCAAATGATGAAAGAAAGCAAGCTTACACAGCATCAGACAAAAAACTTCCCATTTCACCTATCCATTCCCTCCAATAGTTTGTCTAGTTTTTTCCTAGAATTTATTTAAGTTGTCCACTTGCATGACTACAGATGGAAGTTTGTTCTAACAATCAGCCACCCGCTGGTTAAAGGCAAATTTCTGCACATCTATTCTGCAACCATCCTTCCTCAATTTGAATTTGCGCCCTCTCATGTGTGTAGTGTGAGCAAGAGGAAGAATCCATCAGCATTGAGCTTGCTCAATCCATTCAAAGCCTTAAGCACTTTAGTCAGATACCCCGCTGATTAATAGTCTCCAGACACTGCAATTTTCAGAACAGAAGCCTTTCTTGGTAAGAGCATCCCTTTGTTAACTTCACCAATCTCGTTACCCTTCTCTGTACACATTCTAGCAGCTCTGAGGCCCTCGCGGGCAGCAAGTGGATATAGCTACCGTACTAGTACACTGGATAGAAAAGGCCGAGCTGGAATCACGTTAATAATGAAATGAATTTTTATGGCCTTTTTACACAATGTGATGAGTTCGTCAGTCTCGGGAAAGTATCGTTTTTTTTTTTTTTTTTTTACCGAAATCTTGAGTTTTTCATTGATAAACAGTGAAAAAAAAAGAAAGGAAAAAGATCATTGCCAATTCGTAGGAAACGATTAAGGGTAAGATCGAAATCGAAGTCCAGCATTATGTTGGAATTCCTACAGAAAAATAACCCTGATGTTCTGCAGAATCATATTTTACCATCAGTTTTTGCAGATGTTTTCACTGATTTCTCCGCCACTGTACATCACACCTCAGTTTCCCGAACGTGTTTTCTAACAAAGAAAGACATGTTTGAGACGTGTTTTCTAACAAAGAAAGACAACTGTATATATATCTGAGAAATGAAGGACAGAAACAGTGCGTGCAAGTTTTGAAAGCTGTCAACTGGAAATTAAAATCACTAGACATTCAATTGCTATTGGCGAGTTTTGTCATTTTTTTTTTTTAATTTCCTGTTAATACAAAATATTATTTTTAGGCATGAATTGTTCCATCCAGTATTTCTCTGAGAGCTACTTCAAGTGTCGAGAGCCACATACTCAGTATATTAAAAATAATAATAAATAATCCAAATATAAACCTGGTCATTAGCTTCCTGAAATACAAATACAAATCTCAAAAACATCAGGATGTTAACTGCTACTAACCAGTGACAGAATGAGACTTGGCAACGTGGAAATGATGGTTTTTGGTATTGAAACAAATGGTCCAAGTCCTAATCATAACCTTGCCTACTCCTGTCTTTATTGTAGGCAGAGTACAACAACGTTCCTGAGGAATTCTCTACACCACACTTTTACGTAGCTTGGACTCCGTACACTGGTTGGCATCGGTGATACCATTAATACAGCTGTTTATTGTGACATTCTAAACCTGTATTATAACAATTCTTTGGAGTGGTTGCTGTTGTAGTTGGATTTTAGGGACATCCGCGATTAAGGCCTATTGTTCCATGTACATTTTCTGTAAATTGCGTGTTCTGTGGTCGATTTTCTGTTTTGCTAGACGAAAAACTGAGTTTCCGGCAGAAAAACCATTCTATCCTGGCCTAAGACCGAATAACTGAGCCACGTTGTGAAATAGGCCCATACAAATTTCTCACACGTCATCGACGGGATTCGAACTCAGGTGGTCTTTTCCACTCGGTGTGAGGAGGACGGCGATTCTACCAACTGCGCTACCCACGAGGGTCTTTGGAATGGACCCGTGTTTGTACCATAACGCTGTGTGTCACGATCAATACTTTGAGGAGAATGATAAGACAAACCTGCTCTTTCCAGCCTATAACCCAAATCTGAAACCTCTGGGATCAAGCTGTGAATCTAAACACAGCTTTACAAAAGAAGCGGAACAAGATTCCAGTCACTACATACTAAAAAATCTTAGTGTTCCGCAATGTATTGTGCTTGTATTGTATTGCACTGGCTTTTTTTCACTACATGGCCGAGTTAGTTGGTCTCAGGAGTGGGCAGCAAGATTTTTCCCCCGTAAATGCAAATTATGGTCATAATACATATGGCCTTATAAGTTCTATCCTGGGTTGCAGTAATATGAAGTGTTTTGTTATCACTAAAGCCCGGGTTCGAATCCCATCAGTGACGCGAAGAATTTTTAAGGGCTTTTTCACTTTATGGCTGAATTAGTGCCGATCAGGGGAGTATAGCAATGGTCCTCCCCACGGAAACTCGTTTTTTTCATCCAGTAAAACACGCATTTACGGCATAATACACACAGGTGGTTAAGATGGCCTTAATATGACAGGTTTTATGCATGTTCGCATATTATGTGCATATGCGCCCATTTTCCTCACCATATCCGTCCGTCCATCTGCATATAACAGAGGGACTCCCAGTGGACTGATTTTAATGAAATTTTTATATTTGGAGCTTTTAAAAACATTTATCGATTAAATGCTTTTCGTTTAACTTCAAATGTGACTTGAGTAACAAAAGACTGGGTATCCCAGCAAAACATTTTTCAGAAGAGAGCACCGCCACTATCGGCCTGTATGGTCAGCATCATGTATGTGGGGGTTTATTACCTTAAATATCTTTATTGCAGGCAGTGATTGGTTACATGATTGCCTGATGCAATAATACCCACAACAGCGACAATGCTAGGGATTTAACATGAAATAACTAATACAAGATAGGGCATAAAACGTATAATTACATATTTTACATATAAAATTAATATTAACATGTGAAATGAAGACACATGAAAAGCGATGAAAAGACGATGGCAGGCAGTCACTCGGTTGAAGACGAAAGCTGGTCCCTGATGATGCGTCTTCTGTACGATTTGTCCTCTATGAACTTTTATGTGTCCTCTATGTAGTCCACATCTATCTCCTGGACGTCGTGGAGCATCTCCATGGGCAGGAATCTATCCCCTATTCTGAGCCTCCACGCCACAGACTGCAGAGAGGGGAGGGCTCTTAAGGGTTTCGGGGGGATCCTCCAATTGCACATCTGCCAAAAATTTGGCGTATTGACTTCACCTGCTATCATTTTAATTGACACAAGCAAGCGGAGGGCAAATATCCGTTTGGAGACTTTTCTGTAATTTAGAAGTTGGGTGATATCTGAAGTATGTATGAGTGGTGGCAGTTTATGCTTGAAGAGAACCCACCGAAGAAGCCAGTACTCATCAGATGCAATGGTTTTTAGCGTGGTTTTCGTTGCCGACGCCCAGATTTCTGACCCGTAGGTGATGGCTGGCTGCAGAAACCGGTATATGTATTGGAGCGTGTACTCTCGCTCTGTGACATGAAGGAGGTGTTTGGCAAGCCATCTTGCTCTGCAGACCTTGTTGTGAATGTCTGCAACATGGTGTTTGAAACTGAGTTTAGGGTCCAATATAACGCTGAGATCTTTGTGCTTGATGACTGGAGCGAGGGGGTTCCGTGGATTTCCAGGTTTAGTTGTTGGGTTTGATTTGAGGGAAAATACCATTTGTGCAGATTTTTTTTGATTTATCTTAAGAGAAAACTGTGCCAAGTATGTAATCAGTTTCTTAAGGCTGTTGATAATGGTTTCAGACACAGAATAAGGTCGGGCGGTCCCGTTGATCCAATAGAGGAGCTTCAAGTCGTCTGCATAACTGATAAATTCTGTTTGCTGGCACAGGAATGGGTGGATGGCAGCCATAAAGAGGAGCCCTGAGAGAACTGCGCCCTGGGGTACACCGACACAAACTTTCCTTGTGAAAGATTTTTTATTCACAGTCAAGTGAAGGACTCTGGTCGTAATTAGCGACTTCAAGAATTCCAGTATATTGCCTTTTATCTGGTATCCATCCTCACAAAGTTGTAGGAGGGGCTGGATGTCTATGCTGTCGAATGCAGACTGGATATCCAGATAAACAATTGCCATCTCAGCCCTATCTTGTAGAGCCCCTAGAATGGTGTTGGTGGTTTGCAGTAGGTTGATATTGGTGGACCTACGTTTCAAGGCATAGTGAATGTATGGTGATTCACATGGCAGAACCTGGTTGGTTAGGATGGGAAGAAGGCACTTCTCCATGACTTTGAGGAGACATGAGGCTTTCATTATTGGCCCGAATTGTGAAATTGATGTCGCTCCTTGTGTTTTGGGAATTGGTCGGACAATATATTGATTCCAGGTTGTTGGGAAACTTTGCGTTGTGAGGATTCCATTGAAGATACCTAGGAGTGTATCACTGATGAAAACACTAACACTCTGAAGAATGAATTGTGGGACCCCATCATATCCAGTTCAAGACGTTGGTGGGATATCATTGATGGCCTGGATAAGCTCTCTTTTTGTGGTGATGATGGAAGCGAGGACATCTCGCTGACAACTGTTGTGGATGCTCTTAATGTCTGACGCTGACTTTGGCTTAAATCTTGTGATGTAGTCTAGCCATTCAATTAGATTAAGTTATTGAGGGAATTCATCATGCCTTGCCTTAAACGGTGCCTTCCCGATCTTGATTGTTTTGTCGATGTAGGCTTTAATGGCTTCAGATTTGCTTCTATTGAACTGGGCACGGGCTATTGAGTATGCAATTCAGTCTAGTGGGTCTGATTTTGCTTTCCATTTTGCATGTAGTCTTTGTTTATTCTGAAATTTAAGGCTGAGATCTTGGGTCCACCATGCTTTGCTTCGACAGGAGATTGAAACTGTTTTTGACGCTGCAGTTCGAGCAATAAACTGCAGCCAGCTTAAAATAAATAGAGCAATAAACTGCAGCCAGAACTACCTCTAGTTCTCTAGTTGTTACTACATTCTTATTCTTCGGTCGGCATCATACAACGGAAACGAGATTCATTCGATCACAACACTTTCTTCCAGTTATCCATTGTCCAACCGATATTCGCGTCACGAGGTGAGATACTGTCACGGTAGCAGAGCGAATATACAGTAATTACCGTCCTTCCCATACCGGGTGAAAAAGGCCTGAATTTCGAATCCAGTCAATGTCGCGAAAAATTCTTCACATATTTTTATGAGTTCTTTTTACGTGGTTTAGTTAGCCGGTCTGAGATGAGGTTCGCGTGGCTTTTGCTCCAAGAATCTCTAGTTTTTGTCCAGCAAACAAGCAATCATTACAGAATATACGAAATTTACACACACAAATGCTAACGCCTCACAGCCTTAGTTGCGTTGGAGCTTAACACACACACACACACACACACACACACACACACACACACACACACACACACACACACACACACACACCTGTTAAGTGCAGTTAGCAGGTTTCGGGTCGAGCGTCTGTTCTGATACTCCAGCCAATGGAGAGTACGTCGAATAGTCTTTCTGCAAAGTGCCACATTATGCCTGAGTTCAGCTGCGTCACTGAGACTATCCTGTTGAATTACAAAAGTCACTGCAGTCTTATCTCAATCCCCCTGTCCAAACACTGTTTAACACTAGGCTTTGTGAAAGCTAGTTGTTTGTTTCATGTTTGCCATTCCTAGTATACACGCATAATGGTGGGTAGGGAACAGCCTTTGCACGGATATGCCTTGTTCGTCGCACGTAACACTGTACGGTGATTCAGGAGGATTAGTAAATATTTTGGGAGGTTATAGATCGATTATTCTGAGTAAAAAAGTTCATATAAACACGTGTCCAATTCTCAATGGATACGGAGATACAGTTGTTTGAAACTGGCGAGCACAAAGCGTTTAGTGGACATAGTGTTTTTTGCAAGCGGTTCCTGTGACTCCCTACAAATCCTCCGCGTTGAGTACTCTGTGATGTATGCACAACATTGCAAGGCCAATCAGTGTGGGTTATGTGTGACTAGTGTGTTGTTTGACTGGCCTCTTAGTTACTGGTAGGCTCTATCACCATGGAAGGAGCCTTTCAGCATCCGTCCACCGGCACGAGGAGCCGGGCCAGGAAGGTAGAAGGAACGCCTGACGGGCTCTCTCCCCACTTGCAAAGCAAGAGAGGAGAGAGGCCAAATTAGAGGAACGGAGCGAGTTAGATAGGAAAGGTAAGAAAAGGGGAGGGAAGCAAGGGTAAGCAGAGGGCCAAACGGCTGGATGATCCCACGACTGTCAGTTGACCAGCGTCAGCAGAACCCCTTCGATGAACATTCATCGAGTGTGGTTAAAATCCCGCCTGGGGAGTGTCCCAGGCCAGCAAAAGAGCCTAAAAGCATCTAATCCCGCGCCGATGGAGAGGCGGCGTCAGAAAAGAAGCTTCAAGGAGAAGAGGTGAAGGAAGGAATCCCATTGGTTTATCCCCTACAGAGAGAAGTATTGGCGCCGGAAAGAATCTCTGGTGGAAGCTTTGTCAAGAGAAGTTGAGAATCACCCGGTGAAGTCTTCTAGGAGCAGCAGAGAACATGTTGGAGCATTGCAGGAGAAGATGAAGTTACTGTGTGGATGGACAGGAAAAAAAATTAGAGGCGGGTCTCGAGTGGCCACATAATAGAGACTTGGTGACATGACCGCAATGGTGCATCCCGTGAAGTAGAGAATCATTACTGGGTTTGGTATATCCTTATGGCTGACAAGTTATTTAATATCTGGTGTGACTGGCAGTGGGGAAGCTAGTCGACATAATGAGCTGCAGTAGTCATAGGTGTGCCAGTTGGTTGTTGTGAGTGATAGCGGCATCTGTTGAAGACCGCAGTGCCCATAGGTCGAGAATGCTTTGTAGGCTTCGTCTCATTCCAATACTCTAGCCTCTGGATGGATTGTCGGTGCATTTAGGGCCAGAAGAAGCTGGTTGCTGAGGTCAAGATAGATCGGACAGGAGTGCATCGCCTGGACACAAAGCGTTTGTATTTATTGATTTTTTGAATGATACAAAAAACAAATAATTAACAAATTTTTTTACAGTTCACAATAAATGTTCGAAAATTCCATCGCCAACCACAATGCACTTTGCAACTCTTGTGGTAATATGACGCGTTGTTCTTCTGAGGTCGCTTGACGTTCCTTTATGAGGGCAGCAGTATCCAAAATGCGAGCGAGCAATTCGTCTCTTGTATTCACCTTCTCTTTGTATACTGCGCTTTTCACCCATTCCCACAAACAAAAATCTAACGGAGTGAGGTTTGAAGACCTTGGTGGCCAATGAACGGGACCACCGTGGCTGAACCATCGTTCAGGGAAAGTTCGATTTAGATATTGTATCACCAGACGGGTATAATGTGTAAGAATGCTGAAAGTACATACCAATCCTTGTAGCTAAGGGAATATTCTTCAATAGTAGTGGAAGTTCGTTTTGCAGAAATTCTAGCTAAATGGGCCCTGAAAGACGCTTTTGTAACACAACAGGCCAAATCAACTGATTGTCGATGATATCGCACCGCACGAGAAGCGATGTTGAAAATTTGTTTCTACACTGGCATGTGGATTTTCGTCTGACCACCTATGAGAGTTGATGATATCGTCACTGGTGAAAGTAGCTTCATCGCTGAATAGTATTAATGGAATTAATCGGCAATCAGCATTTACCCACCGACAAAATTTCAATCGCTGGGTGTCGTCTCCTGGTTGAAGGTGTTGCACCTGCTGTATGTGAAATGAATACAGGCCGTAATGTTCGCCATACTCTTGTCTGTGGAACACAGATACGCATAGAAATTGTTCGTGTGCTAATAGTAGGACCGCGTTCTACCGACTGAAGAACGTGTTCTCTTTCATCCACATTTTGTTCATTTGCACGTTTAAAAGAAATATGAGCGTTGGGAACTGTACCAGTCTCACTCAGTTTGGTGTAAACACTAGTAAACGCTCTTGAATCCGGTATTCTGCAGTTAGGAAACCGTTGCCAGATTCTCTACAAGCAGCAGTAGCACTTCAACCACAAAAACAGTAGACAAACACCAAACGGCATATTGAGCATATGTGAAGCTGTGCGGCATTCTTAACAATACTTCTAACACTAAACAGCGTCAGATGATAACTGCTTCTTGGTCACATCTGATTCAGCTGTGCGCGCCAGTTTCAAACACCTGTATCTCTGTGTCCATTGAATATTGGACATATATTTATATGAACTTTTTTACTCAGAATAATCGATACTATAACCTCCCAAATATTTACGATTCCTCATGAATCTCCCTCTATACCAGTTGTTGTTATTGATGGGTTTTACGAGCATCGAAAACTTAAGGCCATGTTGCTCCGTTTTTTAAATCGCTTGTGTTCTGAGGTCGATTTTCCGTTTGCTGAAAAATAACTCGAGTTTCCTGGGAAAAGCGTAGCTTGAGACCGACTAACTCAACCACGTTGTGAAGAGAGAGAGAGAGAGAATCTTTAATGCCCTTCACGGCCAAAAAGCCAGGGGTTTACATTTTTACAGCCTCCGGAAACTTCCGGGATAATCGAACAATTAATTTACAAAAACAGGTAATTTTACAAATGAAAACATATTTTGATACAAAGGAGAGAACTCCTTCCGAGAGTTAGGTCTGATTGAGCTGGCTTAACATCGAGATAAGAGCACCAGCTCAATCAGACAGGAACAGATGCAAGGTACACATCAGTAATTGCTGATTAGTCCTACTAGTCATAATTTGTTTCCTGTAAGTCCGGTCAACAGCGAATTTGTTCAGGTCGGCGTCAAGTGCCTGGGTTTGCTTGAACATCTGCTGAGGGAGGAACCTGTCCGAGATATGGAGTCGCGCTGAATGCGAGTAGAGCTCGGGATTGGCCCTAAGGGCAGCAGGGGGAATCCTCCAGCCACAGGTATCCCAGAATGAAGGTGTTGCGATTATGCCTGTTATCATCTTGACTGTTGCTAGGAGGCGTTGGTCGTCGACTAAGGCGGGAAGCCGTGGAATCCAGAGAGAGTTGGCAAGCTGCGTGGTACGAATCAGAGCTGGGAGGTTGTGCTTCCTGTTGGCCCACTTTAGGAGCCAGAATTCTGTGGCAAAGAGTGGTTTCTTTATTGACGGTGCCGCTGACGCCCAAATTTCAGCAGCATGGAGTAAAAGTGGAAAGATAATTGTTCTTATGTACTTCACGGTTGTCTTTTTATCTCTGATCTCTGATATGACGGAGATGCTGTTTTGCTATCCACCGGAGTCTTGAAGCACGTGTGAGGAGCATGTCTATGTGGGCGTTGAATCGAAGTTTGGAGTCGAATACAACGCTCAGATCACGATGGCTGGATACAATTGGGATGAGGGTGTTACCGACCGAAGGATGGAGAGAAGAAGGAGTTTGCTTCAATGAATACACCATGAATTCGGACTTAGCAGGATTGATCTTGAGCCCGAACTGGCAGAGGTAAGATGTGATTGCAGTGAGAGTGTTGTTAATTTCCGTTTTTACCAGATCAAGGTCTTGACCAGGGATGATGGGAGTAAGTATCTTGATATCATCTGTATAGCTCAGTAGACATCGAGAATGTGCAACCAGTGGAAAGATAATAGATGAGAACAGAAGGCCGGAAAGGACCCCTCCTTGTGGGACTCCTGCGGTGACGGATCTAGTAAGGGTGCAATCTCCTGTATAAAGATTTATAACTCTGTTATTCAGAAGAGAGGAGAGAAAGCATAATATGTTCCCTGTGATCTGGAAGTGACATTCCAGGAGAGTGAGTAGTTGGTTTACTTGGACGGCATCAAATGCAGCCTCAATGTCTAAGTAAGTAACAGCTAGTTCGTGCCTTTTCTCGAATGCTGTCAAGATAGTATTCGTGGTGGCTAGCAGATTTCTGATCGTTGATCTGTTTGGAAGGGAATAGTGAATTTGGACTGGATTACTGGGTAAGATCTGCTTGGTAAGGATGGGGAGTAAGGTCTTCTCCAGGAGCTTCAGCACTTCCTTAGGGGGATATCTGAAGGCGGCAAAGACGTGATAGCATTGAAAACGTTAGTAGGCGCACAGGGAAGAAGATAACACATTACAATTTTAAGTCCATGGTGGGGGGGGGAAGCACAACAGTCATTGTTCAGATAGCACACGATTTTACACAATTCGGTGGTTTACGGCAGAGTTTGGTGGTGCGGTCTTTCAGCTCAGTTTTAAACACAGTTTGGGCAC
Organism: Mastigoproctus giganteus; assembly: GCF_048544385.1. Taxonomy (NCBI): domain Eukaryota; kingdom Metazoa; phylum Arthropoda; class Arachnida; order Uropygi; family Thelyphonidae; genus Mastigoproctus; species Mastigoproctus giganteus. The sequence continues at coordinate 258,551,143 of NC_143575.1, forward strand.
CTCCCCAGTCAAGTGTAAACTACCAACGTGGCTTCTGCTTTATATCAGTGCCTCTCTATGGTCCTGCTGCCAGCCACATGGTGACCATTGTAGTCTGACAACAAAGGATACAGATAGAAGCGTTGGTAATTTACTAAATTCCCAGTAGATAATAAAACTAATCTCACCTCGGGAATCCTCCAGATAAGCTCTTTCAGGTGGAACACTTTTTTAAATTGATTAGACATTTTAAACACTTAATTTCCACACAAATTCAGGAGCGTGAAATAACGTGTCCGGTCGTAACGGCAGCCATATTAACGATCCGCATGTTTAGGTAAAGTGTAAAGTGTTCATCGTCTAACGGTCCCAGGGTTTTCCCCCATCTCCGTGTTGTGTACTCTGTTTGTGAAACACAGAACACTGTGAAGGCCAGAGATTTTAAAAAGTGTAAGGTACATGTTTATGTTGTGTTGTTCCTCTGACCTTTTAGCCGTTGGGCTCCTAGTGGGGACCCACCCACGTTGCCCACACTAAGCCCCGAGGAGGCAGGTCATACCTGACCTGCCTCCTCGGGGCTTAAGAGGGATCGCATTAGAAGTAAGTACTCTGGCAGGCCCTGCCATCTAATTTCCTAAGATTTCAGTGGCAAGGGCCTTTAAAAAAATAATAAATAAATAAAATGCATATTCAGTTAGAGCAGGGGTTCATTTAGTAGAGAGTTATCACGTTGCTGCGATTAGTTGTCTTCTCCTCAAGAAAAGCTGCTGTGCATAGTCGGTGAGAGCTTGATAGAAGAAGAAGAAGAACTCTTTATTGCATACAGAACGCCGTACACAATACCCTTCACGGCTACAAGCCAGGGGTTTACAGTAAAGGCTAATACAAGGTTACAAAGTCTAATACAAGGTTACAAAGGTTAATACAATATTACAATAAAGGCTAATACAATGTAATAAACAAGGATGAGATAGGAGAAAAAAATAATATTATTACTAATTATACAAGTGTAGGAAAGCAAATGAAAAATTTACATATGAACATATATACACAACAGCATATTATCATGTTAAATTATTCTCCAGGGAGCAGTGCTTTTACAGTGCTGGAGTCATCTAAGCAGGAGCAGAAAGTTGGAACAATGTAGTGAGGGATCCATGGGAGTGATGGACAGGTCCTTGGGAGCAGGTTCTAATGTCCTGAGAAGGAAATGGATGGAGTAAGTTCTGCCTGTATTTTTTATCCAATGCGAACTTGTAGAGGTCGCCATCCAAGGAGTATACGTACTGCAGCATTTGCACGGGTAAGAACCGATCGGATAGCTTTAACCGGTTTGGGGTTGCCTGAAGGACTGGATTGGCCCGAAGACTTGGGACTGGGATCCTCCAACCGCAGTTAGCCCAGAAGTCTGGGTCCGAAATAATGCCAACCATCATTTTTACAGAAAAGACGAGTCTTCTCTCATGGATAATGGTAGGAAGACGTCTGATGTTTAGAGATGCTGCCATCTGGGTGGTCCTTCGTGCAGGCTTCATATGGCCCACTTCAATAGCCAAAATTCGCCTGCAAAAATCCGTCTTAGATGCGTTGCGGCAGTTGAGGTCCAGACTTCTGCTCCATAAAGAATGACCGGATAGACACATGTCTTCATATACCTGCACCCAACGGTCTGGTCATCGACATGCATAAGTTGTTGCTTAAGCATCCACCGGAGTCGACAGAATTTTTTTTGCAGGTGGTCTATGTGTGGTAGTAAGGAGAGCTTCTGGTCAAAAATAACGCCCAGGTCGGTGTGTTGCTGAGCAGCAGAAATCGCGTATCCTCTTATAATGGGTTGCACCATCGTTGGGTTCCGTTTGAGCGAGAAGGTCAACTGTTTCGACTTCTCAGGATTGATGTGAAGGCCGAAATCGGAGAGGAGGCCTCGAGGTTCTGGATTTTCTGTACGATTAAGACATTTGTGTAGTCAGCAGTGTCTCCGGGGTTGATAGCAGTGAACAGCTTTATATCATCAGCGAAGGTGATAATATCAGTTCGGCCCGTCACGAAAGGCAGAAGAACAGCTGAGAACAAAATACCAGAGAGGACCACACCTTGTGGGACTCCAGCTGTAATAGTTCTGGTGTAGCGCAGATTGGCATCGCGAACAATAATAGTCCTGTTCTCAAGCATTGTCTGAATGACCAGAGCACGTCTCCGCCAATGAGGTAATATTCACGTAATAGCCTTACCAATGCGTGAACGGATACGGAATCAAATGCTGCCTGGACGTCGATATAAGTAACAGTGATTTCCGAACCGTGCTCAAATGCCTCGAGGATCTTGGTAGTGGAGCTGACTAGATTTGTAGCGGTGGATCTTGACCGGGTGGCATAGTGGATCTGTGGTGGCTGATGTGGCATTATTTGGGTGGTTAACGTTTTCAGAAGAGATTTCTCAAATAGCTTTAATAGGCTTGATGCAGAAGAAATAGGACGGAAGTGACTGGGCTGAGAAGCAGATCGTATTTTTGCCAGCGGTCTTACTAGATAGACATGCCACATAGGAGGGAAGAATTTTTGATGAATGATTTCGTTGAATAACGACAGAATGGGATCAACAATAAATGTATTTGTTGATACATTTCAGCATAAACTGAAGAATCCCGTCTGCGCCGGATGCGGCCGTAGGTGCTAAACTATTTATTGCATCAATCAGTTGATATTTGGTGAGTTGAACTGAATCTAACGGGGCGGTTGAAATCGGATTGATTGGTAATTCCATTGGTGTAGTGGATTCTGGCTGAGCCGCAAACCTAGTTATGTGGTCGAGCCAACTGCTCAGATAGAGTGAGTGGATGGCGTCCTCTGATTTGCTTCTATGGAAGGGCTTCCCTTTATTTATGGTAGCCTCTAGGTGAAGTTTTATTGCCTCCCTCTTGTTCCTAATAAAAAGAGCCCTAGCTCAGGAGAATGCAGTTCTGTCCGAGGGTGAGCCGGAGTTTTTCCACCGCTTGTGCATGTTCTGTTTGGCGTGGAAGCTTTCAGAGACTTTTGGACCCCACCAGGCCCTTGAATGCTCTGTAATGGTTAGCTTCTTTGTTGCAGCGTAGAGAGAGACAGTGGCTATCCATCTTGTCATTAGGTTAATTCCGAGTTCAGGGTCGCATTCCTCAAGGACATCCCATGGAATTGCCTGGGCTGCATAAACACACCTTTCAGGATCGAGGTATTTGGGCGCTGTAATAGTTTTGGCTGTGACTTTCCTCCTGCCAAAAGTGATGGGCATTTCTGTTTGCACAGAGAGAATGATGGGGTTATGATCAGACTGTATGTTGCTTGTCGGGTTTTGATTAGCTACACAATTTGCTAACGCGAACGCGAGGTCCAATGTGCTTTCGCCTCTCGTGGGTGGTGTGCTCACCAGTTTAAGACCTAATATGTCTAAATGCTGACTTAGTCTTCTCTTGAGGCTCCCCAGAATATTTGGGAGATTGAAATCCCCACACACATATGCTTCAGTGATGAATGGAGGTGGTTAATCAGCCAATTGAGGAGTTCATCAACTACTTGTGCGTCTGGAACTGGTGGGATATACACTGCGACAATGTCGAGAGAAACGTTCTGGCTGTTGTTGTTTTTAAGTTTTAGTGTGACTAGAACTGCCTCGAAAGAATCGGACTGGCTCGATACTGAGTGGAGGATAGAAAATACCTGCTCATTGAACAAAATTGCTACTCCTCCTCCTCTGCGGTTTTCTCTAGATGTACACACCATCTCCATCTGATATCTTGCAGGCCAAGTAGAAGAAAGTGTTTCTTCACTGTGATCAAGCCATGTTTCTGCGAAGCAAACTACGTCCATTGAACTGGACAGCAAGAGCTCCTCAACTTCATTCAATTTGTTCCTCATGGATCGCACATTTTGAAATAGGAGTTGGAATGTAGCTGGTCTCCTGACCTTGACGAGGGAAGTACACTGTCTGGTCCGTCTGTGATGCGTTGCTGGTTTTCGATATGTTGAAACCATGACAGGGATCGTAAAATTCGGAGATAGAGATGACGGAGATTTTGAGTAGTTTTCAATCACCGTTGAGAGTCCCTTTTCCGTAGGTATGTTAAGGGCGAAATATGGAATTACCTTTTTGCTATGGCCAATCCCACGTAGAGCAGTTCGGTTGTTAGTTGGGAATAGAAATACATCGTCTAGTTAGAGTCTGGACTATTGTGGACACCTCTCAGGGGTATTTGAGGGTACACGTTCCAATCCTTTCAAACTGGCTTCTGTCACAATATATGCGAAAAGAAGCATAAGATGTGCTACGAGTGTTCAGTTTCTGAATCTTTAAATCTAACTGGAGTTCCTCAAACAGTACATCAGTGACGAGTTTTGCTGACGTGTCCGGGGCCAAACGATACAAACAAACTGCTTGGGGAGAGTCGGGGTGATGAACCAACCGGCTTGAAAGGCTGAAGCTTCGAATCTAGTGCGGTGCCCGTCCAAGTATTTTTCTTCCTATTCGAACTGTTTTGATTGGTGGTCTGGGCATTTTCCGGTTTGGCACCCAACACCAAGTTGGTGGCAGACCTGGTAGTGGTCTGGATTTGTTTAGGACTAGGTGACGAGTGAATTCCTGCGTGCAGTTCAAGGGCGTGTGATGTGACATTTTGGTTTCTGTACTGATCAGGGCTTACTTGGTCGGGTGGCACATGAACATCGTTTGTTTCCTTGGGCAGGTTTAGCTTGAGTACATTTGAATATGATTTAGCTTTCTCAGAGGGGTGTTCAATGCAATATCTTGTTCCTCTATTACGCTCATAGACAGTAATAGGCGGCGTGTTAGCGACTGCGCCTTTTGGTCGGTTTTCCGCTCCAACGCCAGAGCTAGTCGTCGGGAAGGATATACACGTTCAACACAATCTTTTCCCAATTCAGGAGATACAGTGTCAACATCTCTGCTAGCTAGTTTTGAGGTCTGAGGAACCCACAGAAATGATCTCAATGCAGATCTCTCAGAAAGCATAACATTGCTCTTCAGATCTATCATCTCGTTTTTCAATACGCTCATTTCCTTTCTAATTTCCTCGTTTTGTGCTCGAAGCTCTTGGTTTATACTGAGTAGAGTGGATAAACATTCATAAATTTTTGGAAATTTCTCCTCTAAATTGTGCATATGCTCTTCAGCCTGCATAGCAGCAGGGTAAACAAGTTGCGTAAATGCTTCCACTATTACGCTGCTAAGGCTATTCAGGTTGCTGAGATGTGAGGTGTGTGTCTGTTCACTCTCTGCATCACGGGGATCTGTGTGTACGGAGCAGGTATGAACAGTATTTTTGCAGTTGTCAGGACAGATATAATAACAACACGATTTGTTTATAATAGGGGTGTCAGGCTGCGTTTGTGAGCTCATGGCTTTTCCCTTACCATCACTGGGTGGGTCATTATACTCTTCCTTAGTATCCAGTAGGTGGTCTTCTTTGCCTTTTGGTATATAAGTCAGCTTTGTGATAAGCTGGCAGCGGAGGTCATCGTAAAGGGGGCACTCGTGCATGAGGTGATCCCAGTCCTCATTTCCTTCACAAGAGCATGTTGGGTCGTCTTCTAGGCCAAAGGTTGTTAGTTTTGCCTTTAATGCACCATGGCCAGTAAGCAAATACGTGGCATACAGGCCTGGAGAAAACCATATTGGGAATTTTGGATAGACTCTGCTAATATCTTCTTCTTGGTGATTCCCTTCTATTTTTGACTCTCTCTCTCTCTCTCTCTCTCTCTCTCTCTCTCTCTCTCTCTCAGGGTTACTCGGGAACTTTTTTTTTCCTGGTGCAGCATAAGCCTCAGGCTTCCTTGCACCATATGGCTCATAATAATAATAACAATAATATCTGGGATGAATCTCCTGGTGATTTCCCCCTTGGTTGAATTTGTCCAGCGGTCCTGCCACACCCGCTGCATCTGTGCTTGAAGTGTCCTCTTCTCTATTTTTTGGTTGTTGGTAAGGTTCAGCTCGAGTCCCAAGCAGGTCTGAGACATGCCCTTAGAAAGATGATACAACATTCCAGTTCTCACCACCTCCAGGTCGAGGGGAGAGCCCCCCACCAGGACCTGGAGGGCGTGAGTACTCACAGTGCAGCAGGCACGAGAGATGGAGAGCAGGACCGTGCGTTGAGTGGAATCCAGGATTCGTCTGTTTACTGCAGTCGTAGCCTTGCCAAACCAAACTCCGGCTGCATACGTAATCACAGGAATGAAGATAGCCTTGTAATACAACGAGAGGGTTCGCTTGTTGAGACCCCAGTCCCGATGGGAGATCCTAGCAACCATGGCAGTATAGTTTCTTACTTTGGTTCTGATGTATTTGAGATGAGTTTGGAAGGAGAGTTTTCTGTCTGGTACTATGTCAAGATATTTCAGTTGCTCCGACAACTTTATGGTCTTGTTTCGAATTTTAATCTGTGGCGGTCTTGTAATACAGAGAGTTCCTTTAAGAAGCAGAGAGTTTGTTTTTGATGGTGATATGGTCAGGCAGTGTGTTTTTGCCCAGTCCTGGAGGATTTGGAGTGCGTGGTTTGCCAAGGTCTCAAGCTGGGCCCTGGAATTTGCAGTCACTGTCAGGATGAGGTCATCAGCGAACGCTTGTGAACGAACCTCCCCGAGGTCAAGGCATAGAAATTCGTCCATCACCATGTTCCATAAAGTCGGCCCCAGGACCGAGCCTTGGGGGCTTATCAGAAACTCAGAAGACGGATACACCGTGTATCCGTCTTCTGAGTTTCTGATAAGGAGCGTTTACTATGATCACCCTACTTGAGAGGTAGCTTTTCATGATATTGAACAAATTGTCCAGTACATTTGCTTGCCTGAGTCTGCGGGGACGCTCGGTGTCGAACGCCCCCGCGAAATCAATTGTAATCATCAGGAAGTATTTCGTGTCTGCTTGGCGGGCCTCTGTGAGCAGTGCCTGTAGAGCATCAACCGTGGAATGCCCCAACCTGAAACCATATTGGTTTGGTGATACTAGGTTCGCTTTCCCATAGTGGCTTTGGATCCGTACACGGAGGAGACGCTCTAGGAGCTCGCTGCATACGGACAATAGGGCTATGGGCCTGTACGAACCTTGGTAGATGTGGTGGTTTTGTCCGATTTTTATGGATCAGTTTCATATTTGCAACCTTCCAGTCATCTGGGAATGTGGCAGTGTGTAGACAGAGATTGAATAGGTGCAACAATAGCTCCGGGGCAAGCTCCACAACCTTCTTCACAATCTCAGGCTCGAACAAGTAGGGCCCTGGACATTTTTTCCCTTTGATAAGAGTGTGCCGCGGCTAGGAGTTCTTCCTGTGTGAACTGCGGTTCTACTTGTCCAATCCAATAGGTTTCATTTTATCTGCAGATCTCATGCTGCTCAGTTGTTGTTGGATTAAAGTTTGGATGAAAAACGTTGTTTAAGATATTTGAAACTGAGTCCCTCCAGGTGGTGGTTAGGTTTCCCTGTGGGGTTTCCGTAGGGGTGTTTACTTCCCCCCCTGGGGAGTTTGTTAGTGGTGATTTTGTAAACTACCCCCCCCAGGGGTCAGAATTTCCCGTGTAAGAGATAAGTCGCTCCCAGGATTGCTGCTTTGATTTATTTATTCTTTCCGTATACGCGTTTCTTGCTGTTCGATATACTTGTTTTAGTCCCTAGCACATGGATGACTGGACCCAGAATATCCCAGCAGAACATCGCCCAAAGCATGACACCACCACCACCGGCTTGTGTTCATCCCACGGTGCATCCAGGCGCCATCACTTCCCCAGGTAAACAACGAACACGTACCCGGCCGTCCACATGGTGCAACAGGAAATGTGATTCATCGGAGCAGACGACCTTCTTCCAATCACTCATTCAATCACTCAAGGTCCAGTTTCGATGCTCGCGTGCCCATTGTAGGCGCTGTCGACGGTGAACAGTGGTTAGTATGGGCACTCGGAACGGCGTGCGGCTACGCAGCCCATTTTCAGCAGGGTTCGATGTAGTGTATAGTCATACATTACTCCCGTCACCAGCATTCCAATTACCGGCGAGTTGCGCCACAGTCGCCCTTCTGTTGCCACGTTCCATCCGGGAGAGCCTTAGCTCACCTCGAGCATCGATGAGCTGTGGTCGTCCAACACCTCGCCGGCGGTTCGTGGGTTCCTCCTCCTCGGACCACTTTCGGCAGGTACTAGCCACGGCTGAACGTGAGCCTCCCACCAGCAGTGCCGTTTCGGATATGATCTGTCTGCGCGGGTAGCACAGTGGTGTCGTCACCGTCTTCCCCACTCCAGGTGGAAAAAGTCCAGGTTCGAATCCCGTCGATTACGCGAGGAACTTTAATGGGCTTTTTTTACTCCATGGCTGAGTTAGTCGGGCTCAGGCGTAGATAGCACTGTGCAACCCGCGCAGACTTACAGTTTGTACGAATTTGTCTGTTTTTCTGTAAGAAAAACCCCAGAAACTGGGATTTTTCGTCCAGCAAAACAGACAAATCGACCATAGAACATGCACAATTAACAGACATAAGACACAGTACGGCATATGAATTTAATTACGTTACGGGAATTTAGTTACGGGAAAAGCATGGAGGCAATGATCAAGGGTGGAATTCAGGATCATTTGGATCGAATTGAAATTCTCAAGGATACTCAGCATGGTTTTATAAAGGGAAAATCATGTTTAACAAATCTGGTTCGCTATTTCGAAAGGGTCACTCACGAGCTGGATTTTGAGCTAATTTCGACATTGTTTATGTAGATTTCAGCAAAGCTTTTGACTCAGTCCCACATGAGCGGTTGCTTTATAAGCTGGAACAGGTTGGAATCACTGGGAAAATCCTTAGATGGATAGAAGGATGGCTTCAGGGCAGGAGGCAGAGGATTGTGATAAATGGCTACTCCTCAGATTGGGTTGATGTAAGAAGTGGGGTTCCCCAAGGATCAGTATTAGGACCACTGTTGTTTTTAATTTTCATAAACGACATTGATGAAGGGATAGAGGGCGTGATGTCGAAATTTGCAGATGATGTTAAAATTGGTAGAATAGTTAATGATCACTGTCAAGCTGAGCTTCTTCAGAGAGGCCTAGATAGACTTCAGGAATGGTCAGAAAAATGGCAGCTGTGCTTTAATCCAACAAAGTGTAAGGTATTACACCTGGGAAACAGTAATCCCAAAAAAACGTATTCACTTGGTGGAGTTCAACTAAACCCAGTACTGGAGGAAAGGGACTTGGGTGTTACGATACGGTCAGACATGAAATTCTCTGAGCATTGTAAACAGGTTGCAAGGAAGGCCCATGGTGTCCTATCCATGATCTATCGAACTTTTGCAAGTAGAGATAGGGACGTGATAATCCCATTATATAAGGCTTTTGTTAGACCACACTTGGAATACTGTGTTCAAGTATGGAGACCGCACCTAAAGAAAGACATCGAGCTTCTTGAAAGGGTGCAAAGACGGGTAACTCGCCTGGTGAGATCGGCAAAAGGGCGTCCTTATGAAGAGAGACTTCGAATATGTGGGTTGCAGAGTTTGGAAACTAGACACCTGAGAGGAGATTTGATTGAGGTGTTTAAGGCTCTGAGAGGCATCAGTAAAATGAATGAGGACGAAATTTTCAAGATTATAAATGATGCTAGAACTAGGGGACATAAATTCAAGTTACGGGGGGAAATGTTTAGATTGGACTGCAGGAAGTTTTATTTTAGCCAGCGAGTTATAAATTACTGGAATAAGTTGCCTACATGGGTGGTAGAGGCCGACAGTTTGGGGAAATTCAAAGGTCATCTGGATAGTACTTTCGGGTAAGGGAAGTGCATAGGATGATAGGTTTAATTTCTTTTTTTTTTTTTATTAATTATTATTATTTAGTTATTTATTTTATTTTATTTTTTTTTGTTTTTATCATTGTTTTGTTCGGATTTTTTTTTTTTTTTTTTTTTTTGGCTGGTGCAGCATAAGCCATAGGCTTCTTGCACCATGCGGCCATTACTAATACTAATACTAATACTAATTATTCTGGGGGCCTAAAAATAGTTTGGTTTTTTTTTGGATATGCTCTGATCCAGTCGTCTGGCCACTACAATTTGGCCTTTGTCAAAACTCGCTTAAGTCCGCTGCCTTTCTCATCTGAAGAACAAGAATAACACTGATTAATGGAGCTCAGCATCAGGTGTTTTTTATACTGTGTCCTCCCGACTCGCACAGGTGCCGTAGTTCACCTGCAGTTGCTTCGATTTGCATAACGACTCGCTGGTCATAATGTTTTGGTTCATCGGTGTATATCTCTCTATACATTAAAAAAGTTTTCCTCCTAGTGATATTTATTCGAGCCAATGGGAGAAGAGGGCGAGGCAATTACGTCACTACAATTGCAATTAATTATTGACAGCTGCCTCCATAACGTTCACCAACATCGTGCACGTGCTTCTCTGTATAACAATTGATGTTCCATTGGAATGTTTTTTGTATATTAATGAAAATTGTATACAGTATTTGGAAATATTTGTATAGTTTTCAAATACAGTATTTCAGTCCTGTCTTTTGAATGCAACAATATTCCTCATGTATTATGAAACCCCGAGGCAAAAAGGTGACCTAAGTGAACGCTGGTAAATAATTACATAGTGATATTTATTGCAAGGAAGGCCCATGGTGTCCTATCGATGATCTATCGAACTTTTGCAAGTAGAGATAGGGACGTGATAATCCCATTATATAAGGCTTATGTTAGACCACACTTGGAACACTGTGTTCAAGTATGGAGACCGCACCTAAAGAAAGACATCGAGCTTCTTGAAAGGGTGCAAAGAAGGATAACTCGCCTGGTGAGATCGGCTAAAGGGCGTCCTTATGAAGAACGAAGGTCAATTACATAGGTCAATTATTGATTAAATATCGATCAGTGCGTATCGACAGGTGTGATTTTACATAGAAAAGATTTTAATTATTCCGTATACCTCTACATTTTAGGTAGAAAAGCGTGCGCGGGGATTAGCGAGCAAAGCGGGCAGGAGGCGAAGCCCACTATTCATTTATTATTATTATTATTGTTTTATTATTTTCAGGATACAAAATTGTATTTAAAAATACTCACGTGTTGCTGAGTTATACGTTATTGGTATTTTCAAGGTCCCAGTAATTCTACAGAGTCAGCCATTTGGATGTTTCCAGGAGATAAAAGAACTACAGCAGTGCCACCTGCTTGTTTAGTGGTGACTAGAAATTCGGCATAAATTGTGTAAAATTATTAAATTGTGACATCACGAGGAAGCTTCATCACTGAATAAGAGCTACTCCATGGCTGCGGCAGGTTCAGTAGATCGGCAGCTTAAATCCCAAGCCCGGATAAATGGTGAGGGTTGACGTCAGGAAGGGCATCCGGTCGTAAAAACTATACCACAACCAATATATGTGTTCCGGTTAAGAAGTTAATCCAACTAGAGAAGAAGAAGAGGATGTAACGTGTGAATTGGGAACATTGAATGCCGACCCCATATAACGTGGGAAAAGGCGAAGACAAAGAAGAAGAAGAAGATTGTTGTTTTATTATTTCTCCTTGATGGGGATTCAACCCCGTGAAGGGTACTAATACCAAATGCAACAGGGTGGTTTTATGTCTGGTGTTACTTTTGGTCGGAAACTCTCTGACTCTCCTACAGGTGTTCAGGATTGCGACTTTCTGGAGTTCCTTGAATGTATTCTCTGGGAGACCTATTGCTGCTAGGCTGTTATGTAGGGTCTTTGGCACCATACCTGTGGTTGACACGATTATCGGGATGGTCGTTACTTGTTGCATATGCCACGTCTCTTTGATCTCCTGTCTTAGACCCGTGTACTTCCTGATCTTTCCCTCTTGTGTTTTCTGGACGTTGCCAGTGTTGGGCACTGGTATGTCAATCAGATAGATAGTAGCCTTTTCCTTCTTGTCGACAAGGGTTATGTCCGGTCTGTTATGCGAGATTGTCTTGTCCGTTATTATGGGCCGGTCCCAGTACAACTTGTTGGTTGGTATTTCTAGAACGGCCTGCAGTTTGTAATTGTAATACGGTACACTTTCTTTGATCAACTGGTATTGCCTCCTAGCTTCTGGTGTTTTATACTGGCTACTCGGTCGTGTCTACGAGTGTACTCCTTCTAGGTGATCACTTTGCATCTGTTGTGATGTGCTGGATCGTTTCGCATCGTGGACATGTGCCATCTGACACTCTGGGCTCCTTGGCAATGTATTTTCTATAGTTCCTGGTGTCTGCACGAGTAGCACAGTGGTATCCTCACCATCGTCCTCTGTCCTGTCATCGTCATCAACTGTCTTTTGAAGTTGCTGCGGCCACAGGTGAAAACATTTCCAGCTGGACTGTTTAAGAAGGCTCAATTCAAGTAGAATCTACGCAAGGGAGCCAGTGGTTTGTATCCCATTAACCCCAAACCACCGCAGAGCTCGTCAAAACTGGTGCCATGAACATGTGACTTGGAGCTCTGACAAATGGGGTGCAGTTCTGTTCTCTAATGAGTCCTGTTTCAGCCTACAAACAGTTTCTAGACGTTATTTCATCTGGAAACAACGAGGAATGCGGTACCAACCCTCCAATATTAGAGGAAGGGACACTTACGGTGGAGGTCCTGTTCTCGCGTGGGGCGGAATAATGATCATCGGCTGCACCCCTTCTCATATTTTTGATAGAGGTACTTTAACTGCGTAGAGGTACCGAGAAAAGATTCTCGAACACCATGCGCGACTTTTAAGGTGTACGGTTGGCCCAGATTTTCTTTTCATGCACTACGCTGCACATAGAGTTCAAGTGGTAAAGGAATATCTTTAAACTGAAAATATCCAACATCTGCCGTGACCAGCACGATCACAGGCTTAAATTCGATCGAACATGTGTGGGACGCTCCTGGGTGTCGCATTGCACGCAGACAGCCAACTCCTCAGTCACTTGGTGAGCTAAGGTCTGCGCTGGTGGAAGAATGGGATTTGTTGCCGCAGAATCTTATAGCCACAATTATATCGAGCATGGGTCACTGCTGTCAGGCCTATTTAGCTGTTGGAGGTGATCATACGCCGTACTGATGTCATGTGACCATATTTTCGAGCATCTTGTATCGACTTCTTACCTTTTTGGCAATTCTTTTACAATACCCATAAATGTCCTAAGGGACATTTATAGCTGTCCCTTTGGACTGCTATAAGTACCTGTCTGAAGTTTCTCGCTGCCTTCTCATTTCATCGTTATTGTACGGTACACCACCCCACCAAATTTTGTCCCGCTTCCTCGCGAGCTGCACGAGTTACACCACGTTTTCTACGTGTTCTGTTAATTTTGTCGGGCAGTGTATTTATTTTTTATGAAGCCATAATATTCATATAAAATCATTTGAATGTATACCCCATAAAAATTTATGAAATTTAGTAAATTTCTTGATATGCTCATGTTTGACTTATTTAATTAATTAACTTATTTATTTAAATATTGAAAACTTATTTTTTTCGCTTTTCGAAATGTCCAGAATTTTTGCCTTTGCTCTAACTTTCTTTTATCTTATGTCAGAGATATATCTAGAGAGAGAGAGAAAATCTTTATTGTACAGTAAAGAACAGATACAATAATGTGCCCGCCACAGCCAGGAGGCCAGGGGCTTGACAATGATATAGGTAATATAAAAATATGTACAGTATAAAAATTTGTGCAGTATAAAAGATTACATAACAATTAAAAACGTAGCATTAGCCATTCAATAGATATGAGTATGTACATAGTTGTGAGGCAGACAGTACACCAAGGTATGTGCACGTTCATATGTACAAAGCACATATTTAAGCATATTCACACAAGTCAGAATATTTCACAGTGCCAAATTGATGTTCGGTATTGCATTTTCTTGTGAGAAAGTTCGTCGATTTGCCTGCGACGTGCCGTTATACGCCTCATAGGAGATAGCAGATGGAGATATCAGTAGAAGTCGACATCAGGGGCCAAACAAAAGGGGAAGAAGTTCGGCCAACGAGCGCCTGTAATTGCGATCAGAAGCGAATTTCTGCAGGTCAACTCCGATCATTAGCAGGGCTTGTACTGTAGGAAGTACTTGTCCAGGTAGGAATCTGTCACTGATCTTCAGCCTGTTCCTGTAAGAAGAGGGGTGGCTCGTAAGGAAGGAAGTGGAACACGCCACTGGCATATATCCCAGAAGTCAGGGGAGTTGATTTTGCCAACCAGCATTTTGACTGTGGTCACAGTTCTCCTCATGCTGATTATTTGAGGCAGCCGCGGGATTTGGAGTTGGTCGGCCATGCTGGTGGTCCTCTGCTGAGGGGGGAGTCGATGTTTGTGGGTTGCCCACTTCAATATCCAGTATTCACTGGCGAAGATGGGCTTCATGAGAGAAGGTACTGCGGATGCCCATATTTCAGAGGCATACAGAAAGGTAGGATACACAATGGTTTCCAGATATCTGATTGTGGTTCTTGCGTCTGTGTTATGAAGAAGATGTTGACGGGCAATCCAGCGCATTCGGTTGATCTTGCGTAGAACACATTCGATGTGACAGTTGAACCTAAGGTTTGGGTCGAAGGTTACACCGAGATCTTTGTGTTTAGTAACACTTGGAATAACTGCACCCTGTAGTGAGGGTTGTATGGATGTGGGACACTTCTTCAGAGAAAAAACCATAATAACGGATTTTTGGGGGTTCAGTTTGAGACCGAAATGGTTGAGATGGCTAGAGAAAGCTGTGATCTTATTACAGATTTCCGATGTGATCACTCCCCTGTCGGCTGATGGTGATATTTCCGTTAGGAACTTTATATCGTCGGCGTAGGTAATGACATCATCTCTGTTACATACAAACGGAATAAGGAGGGCGGTAAAAAGTAACCCCGATAAAACGCCACCTTGCGGCACACCAGCATTGATGGATCGGTTGTAGCAGAGGTTACGATGAGTGAGGTACACTGTTCTATTCCGGAGAAGCGAATGCAGAAAAGCGAAAACGTCACCTTTGATCCGAAAGAAATTGGTTAGGAGATTCAGAAGGGCTGAGATGTTGAGGCTATCAAAAGCAGCTTCAATATCGACATAAACAACAGCCATTTCTGATTTGGCCTCAAATGCATTTAAAATTTCCGTTTGGACTGCCAGAAGGTTGGAGACAGTTGATCTATTAGGGAGAACATAATGGGTTGCTTTGATGATTGTGGAAGAAGATGGCGTGTTATATGCGGAAGAAGGACTTTTTCCAGTAGCTTTAGGAGCGTGGATGCAGTGGAAATCGGTCTATAGTGCTTCGGCTGGCTTGGTAGTTGAACTTTAGGTAGTGGGGCAAGACTGTGTTTGCTCCAGGATGCAGGAAACACTCTATGAGAGAGGATGGAGTTGAACAAGTAGAGCAGAGGATCAAGGATATATGGACTGAGGCACTTTACCATGAAATGCGGGACTTTATCGATGCCAGCGGTGCATGACGGACGCAGCGAGTTGATGGCTTGACGAAGCTGCTGTCGATCGATTTGAATGGAAAACAGCTCATCATCTGGACTAGAAATGGGGTCTGGTTGGTAATCATATGGTTGTGTGATGTTGTCTTGGAATCTGGCTATATAGTTGATCCATTCAACTGGATTGAAATTGGAATCTATTTCATAGTTACGGGTATATGGCACTTTGCCTTTGGATAAGGTCTTGTCAGTATATTCTTTAATGGCTTGCGATTTCAGTCTGTTAAACAGTGCTCTAGCTTTGGAGTACTGAGTTCGGTCATATGCTGTACCAGACTGTTTCCATTGTTTATGGAGGGACTGTTTGCACTTGAAACTGTAATTTTAGCTCCGAAGACCACCAAGCATTAGTTCTAGCGGAGATACTGACCTGTTTAGCTGCTGAGAACATAGTAACAGTGAGCAACCATCTAGTTAATATGTCTAGAGCCAGTTCCGGATCTCCTGATTCGAGAACTTCCCAGGGAATTAATCTTGTTGCATAAAGGCATCTGTTCGGTTGTAGGAAGGTGGGAGAGATGATGATCTTCTTTAGAGTAATTAGACACCAAAAAATCAATACTAATGTCATTATTTTATAAAGATTCTTTCATTCTACGCTGTACCGCGTTTATCATATTCTCTTTATCACTTTCTTTATTTAGAAGTAAGCAAAATACTACTTTAATAACAGCTTCTTCCACTGGTAACTTGTCACGTGTATATAAGCCGAAATCTATACCGTTTATGTTTAAAGGAATATGCAAACAACTTCTACTTAATTCACAGTAATTTCTAATGCCACAATGTTGACACTATACTCATTACTTTGTACCAGAAGTTAATTAATGCTTCCGTTTACGAAACTCGCAAAATTCATTCTACTGGCTGACTTCCTCAACAGTATCGTTCCATTTTTGCTTAAACTACAATGATAGCAAATACACAATCACATTAAAATAGGTCATTTATAATTTATAGCGTCACACTTTCAAAACGGAAAGGTGATAGGAATAATTTCCAATCAGTTTTAAGTGTACTGTATACTGTTCTAATACGGAAATTGCCGAATGGGAATGTGACAGTTGCTAGGAAACAGGTAGGAAAAATATCGGCGTAGTTCACGAAAATACAAATGCATTAGGTAAAAACAACCTTAAAGATAACAAAAAATGAATGAATATCGAGGCTAGAATTTATCTGAAAGAAAACTAAACAAAAAAAAACAATAAAGAGTTATGTAGCCAGTCGCCCGTTGTAACCTAAAAGGTCAAAGATTCATTGCTTCCGGGTAGTGAACAGTTTGTCAACGGTTAGCTGCATCTGTAGGAAAGTAGAATATAACTGGGATACAGGAAATATTAGAAAATAAGGCTAGTCAATGTAGATATGCCCATTCAAACCTGAAGTTTCTGCTTGATTAAATATGGTGAAAAACAATATCAAATATTTAAAGATTTTATTCAATTTCTCATTGAATCCTTATGGCTGGGTAAAGATCTTTTGGTAACTACCCAGAATGATTAACCAGACAAAACAGACTCAAGTGAGAGAAGTGTTAAGTATTATCATAATAAATACAAAAGACAGCAAATTATCTACTGCTACAACAGTTTCCACCGACTGCACATTTGTGATAAGACCAGAACGATGTTTCCTTATGCAAAACTAATAAATTTATGCAGAGGCATGACCAGGTAGGGGGGCTAAAGGGATTATAGCCACCTTATGATCAAAATAATGCGGATTGTTTTACTGCTACACGATATTAAAGCTTAATGATTTCCTGAATACTCCTTTATACACATCCCTCCCCCTTAGAAAATTCTGGGACGTCCCTTGTATTTACGGCAACAATCTTCGGTGTCCTTGACACATGGAAGGACAATTCCTCTGCTTGAAGTTGATGGAATAGAGAAACAAACATTTTTTTACACATTGGCCAAAAAAAAAAAAAAAAAGGAACTTTTATTCAGTATCAAATTGGGCCGCCTTTGTTTCGAATAACAGCAAATGTGCGGCGCAGCATGGATTCTATAAGGTGTTTTTGTGCGTTATGGTCTAATTGCAACCATCCTTCCAGCAAAATATCGTGTAGCTGAGACAAAGCTGAAGGAAGAGAAATTCGTTTCCGAAAAGCTCTCCTCAGAATGTTCCACACATTCTCAACACGATTAAGGTCAGATGAATGTGGGGGCCAAAGAAGACAGTGGATATCCGTGTCACTTTCTCCGAATCATTCTTGCACGATGTACTGTTGCATTGCCATCCATAAAGTGGCCATCATCTTCAGGATAAAAGTGTAACATTGCAGTTGATCTGATACAAAATTCAGGTACTCCCTGCATTACATTCGACCTTCCACTGGTATCAGCGGACCTAGTCCGTGCCAACAAAACATTTCCCCATACCATAATATCACCTCCAGATGATTGGGTTTCTTAACAAGGTAAACAAGGTCCATCCCTTCTTGAGGTTCTAGCCATACTCTCTGCCTACCATCAGTGCAAAACAATGCCTATTGTGGTTCGTCTGACCACATGACTTTCTTCCACTGTCCAATCACGACATTCTCAGCACCCCTGCAAGCGAAATTGTCTATTTATCTCTGAAACAAGAAGCTTCCGAATAGACAGGCAACTGCCAATATCCAATTTCTTCAATTCTCACGGCATAGTACGGGTTGAAATAGG
Organism: Mastigoproctus giganteus; assembly: GCF_048544385.1. Classification (NCBI taxonomy): domain Eukaryota; kingdom Metazoa; phylum Arthropoda; class Arachnida; order Uropygi; family Thelyphonidae; genus Mastigoproctus; species Mastigoproctus giganteus. The sequence goes on from NC_143575.1 coordinate 258,569,280, forward strand.
GCAGTTCTGGGCATGGTTGAATTCAGATGTTATTTGCTAGATACTGGATGTCCTATTTTCCCGTACAGTCCTCCTTGGAGTACGACGGCTTCGCTTTTGAAGTACATATTGTTTTTCTACCACATTTACGCCTCCGGGATGTGGAAGAACTGCTTGTTTCCCAGTCATTAAAAACTTTTGAGATGGACGCTTTTGAGAAACTAGTTGTCTTTTGTTTCCTGACTCGTGGCTCCTGCTAAAAGTGCACCCACGATAAGACCTTTTGCAAAGTCTCACATATCACGCGTTTTCCCCATTCTGGTTTCAAATGACTGAAATCGAACAGCCTGTAGTCTTTATACTCAACGAGGGAACACGTCATCACCCCACGTCACGATTTTCTTTGCATGTATTCGCATTTACATATTTGCATTTCTTTTTTCTGTGACTGTCTGAATACAAACATTCGTATTTTTTTGACCAGTGTGTTGACCAAAGTTGGAATAACTCTCAATTGCAGAACTATTTAAATTATATTTGGCAACAGACGTATTTAGCAATTTTGTCGTAATCATAACGATATAAACTTAAAAATAATTACTTTATTTAAATATTTTAATTTAAAAAGAACACGAAGTTTAAACACCACAATTAATTAAATTAACTAAATTTGTGTGATAAAATATTAAAAATTTATGTTTGGATTTAAAACATTTTAAAATGTTATTTAAAATGTTATGTAAAATAATAATCACAGTAGGCTGGAAACAAGTAAAAAATATAAATTTATGAAGAATAAATAATAAAATTAGAATAGAATAGAATAATAAAAAGTGGAGAAACAGTTCTGCTGTTCTACATAAATTCCTAATTTTTATACATATATAAAAAATTGTCTGTGTACTTGAAAACACTTAAGAATTTTGGTTTAACAAAGTTGGAATAACTCTCAACGTTCCGCCAAGTATATTTTCGATGAGGATGGAACGTGCCTTCGGTAGTAGGCGGTCACGAAAGTGCACTATATTTCCTTTCTATGTCTAATTTCTAAAATTAAGGAAAAACGTCAGAGTATAAGTATACAGCTCGACATATTTGCCATGGTTGTATATGTGCGATTAAATATTGATCAAATCTATCAATATAAATTAAATATTGAAGTAAATCATACACATATTCCTCAACAGTGGCATAAAATTTCTCCCATGCTACGGTTTCTTTGAAGGCGTCACGAATATGGCAAATGACACATTACGTGCAGTGTTCGTTGAAGCTAGGACACGAAATCTGTGGTTTAACTGTCAGTGGCATGACACGCTTTCAGAGAAACATTTTAGTTGTATCATTTCGGAGAGAAGGCGAATTGTAGAAGAAAGTTGAGAGATCGAATCAGTACACAGCTACAAAAAATGCCCAGCCCATTGTTAGCTTGGCACTGTTATATTACCTACTGTAAAAACAGTTAGAATTAAGATATAAACCACACCTACCACTAGGTGGCTGTACCGGTGTATAAAACGAAAAGCAGCAGCAGCTGATAAGCTCTAGTTAAAAAAGCAAAAATAAGTACTTTACAAACAATTACAGTTTAATATTTCGTGACTGCAGGTTAGTCGTTTAGATGAAACCCCAGAAATTTAACTCTAGAGGGTTATCAAGGGCGTTCGGTTTAAAATCTATTTACGCTTTTGGACTGTAATGTCTCACGAGATTTCTCTCAAGCACGTAAGATTTTAAATGTGAGATAGTGAAACAAAACTTCGTATGGAAACCATAAAATGAAGATTAAATAAAATTACATTTAAGATACAAAGTAAATGGAGGAAATAGTTCTACTGCACAAAACACGCAAGCATGCAAACTAGTGTAATTTAGTGTCATTAACTCCCGTACGACCAACAAAAGTATATCGTGATAGTTATAAGACATTTTATTTAACTAATATATAAAATACAGCTGTTTTTTTTTAGAAAATGTTTATATCAGTACACTAATTCCTTATGCCGAACTGTGCTACCCCTAAGAAAGCAACTTTTTAAGTTGATCAGGTGAATACCTGGCCAACGCAAGTTGGAAAAAATATGGCTAAATTTTTGTATTATTGTTTTTTTTCTGTAATCAGTCCAACTTTTGCCACAAAATATTGTCATCATTGCAGCACATGAACGAAACACCTTATCTTCCAATCAAGAGGATTTACTGCAGATAATGACATAACAATCCAGCTGCCCTTAACTCAAATCTAGCAAGTGACAGGGTTGAATGAGCACAAAAATATTTTTTTACCACTAGGCTAGACTAAAATCTGTTTTAAAAATAAACTTCCATACATTGGTTGAAAATAGTTTGAAAAAAAATGGACAAATGGTAATTTTATGAAAGAGATTCAAAATACAGAAAAAAAAAAAAAAAAAAAAGAAAGAAAAAAAAAAGAGATTCAGTATTTCAAAAGAAATATAGAGCACATCTTCAGCGCCGAGATTAATTTTCATTCTGTTGCTGGAAAGATCGATTTACTACTGTTGACTATTTATAAGCAAGGATATTGCCCCCCCCCGCCCCGATACCTTATTATAAGGTAATAAGGCCTTTATTCCAACTTTGGTATAATTTGAATCGAAATGTGGTGACACTGTGCAAAGCTTTACTTGTAGTCAATGAGACTTTTGCAATCCTCGGCACCAAGCAACCTTATGACTGATTGTGACATTCATGTTCATTCTTGAATTGTTGTATACTGTATCACTCATACTGGGCATTCTATCAACAGAAACGAACAACCATAGTTGTTAACTAAAAAACGGAATTCCACATATATCATAAATACACCTTGGCGAAACATCAGACAACGTATTGTAAAGACATTTCGAAAAGAATTAGTGTTATGCGAAAATATTTTAGAATATTTATCTTATATTACTGATAAATAATCGTGGCTAAGTTAATCAGAAGAATCACATGGTTTTGTCTGCAAAATTTGGGTTTTTCATCTTGCAATACAGGCAAACTGACCATGAATGCATAGAATTTATGACGATATACGAATGCACAAGCTACAAACAAACGAACCCATCTGAAAATAATTCGTACTTATTTGTATTTTGCTATCGACTTCTGGTTTCATTTTAGGTGGTATACCAGAAGTAGGATCTTTCCGTATACATATACTCTCCAATGAGGTCTAAAAACGTACCAATTTGAGATGACAACTGACAAATTAGTTTCACTCCAATAAAGCTCAGGTTAATCGAAGCCAATTCTCCGTGAGATTTTGGGACCGATAGCGGTGCTGTATTTTCTCTCTTTCATCGTGTACTCCCTAGCTAATCATCTAGGATCCCATTCTTCATTGCCTTTGGCTGTCATCTCTTTAACAGCACTGATCCAGACCCAAAGTCCATTCTTTTCAAAAATCTGATGTGATATATTTTGTTCTTGTAATAGCATGAACCTGCTTTTTGTGTACCTAGTTGTTTTAAAGTGTACTATGGTAGCTAATCGTAAAATTTTATCTGATTTCTTTATGTTCCAATGGTGTTGCCACGGTAACAGGGAATCCACGTGCCATTAACCGGTATATTGGTTGCACTTTGCGTGTATATGTGAAAACATTGTAGACAGACAGGAAGAAGATAAAAATGTTTTTTAACTGTGCACTCTACAATCTAGAATGAAATAGGCCAGTGAAGAGGTAGTCTCATTAAAAAAACCACGTGTTTTTTTTCGTCCCAGTACATATTATAACAGACCGCTTCTGAGAGAGTAAGGGATAGGTGAGTAGCAGTTTTACAACTTTCCATTGTGCCTTTTTCTGGAAATGGAGGTATTTTTGACCATTGTTACATTATTATTAAACCTAAGCCAGTGCTATAGAAAGTTATGATCGTGTAAGATATATATACTAAGTATTATATATGCTAAAAGTTTATGAGGTGTGAAGAAGTCTTCAATCTTAGAATTCCCAGTTTTCAGAAAACCGTGTGTGCATTGATTCGACTTTTAACTTGGAACACCAAGTGCGCTGCACTCTTGGTGACGTTCGTCAAGAATAAAGGCGACCATTTTCCAAAATAAAAAAAAAAAACGATGCATGAGAGTTATTAAGTGTTACTAATCCCGTCCTCCAGAGTTCTTTTGATGTCTAATGAAAAAAGAAAAAAAAAAAAATCCAGATTAATTTTCTTCTGACCTACTTTTTTTAATGCTTCATACAGTACTGGAGCAATTAGCTTTCGAAATGCGTCTTCTATAAACAGACTATTATGGTCTTTAAGGTGTGGTCAGCGCAATAATCGCCACAATCTATTAATCAACGAAAAAACAGTCGGTATTCTACTTGAGTCAAGAATAACATCTCGATGCACGTCAGTTAATTCTAAAAATCACGTGTTTGTAGCCTTTCTATTTTAACACGGACCTAAAATCCAGGTGAGAATGTCACTGACTGGGAGGAGCCTGAGCATATTTTATATTCATTGGTCGATGTCTTGAGTCACGCAATTTTTTTCTAGCCCGTCATTGATGATAAGAAAGGGTGGACACAAACACCTGTCCACTGTACGTGTTGTTTAAGAAGGGCGCATCGTTCTGTAATGGAGGATTATTTTTGGAAGAGTTATGTTTGGAATTATAATCACAACTAGAAAAAAAATGCATACCTAGTGCTTTGCAATTGACAGTTAAGCGCATAATAAATAAATTATTAATAGTTAATTTTTGAAGGAGGAAATGAATATTTACCCAAAAAATTCAATTAGTTCAAGTTAATCATTAAAGCGATCGTGGTCATGCATACTTAAATTTACACATTCTATAGTGAAGGAAATACTTTTAATAAGAAATCTTTATCGAATTTTAGCGGAGTATGAAGAGCAAATTAAGTCTAAGTGAAGGAATAAAGAACCACTATGGAGCGTGACCAGTTAGTATGATAATCTATGGAAACTAGCTCCCCCTGACGGATACAGTAATTTATCATCCGGTCAAGGTTTATAGTTTTTATATTTTATTTTTCCTCATTTTGTTAGAAGTAGCTTGTTGATTTCTCGTTGTCATAGCAATGTATTTCTTCACACGCCCTCTGTCTTTAGTTACACATTCCAACGATTATAGCTTTCACTTAGAGCTTTGTTTTTTGCCAGACTTGTAATTTCCCCTTTGCTCTTGGTCTGAGGGAAAGTCCTTCTTGTGGATATTTTTTGTTGAATAACTCTGTGCTCACCCGAATTGTTATATCGTATGTATTAAAATAATTATTAGTGCAATATATAATAGACTTTTAATAGAAGTTGAAAAGTTTTTCATTCTCAGTTTCTATTTGCAGAGTAGGCAATGAAATATATTTTTTTCAATTTATAAAATGCTTAATAGTTTTTGATCTATTTTAAAATAACATGTTACTTTAACATCCCAGCTTGAATGTTGTATATTTATATTTATAAATTTTTCAAACTTTTTACAAAAAAAAATAAATAAATAATGTGACTTAAAATGCTGTATTTCTTTTTATGTATTACATAAAAAGGGGGTAGGGAGCAATCGTGTGATTGTTTGTTATAGGATGTTGGTTTTCAAAAAAAGTAAAATTCACGTTCCGTATCTTGTCAATGTTCCCTTAAAGTATAGTGGCCAGACGCTTTAGACTACGTAGTGCGCATGCGAATCGCGAACATGTAGCTGCCACGTAAATTATTTTAGAAATATAGTGTCTATGAGAGAACCTTACAACTTTATAAAATAAAACCGTTTAGTTGGAAATAAATTAAAAAAAATGAAATATAAAACCTGAGGTTTTAAATTTGATTTTATAAATAAATAACAAAATTGTACAATTATTAAATAATAATAAATATGTAAATAAGATAATAAAAAATTTAGCTGTTTTTAGTTGAGATCATAAGCAATCACTAAAATCTTGCATTTAAGAAAAAAACAAGTAAAGTTAATGTACGCAGTGCGTTAGCAAATAGCAATAATTCGTGATCTATAACCAAAAAACAGACTTTTATGCGCGAACCGAGAAAATTTCGTTTCCCCGCATCCGCACTTTGCCCAATCAATCCTCCATGCAACGCATAGCAACCAACCGTAATATCCACTGCTTCAGCTGCAATATGCAGTACATGGACAGCCTATGTGATATGTATAAAAATTAATAATTTCCCTATTTCTGTTGCTCAGATTTAAATGAAATTTGGGAAGTGTCGACAAATCATTCAAATCGAGTCAAATGTAAAATTTCATGAAAATCCATCCACTGAGAGTCGAGTTATTACATGCGGCAGGATGGACAAAGAAATAATAATCGTTGGATTTCTATTGATCCGATTTTAATGAAATTTGGAATGACTCCACAAATCTTACTAAAAGGATAAAATATAACATTTCATAAAAACCCATATACTGGGAGTAGAATTATTATATGAGGAAAGAAAAAAATAAATAATGATTGCCGCATTTCTATTGGCTCGACAAATCTTTTTAAAAAGGCGTAAATATACAATTTAGCAAATATCAGTCCACTAGGAATCGAGTTGTTCGACGTCAATAGACAGACAGACGGACGGACATGGCAAAGATAATAGGAGCATTATGCATAAAATTAAACTAATACAAATACGTGTAATTTGACATTTTATTTTATTCCTATTACTGTATTTATGTTGCTTTCAAAATTCAATTCTCCCATTTACGATAACCTGCGTAAGTTTTTGTGGATTTTTAATTCATTTTTTTTTTCTAAAAATAAAAGCTGCTCAAATTAATAATAACCAACATCAAGGGAGAAATTTCACACACGCTACGAGTTTATTCGTAATAAACTCGTATCTAATCGCCCTAACGATATAACTAATTTCCAAGAATCCCGGTCACCAGTCCTGAATAGACTTTGGGTGCAGTTTTTCTGAGACAAATTGCAATATTGTGTCCCTTTAAATTTTAATTGGTTTTGTAGTTCATGTTTTTCTAACATGGTATCACTTTTACAATGAAAAGTTTGTGGGAGGTCGTGCGTGGAATCGCTGTTTATGCAACGCTTTGCATCAAAAGCGATTCCACGCGCTATTATTTAAGCAATTATCTACTCACCTAGTTATGATATATGATCGATCTCGAAAGAAACATGAATTAACAACATAGGATAAAAAAAAAAACAAGTTGGTTAATGTATACAGTATAGTGCCGCTACATTTCGGGCGCGTTATCAAATAATAAAATTCATGATTTATAACAAGATAAGTCAACCTATCGATATGAAAATTTGTTACAAAGATTCCTAAAATATCCAAAACAAGCAATGAAATTTTGAAACGGATCGAAGCTCCTGTTCCAAATTTATAATAATATTTTTGTAGAGGAAACTGGAGAGAGTATGCTACGATATAGGAATTAAACTTAGAACCGTCCCAGGGTTCAACGGAATATATGTTGAAAAGTAGCAATCGGAATTTTCCTTGTCGATTAATTTGAAAAAATACGTTCATTTATGTTGATTTTTGTAGGGTGGAGGGAACGAGCGCTGTGAAATCGTAACTGGACTTTTTGAATTTTTCCACGGACCAACAGGACACAGGTTTAAAATTTGACCTCGATCCGACATTTCATTCTACAGTAATACACGAAATATACAGTACTTTAATTTATATGAATAGATTTCTGTGGTTAGGTTGGGCAGAAAAGGCTATGACTGATTTTAAAATCTTTCCGGGGACGGTTATTGGGCATGGTGGACAGTGGGTTGACTGCTAGACAGAATCATAGTGAGATCAGAGTATCTTCCTGGAATATTCCTCGCCTGATGGGGATCAGTCTGGTCGTGATGTTCTGATCCTGATGTTGGTCCTCCATTTCGCCATGGTTGCTTCTAGGAAGTGTGTCAGTGTCGGGTTTGATTTTATAGCACATGTGTCTCTATCAGACAGCAATGGGGCACGGAGTCGAAGGCCTTGCTGTAATCAACATAGACCGCGTACAGGTCGCGGTGCAGAATGTAGGCTTGCTCCATAATTGCCGCGCCAATGGTTAATTGCTCCTTGCATCCTTTGCTCATCTACTTACATCCTTTCTGCTGCTTGATCATGATGTTCTGGATCTCCAAGTGGTCTGATATCTTCTTGGTTATGCAGTTCGCCAGAATTATTATTATTATTCAGCTTGATACTCTGGTTCAGGAAAATGTGCTAGTGTGGAACAATAGGAATAATAATATGTGAAATAATAGGAACTTCGATTGATCTGACTTAGTGATATACATATTAATAAATCGAAACAGTCGACTTTTGAAAGAGTCAATTGAAAAATAAACACAATGAGGTATCGTAGATTCTATATTACATAAGTACACACATATTATATTCAAAAATCCGGGAATATTTAGTAAGTATAGTTAAGTGAAGGGTCACTGCCAGCGTAGCATTTTGAGTCCATTTCTCTACTACTCAGTTGAGAAAATTTAACTCCTCTGGCCATACATGGACGTCCAACATTAAAAAGAAAATGTATTTATTTATTTTAAGTATGCTTAAGTACATTTTAAGTATGGTTAAAATGTTTTAAGATATATTTAAATGACTAAAATATATACATATATTTTTCTATTAGGAGTTTTATGTAGCTTACATAAAAGCTATATAAAAGAGCGAGGTATTTCTTTAGATTCAGGTGGACCACGTTTAAAAAATAAAAGAAATAAAAAAAAAACAAAGCGATCGATGGCTGCGAAATGCTGTTTTACAATATTCCATCCCATTGACCTATACTGAGACGCTTCATGTCCATTACTTTTTAGGCATTTCTAGAACTGAACAAACTTTAACTTAAATACATTTTTAATAGCACAAATTATTAATACTAATACGAATATTAATAATGGCAAAACGATGCAAGGAAACTAGGCTTATTTGGCAGCTGCTTGCAATTTTAAACATCAGCAGTTCTACGACTGTAAAACGACTGTGGAATAACTATGGAGTCATTTTAATTCTGCGACCATATATTTTAGCATATCAAAATATAGATTGATGTGGGTTGGACGTTGTGGTTGATGTTATTTACTCACATTTCAAGTAACAACAGTTCTTGGAAAGTATAAATCAGCCCATGAAATGAAGCCTAAAGACATTTAACTGAGACCTCCCTAGATCAACATTGAAAGAGATAATTATCTGCAGCATCTGTTCATCTGCGCAGCATTATAGACCTAGTGTTCATGTGTAGCATCATAATGACCATCTGGTCGATGGTCATTATTACGTTACAGATGAACCACAGGGCAATAATTTATCAAATAGTGCAGTTCAATATTCATGAATAAAACTAAAGAAGTAGGTGTTGCAACTTTCACCCCAGATGGCCAAAATTAACATTGGCAATAGTAGTGGCAAATGATGCAACAAAGCAAGTTTATATAGCATTAGCCAAAAAAAAAAAAAAAAAAAAAAACACTTCCAATTTCACCTATCTATTTCCTCCAATAATTTGTATAGTTCTTCCTTGAAATTTTTTTAAGCTATCAACTTCCACAACAACAACAGATGGAAGTTGTTCCAACAATCAACCACCTGCTGGTTAAAGACAAACTTTTACACATCTATTCTGCAATTATCCTTCCTCAATTTGAATAATGTCCCCGCATGTGTGTAGTCTGAGCAAAGGAAAGAATCCCATCAGCATGAGCTTGTTCAGTCCATTCAAAGACATAAACACCTCAATTAGATCACCTCGGAGGTGTCGAGACTACAGACTCTGCAATTTGCAGAACTACATCCTTTCTTGGTAAGAGTACCCTTTTGTTCCCCTCGCCAGTCTCATTGCTCTTCTCTGTACTCGTTCCAGCAGTTCTACATCCTTCCTAAAATGAGGCTTCCAGACCTGTATGCAGTACTCAAGATGTGGGCTGACCATTGCCTTATATCATGGAATAATCACTTCCTTATCCCTGATAGCAAAATTCCTGTATATCATCGACAAAACCCTATGAGCTGTCCTGGCGGACTGTCTGCATTGCTCAGAGAACTTCATATCCGACTGCACAATTATCCCCCCAGAGTCTCTTTCATTTTCCACTGTCCTGAGTGTAGTACCACACGGTTGGTAAGTTACTCTGGGATTACTGCTACCCGTATACTTTAATTGCCGATGACTACCGTATACAGTACTTTGCATTTGTCAATGTTAAACTTCAATTGCCATTTCTGAACCTATCTGCCTCTGGACCTATCTGCTTCTATTTCTGGATCCTGTTTCAATAGCATACCATCATTAACCACCCTTCCAACCTGTGTATCATCTGCATACAAACTTGGACATTAAGCCTGATATGCCTTCATCAATATCATTGATAAATATCGAAAACAACAATGGGCCCAACACTGAACCTTGGGGACCTCCGCTAATAACATTAGTCCACGAAGAGCAGTGTCCATTGATTACCACTCACTGTCTTCTCTCATTCAACCATAGCAGCAACTTGCCCTTAATGCAACACTGCTCCAATTTGTACAGCAGTTTCAAAGGCTTTCGTGAAATCCAAGTATGTGATATAAAAATTATTTTTTGAATCCTGTTCTTTTAGTAGTATCCAATCAAACTGTTCAGACAAGATTATTTACCCCGGAACAGAAGTTAAACGAACAGGTCTGTAATTACTGATGTCGCCCTTTGATCCCCATTTATGATTTGGGGATAGATCAACACATCTCCAGTCTTCGCGGACCTCCCCTAGCTCAATAAATATAAAGCTCAATATATTTGAGTATTATAAAAATGCTTTCCCACAGAAGATTTAATATAATTCCATCAAGCTTATATTTTTCTTAATATATAAGATTTTATGGTTGTAAGGTCCCAAGTTACTCTTTGGACACTAATGTAGATTGACTTATCCTGTGCTACAGTAGTAGAAGATACTTTAATTGCCTATTCTTACGCAGAAATTTTAACTCCCTACACGATGACTACTAGCTGTTGCTCAGGTTGTAGATACGCAACCGCACCTGGTGCCTTTTGACATGCTATCCATGATTATAAACCCCCTTGCCATTGTTATGCTTATTATTCCTCTTTGCTGAGATCCAAAACAAACAAGAAAGTGAATGGCATAGTAAACATTTATCTGTTGATTTTGTATACCACCACTCGAAAACCTAATTGTGATATACATTACAGAATTCCTGTTCAGAATACCAAAAGAGCAAGATCTATAGGCACCTCCAGAATAGAGAAAACAATTGGTTATATTTGTGTTGCGTGCGAGCTGTGAGTTTGGTATAGGGTCAGGGCAACTGAGGCTACGAACTGCTCTCGACTCATTCTATGAATTTTATATCATGTCTATAAACTGCATGATTTAAAGGAGGTGCTGATAAGTTTTTGGAATGAAAACTCATGGAACATTCCCAAGAGAATCCATGGGCTTCTGTTTCAGACCAACTTCTACTGTGGGCAGTCGAAGAGAGCAGACAAGTGATTTTAAGTTGGCGCCGGCATCTAACTGAAGGAGATTAACATCAGGTGTCTAGTAAACAAAATTTTTGCCTAATTTAAAATTTGTTCAACTTTAATTTCTGTAATTTTTAAATCTTATTTTAGTAATTTTGTAAAATTAATTTCTACAATATTTAGTGAATTTAATTCTTAACTTTTCTAAAGTATTTCTGCTAAGTTACATTCTTTCCGGTAACTTCAGTAGTCCATAAATAATTGATAATAGTTTAATTTCTGTTATACTTTATGCATTTAAATTCTGTAATATATTTTAAATTTAAATCTTGCAATCTTTCTTAAGTTCAAATTTTACCTAATCAGATCAACATAAATTGATCTGATTCTTGACAATGCAGATCAATTTAGTTTTTATGTTGATGAGTTCATGTCTATTCAATGCCAAACTGCTGTGAAAAACTCTATATCCTCTCTATGGACAGGTATCAGTAATTGTTTTCCTATAATCTCTTCCCCCGTCTGGTATCTCAAAGAGAACACTATAACAGTTCCAGATGACAATCACTATTATCTTTCCTTCTGATCGCATAGCCTCAAATGTCTTTGTTGGGGGCCGAGGGGAAAGGGGTTAAAAGGATGCTTCCATTGCTTTATATCACTTTACTTAATGTTTTTGGAGCTGCGTTTGTTGTGATTTTCCTACTGACTTCTAGTAAAAAGCTTTTTTTCATTTGTGGAGCGTACCGATTCTAAATGGGAAAATATTGTACTGAACAACAAATTTTGGGCCATACCTTGTTACGGGCATGAAAGTAAGTTTACTTTGTAGATTTTGGGGTGCTACACAAGGAAATAGTGCTTAAAATGGCAGATTGGCTCTTGTTTTGGAAAAAAGTAGTTTTTTATATTTATACAAGGTATTTTTTATTTATATGGCTACGAACATACCAGTGGCGGCTCGTGACTCTGATGTTTGAGGGTGCTGCGTCATAAAGTTACATTAAATTGCCTTGGTTATAAGACATGTAGACATACATAGTAATAATAATAAGCAAGTTAAAAATACTACAAAACATTAACTAGACATTTAACATTAACAGACTTGAACTTTTATTTAAAAACAAAATCCATTCTTCGGTTTTTATTTGTTGAAAATAGATTAATAACTTTTTCATTCAAGTTTGGTGCACTGTTGACCAAGCTTTTCTCTATTGAAAGCATTGCTTGAGCATTCCTTTCCTGATTCATAGTGCTCCTTAAATTTTTTTTATTCTTTTTAATGTCGAATGGCAGCGTTCGGGCCCTGAAGTAGTCATCGGAATGGTCAAAAGAACTTTTATGAGTTTTGTAAGTTCACCAAGAACTTCAGCTAGATTATTTTCTGAGATAAATTTCAGCAAGTCAGTTAATTTTCAATAATTGTGTAGATCATGTCTGCTATAGAAAACTTGTAATTCCGTAAGAAGTTTTTCTCTTTCAGTCATGAGATATGTCTCAGTAGTCTCCCGTACCTTGTTAAACAATTTAGCAGCAATTAACTGCTTTGTAAAAGAATATCTCTCACCTATGTCAACACTTGTATAGTCGCATACTTCCTTCAATTCAATCGTGAGTGTTTTTGAAGGATTTTCACAGTACATTGAATTCCTGATTTTCAGAATGGCATTCTTAAAGTTTCCTATATATTCATGTATTTTAACTGCCTCAATTTCTCGAGATTGCATTTGATTATAAATAACTTCCACGTGAGGCATTATCTGATGGAAAAGTTCTAACCAGAACTCGTTTTTTCATTACTCAAGATGCAAAATTCCAGTTGCTTCTGAAATCGTCTTATCTGCGTTTGCTGTAGCTTGTAGTTCCTCCATGCACTTTTTTAAGGATTCAAAATTTTCATAAACTCTGTTCACTGTGCGTATATTGAAGTTCCATCTTGTAGGGGAAGGTCGGGCAACATGGCTGTCCATATGCTTTCTGAAAACAGAGAGACGCTGTGGTGATCTCGAGAAAAATGTTGGTATCGGCATGAGGTTTGAAAAGAATATTCTTGCATCTCGGGTACTACTTGATGCATTTCTCATCATCAGATTCAATTGGTGAAGTTCAGATCAGTCTAACTGATCTAGACTGCACTTCGATATTCCGTCTGCCGTTTGGTTTTCCGGAGTGAAAAAACCCCAAAAACGCTCAAAAAATGTCTCCATTCAGTTCATATCTCAGGACAATTATCATTTATATATGTTCTGAAACATGTGTTGTGCCATCCGCCATGACAGCTACGAATGAAGCTTCTTTAATTTCTCTTTTTATTTCATCCCGGCATATTTGCAGCAAACAGTCAAGAATATCATTCTGAATAGTTTTTGAAATACCTTTAAATGCTGCATTACTTTCTAAATTGTTCTTTAAATTGGAATCTAATGTTCAGGCGAAATTTATTAATCCTCTGAATACGCCTGGATTTTTAGAATCGTCTTTTTCGTCATGTTCAAGTAAAGGAATTTCAAACTTTCCACAAAAAAAATTAATGCAGTCTATTATTTTAGATAATACGTACCTCACGATTCTTGGTAACTTTTCTGTTATGTTTGCAGATCGAAAGTCTATAGGCCTCACTAAGCCGTTCTTTAATATTTACTTTTCCTAAAAGCGATAGTGAAATCACATTATCAATATGTTTCTTCGAACGCTCATGTTTTAGTTTTTTCTTTCATTCTGTTTATGTTTGTAAAGCCACTTTTTGTCCACGTTAAGTCACCTCCGAACAGTAAAACGTGGAAAACAAAACAATGCATTTTTAACTTCGCAACCACAAAGCCAACTTTTCCTTTGGTACCATTCAGTTTTAAAACTGCAAATATATTTCTTATTATTACTTATTCCCCGCTGAAAAATTTGAATCTTTGGTGTGGGGCGGCTTTCTTTTTTAATCGCATTTTTTTTCTTGGAGAGATAATTGTGAAAAACTCTAAGTGGCTGAAGTTTATTCACTGTCACGCGATTTACTTCATGGGGGAGCATGGAGGCCATGATCGAATCAAATATCACAAAATCGTATGTCGTAGAAATAATGTTTTACTTACATATCACCTCATAATATAACTTCAACTTACCAAATTCAAGCTTATTTCGCAATTAAGCTGTAATCACATAATTACATTGCTGAATGTTGAGTATTGACTTAACACTAATATTATTTAGTTACTTAATGAGAATTTGGGCGAATAACAAAAAGACACCGACATTGTGGCTACACACCTATCAGATCAACGATGAGATCGATCTGCACTGCGCGCTTTACAGTGACTTTGATTCGTTTCACCTATAAAAAATGTATATTGGCAAGTTGCCAATATGCTGGTGAATACCAACTGCCAGATACTGGAATACAAAATGTGAGGCCTACGGTTAATTAAACTTCAAAGTTGGAAACGATTTCGTGTTTTTATTCGTTTATTATTGAAATGATTACTGGAAATAGAGGATGCGCATACTATATCCGGGTCCTGTTAATAAAAATATTCATTGCGTTGCATTGTTCTTCACAAATTTCATATAACTCCGTTCACTATATATCTAGATTTAAATAGCTGGAGATGCTACAGTGCCTGTGGACGAGCCGCTCCTGGAATATACCTGTATCAAACACGAGACCTTTTAGACTTTCGCTTATATTCAGTATGGGTTTTTCTCCTGGAAACTCGGGTTTTTCGCTTAGCAAACAAACAGGCAAATCGATCACAGAATACGCACAGTTATAAACATAATATATGCGATGTATTAGCATTAGTTAAGGCATATGATCCCAGAAAGCATTATAACGAACGTCACAATCATTCAAAATTTCTTAAAGTCGCCAATACGTTTTATATATAGTTCCTTATAAAACGAAATGCCAAACGTGTAGTGAACATAATAAGATTTAAATAAATAAACTTTTATAAAATGTATTTATTAAAATAATTATCAGGAAATTGTTGAACTGGGCAATAAATTGGACCTCGACCTTGATGTGACTGACGTGAGAGAGCTTTTGGACTCGCATTTTGAGGAATTAACAACCTATGAAATAATTGAAATAGAGACACATTTAAATTCTGAAGTAACAGAAGAACCTGATATTCCACAGCCTCTCAGAATATTTACAAGCCAGAAAATGGCTGCAGCTTTTAAATCAATTTCTGAGGGATTGGCAATCATTAAAGAAGATATGGAAAGAATTGCAAAAGTGAAAAGAGGCGTTTATGACTGTCTAACATGCTACAGTCAGATTTTTGAAGGAAAAAAAAAAAAGAATGTAACTGTGCAATCTTCTATAAAAACATATTTTAAAATAGTGGAAAACCCAGCTGTTTCCTCATTATCAGACGCCTTTCCATCCTCATCTGCACCTAGTGTCACTTATGTGGAAAATATTGAACTCTGATGGAGATATTGACAAATAAAAGTTGAGCACATACGTATGTACAGTACAGATATTATGTTAGTACTCATTTTCTTTATTTAAATTTTGTAACTCTTTATGTTTTTAATTAAAATTAACAAGTACGATATCTTGTTTTTTTATTCTTTTTTATTTTATTTTAAGTTACGTATCATATACGATAAATCATAACGATAAATCATAACGCATACATACATTACAGTAACCCCTGGCTTTTAGCCGTGAAGGGTATTGTGTACGGCATGTGCGTTTTGTATGCAATAAAGAGTTCTTCTTATAAAACGTATTACATATAGAGTAGTATAGACCAGTGTTTCTCAAAGGGTGTGCCGCGTCACATTAGTGTGCCGCAAAATTTTCCAAGTGTGCCGCGAAATCTTAAAAAAAAAAACTAGCGTCGTTTTTATTTTAACATCATTGTCCGAATATACGTAGAATACCATTAATAAGTATTACTATTAATGGTACGTACAATACCATTAATAAGAATAAAGTACACGAAGGATCTTTTTATGACGAATTGAAAATGACATATCCGAATACAGGGGCGTCTGCATTCAGGCGCCAACACTATTTGAATAAAGACCAATATGAACAATACCAGCGCTGATGAATCTCAGCCAAAAAGATCGAAAATTAGTACAAGAAAATATAATGAAGATTACTTAAATTTTGGTTTTACGTGGACAGGAGACATAAATTTCCCCTTACCTTTATGTGTTGTATGTGGACATAAAAAAGCAAACAGTGCAATGGTTCCTAGCAAGCTAAAACGCCATATGGAAAAAGTTCATCAAAATTTGATGTCTAAAGACAAAAAGTATTTTGAACGATTAATGAAAAATAGTGCCAAACAAATACAAAAATTGGAAAACACAATAAAAGTGTGTGATAAAGCACAAATCGCCTCCTATGAAGTAGCTCAACTTATTGCACAAAAAGGAAAACCTCATTCGATTGGAGAAACGTTGATCGGTCCTGCTTGTCGTATAATGGTGAAATGTATGTTCGGCAAAGATACAGAAGCTGAAATAAATAAAATTCCTCTTTCCAACGATACTATAAGTCGAAGAATAATCGATATGTCGGAAAATATAGTAGAAAATGTTCAACAAAAACTTGATGGTCAAATTTTTGCTCCGCAAATAGATGAGTCAACAGATATCAGCGGGAAAGCACAATTAATGGGATTTGTTCGATTCATTAACGGAGATTTAATTATGAACCAATTTTTATTTTGTCAAGAATTGCCAGGAAGAACGACAGGAAGGAAAATATTTAATTGTGTAGATAACATTTTCGAAAAGACAAAGTTATCATGGAATTTTTGTACAGGCATTTGTACAGATGGTGCCGCATCAATGATCGGACCTGAAAAATGTTTTTTGGCGTTTGCAAAACAAAAAAATTCAAATCTTATTTCTATATATTGCATTATTCATTGAGAAGCTTTAGTAGGCAAAACTCTCCCGACAGAATTAAGCATTGTACTAGATGACGTAATAAAAATTGTTAACTATATTAAAAGCAGACCTTTAAAATCACGAATTTTCAAAGAAATATGCGACAGCATAGAATTTAACTACAATTGTTTATTACTACATAATGATATTCGTTGGCTTTCTAGAGGAAAAGTTTTAACCCGTGTATTTGAATTGCGAGCAGAACTTTGTACATTTTTTAAAAATGAAATAAGTACAGCAGGAAAACAAAAGAATCGTATGAAAATACAAAAATTTTATGATTGTTTTAAGAATGAATTGTGGTGTGCAAAACTGGCTTACATAGAACATATATTTGCACATCTTAATATTTTAAATACTAGTTTACAAGGGCGAAACGAAAATATCTTAACATCAACAGATAAGTTAATTGCTTTTGATAAAAAAAATGATGCTTGTGGATGAATAAACTTGATGAAAATAATTTAGCTATGTTTCCTAAGATTCCTGAACAGATGAGAAATTTTCTTGCACCAGTGGTGAAAAACCATTTGGATTTGCTTCAAAAGGCAATGAAAACATATTTTCCATCTATTAAATCGGAAAAATATGACTGGATTCGAAATCCTTTTATTAATGATACATCAAACTAGAATCTTTGTCTTGAAGAAGAGGAAGAACTGATTTCCCTTTCATCCGATCGAACATTAAAAATCAAACATACGGAATTTCATTTGGATACTTTTTGCATTTCAGTCAGAGATTAATATCCAAAGTTATCTAAAAGAGCAATAAATTAATATCCAAAGTTATCTAAAAGAGCAATAAATTAATATCCAAAGTTATCTAAAAGAGCAAAATATTTTACTCCAATTTTCTACGTCGTATTTATGTGAGTTAGGATTTTCAACTCTCACTAAAATGAAAAATAAAAAACGATCAAGATTGGAAAATGTAGAAGATGACCTACGAGTTGCTCTGTCTGAAATAAGACCTGATATAGCAGAAATAACAAAACATCGCCAATCACATATTTCACATTGACTATAATTTTTTAAATAAAAATTCATTTGATCTCTATCAAATATTTAAATAATTTAAAGCTTTGTTGAAGGCGTACATATTTTCTTTTTGTAATTATTTATTTAATTATTTTTATATTTTATTTTGGTTGTAAGAATTGTTTGCATAACACAGATATAATATAAGTATAAATAAAAAAATTGTTAATATTATTTTTCGTTCTATTTATTTAATTTAGAAATTTCTTCTTCTATGACTACGTAGGTGTGCCGCGAAATTTTTCTTCTTTGGAAAATGTGCCACGAGAGTAAAAAGATTGAGAAACACTGGTATAGACCATTCGATGTTTTTAGTACATGGTTTTAATGCTTTAAAATAGCTGCTAATTTATATGATAAGTATCGTAAAAGCTCAGGAATGCATGATACACATACCGAACAAAACATATAATGAGCAACGTCTTGGAACAGAACTCGTTCGTAAACCGAGAGTTGCCTGCACATCATCAGCCAAAAAAAAAAAAAAAAAAAAAACCACCTTCCTATTTCACACATCCGGTCACTGCAAATGTTTGTCTAGTTCAGCCTTAAATTTATTTAAGCTATCAACTTCCACAACAGATGGAAGTCTGTTCCAGCAATCCACTACCCGCTGGCTAAATAAAGAAGGAAAGAAAAATAAAGGGATGAATCAGATTGGACCACTTAACATAGATGGGTTGGCTATTGATGATCATGCTCAGGTAGCTGATAAACTGAATGAGTATTTTGCATCTACAGTCACACATGATGAGTTATTCAATGAGGGGAATGCTAAAGTTTATCAAACTCTAACAGGGAGCTAAGTGATTTTGTAATAACTGAGAGCAAAGTGGAGGAGAAATTGTTGAAGTTAAACGTAAGAAAGGCACCTGGGATGGACGGGATCTATCCAGTTATATTAAAGGAGGCAGCAAAGGAAGTAAGAAAACCCTTAGCCATAATTATGAGAGCTTCCTTGGACTCAGGAGAGGTCCCCATGGAGTGGAGGTGTGCAAAAGTATCACCGATTCACAGAGGGGGGTTCAAAAGGTGACAAAAGTAACTATAGACTTGTTAGTTTAACTTGTGTTCCGGGGAAAATAATGGAGCCACTGGTTAAGGATGCATTGCAGGATCATCTAGACAAGACTGCAGTAATAGTTAAGACACAGCATGGGTTTGTTAAAGGGAGGTCTTGTCTGACCAATTTGATTGGATACTATGATGTGGTCACAAAGGAGCTGAATGTCAAAAATAATTTCGATATCATATACTTGGATTTCAGGAAAGCTTTTGATACTGTTGCACATGGAAGACTGCTGTACAAATTGAGCTGTGTCATGCAATTGGCCTGTTCACTAATACATATATCAGTGACTGAATCATAAATAAGCAATTTTAACATGCGTAGTTAACCAAGTCGTTTTAGCATAGAAGCTTGGAAGCTATTGCCGTCAGATGCCTCTTCTCAAAGGCAACAAAGTTAGGCCATTTTATGTAATGAATGACGGAATTTTCTTGTGGCTTGAGAGAAACAAAAAAAGACCAATTAAATTTCTTTTCTATTAGAAGTTTAAAAATAAAATATACAAGTATGTCGACAGCTTCTTCAAATGGACTTTATTTTATTGCGATATTTATATCCAAAAAAATCTAATGTACATTCTAATACTTTAAAGAGAGTATTAATGCTGTAATAATTAATGCTGTAATAGTAACTGTAATAATAAACTCCAAACTGATATCTTTTGTTTGTAATAATCTTTCTTCTGTATTCACACTATATTTTGCATAGTTTTTAGTACAATGCAGTAGCGTAGCTACCCTTTTTCGGGCCCGGAGGCAAAGAACATGTTCGGGCCCCCTACTTAATTAATGAAAATTGCAAAAACAGGACACAACCAAAGACGCCGGCCCTTTAGGGGCTTTGCCTGCCTACATGGTAGCAACGCCATTGGTACAATGATTCATAATATACATCGGATGTGTTGGATTCAATCAATAAATATTTTCATCGCCTGTATAGTAGCGCCATCTAATGGCAATTTCTGCGCATGTTGTAAACTGATAAGAAAAGTCGCAAAAAGAATAAATCTTAAAAATTCTATAATTGCTGTTTATGGTTTCTTCGATTTTGGTTTCATATAATATATCTTCTTTTTTTCTTTTTTTTTTTAGTATAAGTATTTCATAGCGCAAAGACGAACAGAACAGTATAAGATCGTAAAACTATAGTAGCATTTTATTTTTTATTCTAGCAGTATTTTTTTTTCGTTTTATTTACTTTTATTTAATTAATTTTTTTTTTTTTTTTTCAATTTAAAAACGAGCTATTTTAAGGTGTTACCAACTGAAAACCAAATAAAAATATAAAATTGTAGAGATTTTACCTAGTTGTAAAGAAAGGCACCCTCAAGGAGCATGCCCTTATATAGTAATTTTTTTTTACTATTTTTACATATGAAAAAAAAAAGCTGGCAATTTAAATTATCCTTGTTAGTATCTTTTATTAAAATATCACTAATTATTTCATTATATAAACAACAAACAGTTCATTCTCATCAGTGGCGTAACTATGCCAATACGACGCATTGGGATCACCGAGCAGGAGACTGCCCTCCTGACCTAAACAGAAAAAAATTTAATTGAGTAAAACTGTAAGATTTTTAGTAACGTTCATGATAAAATTTACAATGTCTACGAACAATATATATTTTTTTTTCATAGCCGCTGCTTCCAGGGCAATTTTTAAGGATTTTTTTATTTTTAACAAAACAACACACTAAACTTTGGGGGGCACACTAAACTTTGCATCGGGGCCCACTTTTTCTAGTTACGACACTGATTCTCATGTATGCGCTATGAGAAATATAACATTCTGAATATCATAATGTTATTAAGATGTAGCGTACATAATTTTATGCATAATAGCGTTCGGAAGAGAAAAATATTCAATATTTGCAATTGGCTAAAAACCTTGCCGATAGATGGCAGCATGAACTTCTCGCGTTTAGTGAAGAAACACCAGTTATTGATTTTTAACATTATTGTTATTAACGACGAAAATCATAATTTAAGCTGGCTAGTTATTAAAAAACAAGAGCTGGATATCATCATTCTTCTCCTTTTTGGTGATTCCCTTCTACTTCTCTCTCTCTCTCTCTCTCTCTCTCTCTCTCTCTCTCTCTCAGGATAACTGGGGATTTTTTTGCTGGTGCAGCATAAGTCTCAGGCTTCCTTGCACCATATAGCTAAATAATAATAATAATAATAATAATAAAGTCAAACTGTATATGCGAACGCGTCTAAAAATTTAATGCATTGGAAAAAGTTTATTACATGGATATGGCTAAGGCTAAATCTATTTACTCCTGAATATCTAGTATTGAAAAAATAATTTTTTACACACGAAATTAAAAGTTTAGTTTATTACACCCAGTTCTCCGGTAACTGGGTGTATTCAACTTTTTGGCCAACTTTAGGATTCCATCATCAGACCAAAGTTAGGAAGAAACCGATATTCGATAATCAGAGGTCAGTACTACGCTGTATTGTACATCCACAGTACTGTATATTATAGGTTTATCCAGGTGTATTAGCATATATGCATAAAGCGCCTATTGTCTTTACCAGGTCCGTCCGTCCGCATGTAATAAATCAGCTCCTAGTGGGGTGGATCTTCATAAAATTTTATGTTTGGCTTCTTTAGAAAAATTTATCGAGTCATGCCAAATTTCATAAAAATCGGACCAAATCTGGCAATTATTTCTTGTCCGTTTGTTCTCACGTAATAACTGGACTTCCAGTGGATGTATTTTAATGAGATTTTATAATTGGCTTTTTTAGAATGACTTGTAGAGCCTTCCTATATGTCATTAAAATCGTACAAACAGAATTTTTTTTATGCATATCACATAGGCTATTCATATACCTTATACTATTTATCCTTCTTGCCGTGCTCTGATTGGAGGAACGAATGGCCAATATGGCGGATGCGCAGAAAACAAAATGTTCTTGGCTCTCCGATAAAGGTTGTTTCTTTTGTTCGTGTTTTTTTTTTATGTTATAAAGTAAATCATAAATTATAATTATTTCCTAACGTGCCAGAAACGTAATGCACTGCTTGACTTACTAACATTAACTAACTTGTTAAATCTGTACCCTTGAGTTTTATATTTATAATTTTTTTATTCGCGAAAACCTTTCAAAATCAGTCGCTCCATGGGGTTTAAAATTTGAAAGCATTGGTGGGGAATACCTGCATTAGCTGTTTTCACGAAGTGGCATCAGTGATAGAATACAATATCGATCTAAAAATGGGATTTCTTGTAATTCGATTAAACCACCGAAGGATCTAGTATTCTAGGTTAAGAATAGAGCGAAAATATTATGATTAGGAAATTCTAGCAAGAGACTGAAAAAATGTTTATGTCGCTAAAAGAAATCCTGGTCTTAAATACTCGTATTTAAGACCAGGATTTCTTTTCCGTAGTAACAGTAGCAGTAGTAGTAGAGAAATAGAGAGGAATGAGAAGTGTAATCGGGCTTCAGGCTGATATGGTGAAGTAATTTTTACTAAAGAATGCTTACTAATAAGATATCTTATTGTCAATAATCAAGTATGTCCAGGCGGTTGCTCTAAAGCAGAGCAATAAACAGATATTAATAATAATAATAACTAGTGGGCTTCGCCCCCTGCTCGTCAATCCCCGCGCATGCTTTTCTACGTAATATGTAGAAGTAGGATGGAGTAAGTCAAATCTTTTCTACGTAAAAGACACCTGTCGAAACGCACTGATCGATATCTAATCTAATATATAAAAGAAAATAGAAAGTGTAAGAAAAAACTATAAAAAGTAAAATTGTGTGAATGTTGAGTGAATGAAAGTTATTATTAATTGCATGTTCTATCTTAGCCTCTTCAGTGGACAGACTGATGACTATGCAGGCCCTCAGAGGCCTCATGGTTATCCAAGCTGACACTATGCTGTAGCTTTTCCTAGCCAACATGGTGTGGGATGCTGACACTGGCCATTAGGGTAATCCCCAGACCAGTGTGGGACAGAGCCGCAAAAAGCACGCTCCACCATAAGAAACTCTTTCCCTATGTTCTTTTATTCCTACCACCTGGGATGGTTGAGTCTCCTTCCCCCACACTGGGTGGCCCCTACTCCCTTTTGCGTGGTGGCTCACCCCACCATCCACTTTCAACTCCCACCCTCTGGACCAGGATAGACATCCTGTAGCAGGGGTTCCCTTACTGTCTCTCCTTTCAAATCAGGCGAGTGCCTCAATTATTGCCCTTCCTCTGTTCTCTGCCCCTTTTATCCCACCCTCTTCATAACTCCCCATTATCTCTCCACTAAATTTTTTTTTTTTTTTTTTGGCTCTCCTTGGATGCCTAGGCTACACCAGGATTCGCCCCGCCACAGCTTTCTTCTCTCCTAATGTGTCCTGGCCCGCCTCCCCGGGGCGGTGATGGAAACTGGGGATGTTAGTGGCTCTCCACAAGCCCTCAGGCTAAGTGGCCAGAG
Source organism: Mastigoproctus giganteus (assembly GCF_048544385.1). NCBI lineage: Eukaryota > Metazoa > Arthropoda > Arachnida > Uropygi > Thelyphonidae > Mastigoproctus > Mastigoproctus giganteus. The sequence goes on from NC_143575.1 coordinate 258,593,164, forward strand.
GAACAACACAACCCACATTAATACTTCACAAAACATACACTCTGGCCTTATGCAGAGTATTGTATTCTACACAGAGTAAAAACGCGGAGTTAGAGGAGAACCCTCGGTGCCGCCAGACATAAAAACACTATTATCGATATCTAATCAGGAAATGACGCATGTAATTATTTACCTGTGCATTGTAGTGCGCGGAATTCTCAAGGTGGAATAAATATCACAATGTAATTATTTACCTGCGTTTATATAGGTCACTTAGGAAAAGGCCTTTTGCTTCGGGTTTCATAATGCATGAGGAATATTGTTGCATCCCAAAGAGCAGGACTAAAACATTTCACTGAAATATTTACAAACTATACAAATATTTAAACTATTTACAAAATACTAAATTACTGTATTTACAAATATACAATATTCATTAATATACAAAAAACATTAGAATGGAACATCAAATGTTACACAGGGAAGCACGTGCACGAGGTTGGTGAACATTATGGAGGCAGTTGTCAACAATTAATTGCATTTATAGTGACGTAATTGCCTCGCCATAAACCTTTTTTAATGTATAGAGAAATAATGTACATGATAATTACTGATGCCTGTGACAAACCGGTACGGCGTTTCCGTACACTCTAGTCCATTTCGACCCTTTGTTCTTGGCGTGGAGGAACCCAAAAGATGGGTATTAGCAAGGAAGCCACGAGCTTTTGCTGCAACGGCCAGAAAAACTTTTAAAAAGTAGATAAGAAAATACAAATTATGCACTTCCCACCTTATGTAGGTAAATATCCAGTTGATCTTTGAATTTCTTCACTGTCAGCCTCAACTACTTGGCAATTTGTTTCAGTAATCAACAACTCTCTGGCTGAAAGAAAACTTCCTACAATCTAGTTTATACCTCTTCCCCTGTAATTTGAATTTATGTCCCTATTTGTGGAATTCTTTAAAACAGTGAAAATTCCGCCTTCGTTCATTTTACTAATTCCTCTCAAAGCCTTATAAATCAGGTCCGCTCTAAGGTGCCTTGTTGCCAAGCTCTGTAGCCCACATTATCGGAGTCTTTCCTCGTACGGTCGCCAATGAACCCTTTCGAAGAGGTTAATGATTTTTTTTTTTTTTTTTTTTTTTTCAGATGATGTCTCCATACTTGGATATAGTATTCCAAATGCGGTCTTACAATTGCCTTGTACAATGGAATTTTGACCCATGACCGATAAATCAGTGATAGGACACCACGGGCTTTTCTGGCCGCCTGTTTACACTGCTCAGAGAATTTCATATCTGCCTGCATCGCAGTTCCTAGACCCCATTCTTCATCTACTGTTTTTAATTAGCTCTCACCAAGTGTATAAGTTGTTTTGGGGTTTCTATTCCCCAAGTGTAAGCCTTGCATTTTGCTGCATTAAAACACAGCTGCCACTTTTCTGACCGTCTTGAAGCTTGTTCAATTCGTCCTGAAGGAACGCTGCTTGACACTGATCCTTAATGGCTCTACTAACTTTACGTCAAATTTTGGCATTCCGCCCTTTATCCTTTCGTTGATTTACACTACTATGGAGTTCCAATACCTTTGTATGTAGTTAATAATCAGTTTGGTACGGCTTATTTTTCCCAAATCGAAGGGTGTTTACTTTTGACAATAATAAGATTTCATGCAAACTAATGGGATAATCCAAGTTCATAAGCAGGCTGAATTACATCAGGTGTTGCTGCTCTGGATGATCTATCAGATTCATGTTCATTCGCTGTATTTGCATATTTATAAAAAAAAATTATCGCATGATGTTCATATTACGGTGGTATACACAAGCAGAAAATAAATTTGGTATTTAAATTACAGTCGAACGAAAAAACTTGAAATAAGTTGTTTGCTGCTTTAATTCTGGAATATTATTTAAAAAAAAAAAAATGTTTTCCGAAATAACAAAATCACTCCAGGCCTTTTCCGCAAAGGTCATTGACTTTAAATTTGTTCTTTTATTGTTTTCATTTCTATTTTTAATTAGACATTACTAAGTTGTTGGTGTTCAGTTCGGATTCTCTATCGGACTCCCTTAATAGTCATTCACATGTGCACAACGTTTGGAATGAAACAGATAAGGTACTTTCCTAGTTACACGTATATCCATAACTGCTATACGTGTAGCGTGACAGTTATATTCATTATTATTAGGTGTGTGTGTATCGAGGGTGCACGAGATTCGCAACTTCAATTATACTTCTGAATTTATTGCTTTTATCATTCATTACTGAAGTTAAAAGAGGTCAGCAAAAGAGGGAAAACATATTAATCAACGTCTAGCAGGAGACTCGCAAAATATTTATCTTACTAATAGAAATACTCGTATTTAAGACGAGGATTTCTTTTTTTGTAGCTGTGAAGAAACCCAAAGGAATGGGAGCTATATCTTCAGGCTGATGACTGATTGTTCCGAATGAAAGAAAATGTTATCAAAAAACAAAAAAAATAAAAATAAAAATGAAAATAAAATAAACATGCAAAACTTTGTCAGGTATTTGAAACTATTTCCCAAACTGAGACGGGCTAAGTATAAGTAGCAGAAGTAAGAATTACAGTAAATGTTTTTAACGTGCGTGATACAGATGAGTAACCGGTGCTAATATTAGAGCAATCACTGACGCGCCATCTAGCTACGAACACACTGTGCACCCATGTATACGTCTAGTCAGAATAAAAGTAACACCCAGTCAGGTAAAGTGATATATTATTTCGCAAACTCGAAACATGTCGGCGCCAAATCGAGTACTCCGATCATGCTCTTCCATTGGTGCAAAATATTATTAAGAATTTTCAGAACTGCACATTAACACTGCTAAACGCAGGTGGTTTGTCCCCTCCATTAATACCAATACTAGAAGAAAGAGCATTGCCAGGAACCTACAAAAAATCTTGCAGTCATCCTTAATTTATTGATATATATATCAAATTTCACCCTCATTCATTTTACTTTCACTTCACAGAACCTTATACATCTCAATCAATCAATCTCTAAGGTATTTAATTTCCCAGCTTTGCAGTTCAAATATTCGGTCTTGCCTCATATGTACGCCCTTTTCACAAAGTGCGTTACCAGCCTTCGGACCCTTATAAGAAGCTAGATATGTTTTTTTTTTTTTTTTTTTTGGTGCGGTCTCCATAGATGGACAAAATATTCCAAGTATGGTCTCACAACTGCCTTATACAGTGGTATGATGCCCTATCTGTCTCTGCAAGCAAATGTTTGATAAATCATCGACATGACACCATGGCCCACTTTGCTGCCTGCCTTACACTGCTCAGATAACTTCATGTCAAACCATATCGCAACTCCTAAATATTTTTTTTCCTTTACAGCTTTTAGTTCAATCGCACCATATAAGTTATTCCGGGTTTGCTATTCCCAAGTGCTGCATTAAAATATAGCTGCCACTTTTCTGGCTATCTCTGAAGGCTATCTATATCGTAGTGAAGAAGCTATGCTTGGCACTGATTATTAACTACCATACCTATCTTGATATCACCTGCAAATTTTGATAACACGCCCTCTATCCCTTCGTCGCTATCACTTAAGAAAATCAAAAACAAGAGTTTTTCAATCCTATTCTTGAAAAATCCCACTTTACTCCCCAAGGTAGTTCAATCTGAAGAATAACTGTCAATCTCAGACAATCACAGATAAATATGCTATAACTGTTAAATAACTGTTAAACACTGCCTCCTGACCTGTAAACATCCTGCAATCCATTTAAGGATTTTCCCTGTAATTCCAAAATGGTCCAGCTTATACAATAACCTCTTATGCGAGACCGAGTCAAATGCATTTACTGTATAACTTTTTATCTCGAACTAATAAACTTACATTTACGCTCAAATAATTAAGTGGAGTCAAGGTCAAACTTGCAATCATCGCTTTCATTGCTGGAATGAGTAAATAAATAAATAAATAACTAAAGTAGAACTTCATTCCGATCCCGGCTCAAAATCCCAACAAAGAGTATTGAGGGGAGGGGGCTCAAAATCAGGGCAAGGAAAACTCCTCCTCCTTCTGTCCTTTCCTCAGTTCTAGCACCAGTAGTTCACTAAATTCTAGATTCAGCCCTGGATTGAAGTATGCCAAAATAAAACTAATTTTATAATTATTGGTGTTTCTCTTATTCTGACGAAGAATAGTACAAAGTAAATAATATATATTATATATAGTATTTAAGAGCAGAATGAAGATTGCTATGTGTGGTACTGATAATGCCGATGTACTAAAGGTTTTCATATTTCTAGGGACAGTCGTGGGTTCTGAGAGCATCACACCTACCAAGTTCATTCGTGGACAGAGAATTTAGGAACGGAGCACGAGCAAGAGTGATGTCCAAAAGTCCAACCCTTCCCCTTAAATGTGCCTTTCATCATGGAAAAATTCGAAACAAGAAAGAAGCTCAACACGGGCTTTTATATGGTGGTGAGTTTTCTGTGATTTTTTTTTTTATTTCACAACTAGTGGACAACTATTAGTCATACTTTCAACAAGCCAAAGTACAAAATTATTTAAACTCATGATATTGTTAGAAAAATTAATGCAGTTTACTACTACAGTAATAATAAACGGAATGCAAGAATAGCAGTATTCTGCTGCTTTTTTTTCCTTTTTTTTTTTTTTTGTTCTTTTTATGAACTTTGGCTTTTGGATAGATGCGTTATTATTTTAATCTTCGGTGAGACACTTTCGTTTCTGTCTTCTGATGGACATTATTCTGCAAACTGGTAATAACTAATGAACTCCAACTGAGTTATTGTAACTCTCAAATGATAAATTTCTGTTTTAATTTAACATCCTTAAACCGAATATCGAATGTTAACTGGGAGATGATATTCTGGAGGGCGGTATTGACGAGATAACGTTTCAGTCATCCTTGTTGAGTTTTAACTGTTATTCTTTGCTGGTTTTTTTTTTTTTTTTTTTGATTCGTTTATACAGGGAATACAGAAATAGAGAAATACACAAATAGCCAAAGAAATGAAAGAAGACAAAATATTTATGAATTATTAACATTTCTTTCTGCCAAGGTACTCTTCCTGCACAGATACACCGTTGCTAGCATTGTTGAAGGTTATTGAAGCAACACTGTAAAACACTCTGTCACGGCGCTTGGAATGGCTCGTAGCAATGACCTTTGACCGTACTCCTTTGAGCCGGGGTAAAAGTCCCACAGTTGTTGTTGGGTTTCAGGTGCATTAGCGACTAAGGTCATTTTGCTCCCTGTATATTGTCTGTAAATTTCTGTTCTGAGGTCGAGTTTTTGTTTTCTGGAAAAAAAAAAAAAAAAAACCCAGTTTCTAGGAGAAAAACCATGCCACCCTTTCCTGAGACCGACTAACTCAGCTAAATTTTGAAAAAAGACCATAAAAATTCCTCGAGTCATTGATGGAATTCGAACTCAAGTTTTTTCAAACCAACATGGGAAGGACAGTGATTATATGAACACTGCTACCCACGAGGGCCGAAAGTCCCACAGAAACAGTTCTGATGAACACAGAGTACAGTATATGTTAAAATGCTGATTGATTTTTTTTTTTTATCTACATTGGTCAAGACAAATAGAGGATTACTGCATAATCTCTTGCACAATTTACTGCTTCAATGACATGTCCACGTTGACAGCACACGTTCATGGATCAATTATGCGATGGAAATTACTAAGTTCCCCAACAAATACAGGCAGAGAACATGCATTCTCTGAGTAGACATGCATTATCGTCCATTAACAGAAAGTCTGAACCAAATGTTCCTGTTAAGCACTCTCGTGGGTAGCACAGTTGGTAGGATCGCCATTCTTCCCACCCCAGATGGAAAAGACGAGTTCGAGTCCCATCGATGACGGAAGGAATTTGTGTGAGCCTTTTTCAAGCCGTGGCTGATTTAGTCGATCTCAGGCGGGGGGTAGCATGGTTTTTCTCCCGGAAACTCTGTTTTTTCTGTCCAGCAAACAGAAAAATACCACCACTTTGCTTATTGGAGGCTTGAAGTGGTGAAACCCATGTTTAGTCTCTAGAGCAAAGTTTCCGGCATCCCCCTCTCCCCATACTTCTCCTTCAACCCATGCACGGTACTAAGTATTATAGGTTTCGATACCTTTCGTGTTTGGGGTTTTCATAAAAAAAAAAAAAAAAAACTCGACCCAAGAACATAAGTATTTTACAGACAATATACACGGAAAAAATTAGTCGCTGATGCTCCTAAAACCCTACTACAACAACAGCTCCTGTTAACAAGCCACATGAAAATCGAGATCTCATCTCTATAGTTTACAGCTCCAAGAGTTCACTGAAATAGCAGATCTGTACCACCACTGATAGTGATTTCAACTTGTACCAATAAATCAACACCACCTCCAAACGTGTCCTTTCCGTGATGTCAAGGGAAATGGAATCTGGTTTTTCGATTCCCGCAATATGAAAGCCCCAGAATCCGATCTTTGATCGGATTCTGGGGCTTTCATATTGCGGGAGTCTTGACTCATCGGTAAAGAGCACCATGGCCAGTTTTTGCTGGTTCAGGCGACACGTTGTTGGCACTAATTGTAATGGGTCCTTTTGTGTATAGTGAACAAGGAAGCACAGACAACTGGTTTTTGCACTTGAAGACAACGTCTCATAAAGCCTTCTATTGGCATGTCCAGATTGAAGCTCTTCTGCTGATCTAGCAAACTGAAGAAAGTTTCCATGCCATAGAGTCAGACAGAGATTGTTTTGTTTCATCAATGAGACTGTTATTTTTATTTGTACAATATTTAAAATACATTCAGTTAAATTTTGGTCACAAGTGTACTTAGTAAATGATTCGTTTAGATATGCGCGTTCAGTCAGTTTGTGAATGTAGAAGTAGGAGACGTAGGTGTACTTTTCATCGACTCGTCGGATAGACTAGTTTTAATACATGTGTACCAGGATGGCGTAATGTAAACAACGAGTAAGAATCAAGTTTTGTGTGCGTTTGGAAAGGACTTTCTCCTAAGTTAGAGATAAAATTTAATGTTTTGTTGTTGAAGCCGCAGTAAGAAAAAAAACAAACTCACTTTGCACCTCTACGTGTCCCAACATCCACAAACTGAATTAGCACCCATGTCTAAACTAAATCACTAACAGCACGTAACAATACATGTCAACGCGTGCGCAGATATAAAGATGCACACTAGCACTGCATTCTTCAGTAGCTGTTTTCAAAAGTTGCGAAAATTTTTGTCTCTACTATATGCGTTAAAACTCACAGGTCTACCCGATTCGCCATTTAGCTCACCACGTCTGTTTGTGATCAGACCTTTTACTGTACTATTAGTACAGAAGTGTTATGTACAAAGTACTGTGATTAGATTTTCTCTAAGCGTTCCTAAATAAACGCTAACCACAGTACAGACAGAAAGAGGCTCACTCGGACTAGCTAACGGTATATGCTAGTACATCCACGGATGAGTCTACGCATTTGTTTTTTAGGAAGAGTAAGACCAATGATATCCCTTAATTAAAGGTGAAAAAAGCTGACGACGTCATCTTGTGAGAAACAGTTTCGCCCTTGACCCTATTTCTGATATGTAGCAGTGCGAATCCGAGCGAACCGTACGAATTAGACCTTCTCTAAGAGGAACGACTAAATTAACCTCCTCCTTTTCGTGGTTTGGATAATGGAAACAGAGTCTATTAAGTAGGAAATGGACTGTAGATAGTGGTGATATACATGAAATCTTCCTTCTCCTCATGGAACTTTGTCACGTAATGGATCTTCAGATAGGATGACACCATGCAATGGGCGAGTCGGAAAATATACAAAAAAGAAATATATATATATATATATATTCTTTCTTTTATTGTAGAAGAGCCATTAATTTCTGCACGTGGCATGTTTTGACTGGAATGAAAAGAGACCATGATGACCTAATTTCTGGCGATAGCGATTTTGAATAAGGAATACCGAGAAAAGTAAGAGTGATAAGGTTATGTCAATGTTATGAAGAAACAGAGTTAGGAACGTGTTCAGAGTAGGGCTTAGAATTTGAGAAAAAGCAAAGATACCGGAAATAATTTGATTTTTGATTTTTCACGAACGGAGACAGTAAGTGGAGTAGTTATATTAATCACATCTCTTAACAATTTTCCTCGAGAGTTAAATGACAGGTCACCTGCAGGCCCCTGCTTCAATAAGTTGCTGGATAAATAATTATAACACGAACCGAATTAACCCCGTATAATGATTTTGCTGCTGGAGAATTATGTAACTCCAATTACCTAGGAATAATCGCTTAAGGAGTCGATATTAACTCGTCCAATAACAGTATGAAATATCAAAGGAAAAAAGGTTGAAAACATTACAGTATTAGCAAATCAGTAGTGATAGAAAGGAACAGGAAGGAGCAACTGGAGAAAATAGGAAAATATTATTAGAAATAAACGTAGGCACAAAAAACCATGGGTGACACTTAAGGAAAAAATTCCGATTTATTGTCAAATATAGGCTTTTGTTTTATTAAATACGGTGCAATCGATTTAGAAAATCTGTTATTATCAAAAATATGTGGGTAGGACCAGAATAAAAAAAAAAAAGGACACTCATTCAAAAAGGTGGAAAACGCAGTGGAGGGTGTGATAATGAATTCTTTTTGCCGCATCTTTTAAAACTGTTTTTCTCCCCTCAAGCGATTTCTTCCATGGCCATAATAATAAAACCATAAAAATTGATACGCAGTCCACCCAAGGATCTATATTAATTGAACATGAAATTTGAATCCAATTTCAACAAAATTTCCTCAAATCCTTAAACTCTTCTTAAATTTAATAGAAAAAGAAATACTCCTTGAACAATTCTCCTAATTAATCTAAAACAACTTCTGAAAGATTTCTTTTGCATATCCAGCAAAAAAGTTCCACTGTATTTCTTCTTCACTTGTAATCAGATTCGATCAGTAAACTTTTTCTTTGGGCAGGCGGAAGTTATTACAAACTAAGCCATAGAGAATTCACCAAATCAGGAAGAAGATTTATAATAACGACAAAGGGGTTAAAAAAGCGAACGAGCGAAAGTTTCTTTAATGCACTTAACGAAATTGTTTCTTTTGTTTACTTCAGCTATGACCGCTACAGTTCGTTGTCATGACAACCAACGAAACATCTGAACTCCCTGAGTTTTATTAACATTCTTTAACTATAATGCCACCACAGCATGTTTGTTAACAAGGACAATTTGAATTATAAAACAGCATTTCATGTAGTTAATCACATAATTTTGCAAGATGTGCACGCCACAAGCGTATGGGGCGACGTTTTTGGTTGTCTTGTTTCTTTTCTTTTTTTTCTGGTGCATCGGCAATACATAATGCGCCGACTCCAGCCATCTAAGGTCATTTCCACAGACGAGATTAGCAACTGTCCTCCTTTTCTAAAATAACCACGCCACCAAACTTTGTTTCTGTCAAATAGGAAAAAAATCCATACTAGGCACTTGTTCAGTTTGTTCGGCGTCACACACTTACCGTGGTCATCTAGCGGACTTCGTGGCCAAAATATGACGTCATAGTTTGTCAGGTACACCCACACCGCTGTTAGAATTGCGACGTGCTTCAGCCGTCCCAATGGAGGACGTAGGTGAAATGTTTGTGGATGAAAACACGGGTGAGGTAGTGCGAGTTTCTTTGCATCGTTTCAAACCTTTGAGTTTTGTGTTACAACAGAATCCTTTTGCCAAACACAAGGGTACGTAATGATAGCTGTGGCTATCTTTGTCTTACCTTTATCAGATAAGTCACGTCATTCTTAGAATATCCTTACGTTATATGATTTTGTGTGTGAGTGCGCGCACTGTGGTTTCAAATACACGAAATGGGAAGATAGTCGTGTTTAGATGGGGGATAGAATGTTAATTAAACGGCAGAAGGAATGAGATAAGTGCCATATATTCATAGGTTGCATATGTCCAGTACGCAATTTTCTAGATTATACGTAATGTATTTTATATCACGCATTATAAAGTTAATTTTCCTGCGCAGAATAAAAGCAAAGCAGCTTGAAAGATGGAAAATTTACCGATGAGCCTGTCACAGGAATATGAAATCAGTAGACCGAATCACAATGTGAAACTAATGTCTGATACCAAAAATGACTAATTTTAGTCACTTCAAAAGTTCAAATACATTTAAGAGCTGGCTTAGGTATATGCATTTTACAGATGGCTTAGGTAAATACATTTTACAGCATTCGATGTTACGGTAGGACTACTTTTCCAAGTAATAATGTACTATCATCAGGGGCGGACTTAGAATTTTCTAAACGAGGGGGGGGGGGGCAAATAAAGCAGTGTTCGGGGAATCGTTAAGCTTTAATCATCATATAGCAGTAATAAAATCCACATTATTTTAATCATAAGGGGATTTTAACCCCATTTAGCCCTTACCTGGGAACGAACCTTGCTCTTATTGTAAGCTAATCAACTTTACTAATTAATGAACTAAATTATTTGAAATCTGGTTAAATGTTATAATGATCTAACAGTAAAACTACTTACGTTTATGAGATTATTCAATTTCCTAATACTCATAATTACGATTTTTTTCCCTAAGAATTTTTTTCGTCTGATTTTTTATTTCTCTAAGAACATCGTCTGATTTTTTATTTCTCTAAGAACGTCTGATTTTTTATTTCTCTAAGAACATCGTCTGATTTTTTATTTCTCTAAGAATGTCTGATTTTCAATAAACAAAATGGAATTCGTAAGGAAATTTAAGATCAGCTTTAACGAGAATATATATACTTAGAAAGAGATAAACAAAACATCATATGTGGCATTATGGCGAAATTACAACATTGTCAGGTCTTCCATAGCAGAGGGGGCCCGAGGAGTCAGGAGGCCCGATTGGCTGCATGGCATGGTTTCGTTCCTATATGGCATAGACTAATAAACAATATATTAAAAATTATCAAAACCATTCTTGAATATATGTTTGTTCACGTTATTGGCTTTGAGTTTTGATTCACAAAGATAAATCATATACCATTCGAAAAACGAATCGAGTTTATAATATTAATCAGAGTTTAATTAAGTAATTAATGCTTAAGTAATTCATGCTTTAATTAAGTAATTAATGCTTAAGTAACTGACGCTTTAATTAAGTAATTGATGCTTATTAAGTGATTAATAAGCATCAATTACTTAATTAAGTAACTGATGCTTATTAAGTAATTAATTGAGTAATTATTAACATTCTTTAGCTACAATGCCACCATAGTATGTTTGTTAACAAGGGCAATTTGCATTAAGTAACTGATGATTTTGAGCAAATGTCTAGCTAAAATTATGAACCAGAATATTGTAAGCATAACGTTCACAGTCGAACCAAGAGTTTTTACTATTTCGGGTGTGTAATAAAACAGATAGAAGTCTTTTTTTTTTTTTTTTTTTTTTTTCATTTTTTAAACTACATATTCCTCGATTCTTCCACAGAAAAATTGAACGAATAATGAGAGATATAAATAAAAGAATCTTGGATCGCAAATATCACAGAAAAGTCGACCACAGAATACGGTATACTTCCAGGTAAGGTAAAATGACTACTGTGTGCTAAAAAAGTATAGCAAATGTGTAATCAAAGTTTTAACATTTATAACACGCATTCTCATTGAGACTCTCTGAATATGGTCGACTTTTTAAAAACATTTATTACCAGATTAAATTATCACAAGATAATACTTTAAATCATATTCGGTGGTATGTCGGTTAGGTCAACGTGTACTTACTACACTATTTTTTAAAACAGTACAGTCAGAACGAAAATGTATAACATACAGGTAGCGCTTTGAGTCTAAATATTGCACTATACTTCGTATATAGTATGTATATTATTAAGTTATTTTATTAATATTACAGTACTGTCATGTTCATAGTTTGAACTGAATTTGTTTAAACTGTCTTTTTTAAGGTTTAAAGGCTAGATTGGTAAACTAGCGCATAACCAATGTCGAATCGGCATTTAAAAATTTATTTATTCAAATGTACATATATGAAATCAGCTTATTGCCAGATAAAAAATACCAAAACGAGAAAGTATGATCACTAAATTAAAATCAAGTAATAGAATGATCATTTACACTAGATATACACTATAGAGTTTACTGAAACAATAAAAAATGGTACCATAATTGGTACCATTTTTTACTAAATGAGCAGTGATTACATTTTTGATGGTTCTCATGTAAAACACATCCTTGTGCCATGAATGGTCGTCCACTGGAATTTTGTTAATTAACGACATGTATTCCGTAGCCGAGTGGTCAGGAGCGGGAGTGCAGTATCACACGCTCTTTGAGTAGACCGGGGTCCAAGCCCCTGCCTGCTGAATACCGTCGATCTGCCAACCCGCACTGGACCAGCGTGGCAGATTATGGTCCATTTCCCTCAGCATGAATTGTTGAGGAGGCTTCCTGCAGTGGGTTGATAATGGCTGCACTTTACCTTTATATGCACTATTAAAAAAGAAGGAATCAAATTTCTTGAATCTTTGCAACGAAGAACAGATCCGTAGAGTGAAACGTAAACTCTTATAAGGAATTCTTCAAGAAGACACCAATTTGAAGGCCATCTTATTTCCCATTTAGAATGTCAATGGTATATTTCAACTGTACAATCCTCCAACACCACTTCAAGTCTTGTAAGGCTAAATTTGACACTAATCTGGTCTCAATTTAGTGTACGAAAATCCGGATTTTAGACTAAGCTAAGGGACAAAATTCAGCACCAGTTATTAGTCTAGTACTATACGATGGAGCACCAGCTCATATCGACGCTGTATATATTTCAATAGGTCTAATATAAGACAAAGAATTTTCTATTTATATCAGGTTTTAATACATTAATTAGATCTGTCTCAAGTAACCAACCTGCCTTCATATAGATTTTTGTAAGTTTACAAAATGCTTTCTGAAGGTGTTTCAAATGTAAAGTAATACGAGGAACTTACAACTGAAATAGCCTTTATGATTTCATTATTCAAAAATATACAAAAAAAAAAAAAAAAAAAACGGGATTATTCACAAAATAAAAAATATAGGACTTCTCTGAGTTAACGTGTATTTCAAAACCACTTCCGCCTAAAAGTTTGGAATCACAGCGTATGGCAACAGTTCGTTTTTTTTTTTTTTTTTAATTAGTTGTGAAAATGAAAGGTTTGATAAAAAAAAAGTATTTGAAGATTTTTTTTTATTAAGCACGGAATAATTTATAGCAAAAAATATTGAGATGATTAATATTAACTATACTGATTTTTTATTAAAATATCCACCAGTAGCGCTGCTACCCTATATGCCGCTAATAAACGAAATAAAATTTTAGCGCCCTAAATGCTGAATACTGAAAAACGTTAACCAATCAGAAAGCAGTGTCAAAAACGAAATCTGGCGCCCTCAGGTGACGTTCCCTCGCCCAGTTGCGGCGACCCTGATATCATTAATTCTGCCGATCAATTTTATAATAGTGTATTGACTAACATTATTCCAAGAGACCTGCAAGGTTCCCACAAATTTTGTGAAGATGGCCAGACTTCAGGGACTTAACTGTCTAGTGATCCCATAAAAGCTCTATTGGGTTTAAGTAAGGCGATTGTGGTGTCCACACCATAATTTGTTATACCCCCTCCTGTTGTTTAGTTGCTAGAAAGCTCTGCACAGCTTAGAACTGTGCTTCGGGTCATTGTCTTCTAATATAACATTTCTTTCACAAAGTCGAAGTTCAGAAGATACTGCATTATGTTAAAGAATGTATTATAATTCAGTTCTGACGATGTCACCCACCTGAGATAAACAGAAGAAACCCCAGATCACGGACGGAACCACCACTGTGCTTTAGTGCCTGTGTAGGCACTAAACAATGTGGCGCCATTTTCGCTTCAGTTGATCGGCTCACATAAACTCTGCGTTCGGATCCAAAAATATAAATTTTGAATTCGTCCGTCCACATTTCGTTTTTCCACTGTTCAATTGTCTAATGTTGATGGCGCTTAGCCCAAGCCAACCGGTTTTTTTTTTCCCCGATTTTCCGATTTTAATAAGGGTTTTCGGACCGCTACACGACTATGAAATCCTGCTTATTTAAGACCAAGCTGTACAGTGGATGTTGAACTCAGCTCGGACTTCAGGTGCAGTAAATCGTCTATTGCGTTTAGAAATGTGTTATGGTCTTATACATTATATCATACTCTATACATTATATCATATAACATCCGCAACATTTCCCAACTAACTTTCTTAACTTTGTCCCCTTAAGGTCATCTTGGCAGGGCCTGGTGCGTAAAAGAGAAGGCAAAGAACCTATTCAAAAATATCAGTTTTCACTTCACAAGTATGCTATTGGTTGGTTGGTTTGGATTTTTATGGCGCAAAAATAACTATGGTTATAATGCACCACGTCATCGAGTATGCGAGACTTGGTTTAAAAGTCACATCTCAAAATCACTTCTTTTCAGATCTATTCCAGTATATAATCTTAGGCAGTTTTCAGGACATGGAATCAGAGTTTCTGAATCCATGGATGTTCCAAAGAGAACAAGAAATTAGAGAAGACTAAAGATGCATTATCTCACTGCTATACTATGACTTAGCAAGATCCTATAATGAGGATACTGTATGGAGTAACAAATAACTTAATGCGACTATGGTATTTATATTGTTAACATATACTGAGTGATCACTGAATTATGACCACCTATCTAATACTTCGTAGGTCATCCTTTTGCCCTCAGTACAGCAGTTATCAGACGTAGCATTGATTCAACAAGATGTCGGAAGCGTTCGGGAGGTATGGCCAACTAAGCTGTGTGTAATTCGGTCAGCAATGCAAGTATGGAGGTGATTGGTGTATCCAGACGCCTGATATGCCTTTCTATAGGGTCCCACAAGTGCTCTATGGGATTGATATCGGCGGAATGCGGAGGCCAATCGATATGCTGGAAGTCAGAACTGTATTCATCAGACCATTCCTGCACAACAAGTGCCTGATGTCTCTGCGCATTGTCATCTTGGAAGACACCATCGCCATTCGGGAAAAAAGTGTAATGTAGCAGGGTGTACACAGTCAGCATGCAGTTGACGATAGCGGAACCAACTGATACGTTGTTCCACATGCACCAGGGATCCAAGTTACTGCCAGTAAAACATGCCCCACACCGTACAACCGCCTCCACCGGCCTGCACTTTTGATACTATGCATGATGGATGAAGAGCCTCATGTTGTTGACGCCAAATTCGTACACGACCATCCACGGTGTGGAGTAAATAACGTGAATTCATCCGACCAAAACACTTTCTTCCAGTCTTCTAACGTCCAACTTGCATGCTCTTTGCACCAGGCGAGTCTTTTACGCCGATGAACCTTGGTTAGGAGAGGATGCCGTAGGGGTCGTCTGCTGGTATAACCCATACGTGCGAGCGTGCGATGCATGGTCATGGCAGATATTGTTCCGGGCTGGCCCATGTTTGTATTGGGTAGTCAACTCTTGAACAGTGCTGCGCCTGTTCGCCTGTATGAGTCGTCAGACCCGGCGCTCACCTCTAACTTCAACCTTTCGCTGACCTTTGCAGTTTTGCCGTCGGGTCGTCGTTTGACAAATTTGACGCCAATCCTGGTACACTCTAACTACGGCGGCTCTCGAACATCCCACCAGTTCAGCCGTTTGGGAAATCGAGGCACCAGTTCGTCTAGCTCCCACAATCTGTCCTTTATCAAAGTCCGATAAATCCTTCATTTTACCCATTACGCTCGGAATTTTACTACCTACTGAACCACCGACACCTTATCTATGCTACGTACGTCGACTAACTGCGCACTCTTGTACTTCAAGTGGTCGACGGGTCGCATTCAGTATTCATAAGGGTGGTCATAATTCAGTGATCACTCAGTGTATATTAGCTTACTGGTGCATCATGAAAACTGAACGGAACAATAACACATTCTGAAAGGACAAAATTAATTGGATACCTGGTTTCTGGGCAACGCGACGCTGTCACCCCCTCTCGCTAGTGGACGAACCCACCGCTTTGTAGGTATATAGGTATACTGAATTCACGTAGATGGTAATTCGATGTCAATATGGATAAACGTCGTGAGCTTACCGACTTTGAAAGAGGAGTAATAGTGGTTGCCCGGCGCATAGGTCACTCTATCGCGGAGGTGGTACAGAAATTGCACTATCCCCGTTCGACAGTATGAAGAGTGTATCGGGAATACGCCATTTCCCGAATAACATCTCATCGTGGACAGCGCTGTTGGCGGAGGAAGATGGTGGATGAATGTGGCTGTCGACGTGTCTCGCATTTTTTTTTCAGCCAACCGGAGAGCGACAGTGGCACAAATCACCGCCAACTTCAACGAGAGAGGTGCCAGACCCGTCTCCACCAAGACCGCCGACTTACCAGAGTCTCATTGTTAACACCACGACACAGGACTCTACACCTCAACTGGGCAAAAGACCATCGGCACTGGACCTCGGATGATTGGAGATGGGTCTCCTGCTCCGATGAGTCCCTTTTCCAGCAGTCATTTCGAGCGGACGGGAGGGTGCGCATCTGGCAGAAATCGCACGAAGCCATGCACCCGCCATGTCAACAAGGAACTGTTCAGGCAGGTAGAAGGTCGGTAATGGTCTGGGGCGTGTTCAACTGGCACATGTTGGGACATCTGGTACGTCTAGACGCATCTCTGAACGGTCCAGGTTACGTGTCCATCCTTGTAGACCATCTGCATCCCTTCGCGGTCATCGTGCACGCACAGAACAATGGACACTTCCAGCAGGACAATGAGCCTCCCAGCAGAGCTGCGGTCAATAGAACATGGATAGAAGAGCATTCCGCAGATTTTACAACCATGGAATGACCTCCCCGTTCACCGGACATGAACCCTGTGGAGCATCTTTGAGATGCTGTAGAAAGGTCCGTTCGAGCTTTGGATCCTCCACCAAGGAATGCGACGGAATTATGGACAGCGGTGCAGCAAGCATGGAAGGAAATACCTGTGGAACGATTTATGAACTAGTGTACTCAATGCCTCCCCGTGTGACTGCCTTATCCGGGCGAAAGGTGAGCCTACCCGTTACTGGGTAGGTATCCCACAATTTCTGTCCACTCAGGGTATAAGAAGCCGCGAATCTGATATTCCTATTAGCAGAAAAGTGGCTATGTAATTTTCTTTTTTAAAATGGAAATCCAAGGATACTTTCATTAATAGACGGATTAAACTCTGCAAAAATCAGATCTTCCTGAAATCACATGTGTGTATATCTCAGAGATTCAAAAATATTTGTGATATGAAGAAAAAACAGACCGTAGGATCGTGTTACGATGGAAGCCTTGAAGCTTTCGGGGGAAACAAAATGAACAGTAGTAATGGAATCTTTTCATGTACATAGGCGGCGACAAAATGAAAACAGTATTGTTTTGACACGGCCCTGCCGGTATGCTGTATCCACTTCAATTTATACATATAAAATGTTTGTATATTTAAGTTCCACCACAGTTAACTCACACTATTATTGGGAGCACTGTAATATGCATGTTCTCTTTTAATAAGAAATTAAATAAAGGCATCATTATCGATCGACCATCAAGTAACAAATAATGAATATATTCTTCCAATACTTCTGGCTGTTGCCTGTGTACATATTGTATATAAAGTTAACCTTATAGAAGGTTAACTTTATATACAATATACTTTCTCGATAAGGCCTTTGAAGTCCGAGTTGGCCTGTTCACGAAACCTGCGCTTCCAGACAGGAAATTCATTTTGTCTCATAGACGTGGAGATTGTCCTATCCGGGTAAATCTATTAAACTTTAAGTAAATATATATATAATGATTTCGTAGCTGATAGCAGGATACATCTTCTATCGTGACAAGAGAATATAGATGGCGTTCACGTCATTATTCATTTCGTTTTGCGTAATCTTCTGTCTGGAACAGAAGAGATCCATAAGTGATTTTTGTTCACTCAGACACGTTTATGAAAAGGTACAGACACCAGTTTCCTGGCTCTTCAGGATGCTATCTAGTCGCGTAGCCTCAATCCTTTGTGCAGGTAATGTGCTTCTTTATATTTATTTTTTGGTATTTAGTAGTATAGTGTATTATAAAGAAAAACAACATATCTAGAACCATATTGCTTGCACAGTACAGGTGAATCTAATTATTCTTTTCGATTTTAGAATACTTTTCATTCCAGTAAGGATCAATTAGCCATATTTTAAAGAGAATTTTATATTTCTCTAAGGCCTACTATTCGATCATAAATGGGATAAATGGTTCGAAAGATAATATGTTGCAATATATCATAGTTACTCTCCTCACTACAACGTTTTGGGATCATTTATGCGTAAAATAGCTAAAACCAAAGATTATTTTCGAAAATTGTCTCATCAGTTATGATGCCTGCCTTATTGTTTTTAATGCATATTCTCCTCTTTCCGGTAGATATTTGTTAATACTTTTATTTATTAGAAATATATACATAACTTATTATTAAAATTCGTTTATATAAACACTTGTGCGACACCCAGGAACAGCCTTGGGCTAGGAAGGGTAATTTATACAAATTTAGGTGAGAAGCCACGTGATGTAGCTTTTGGTTAATCACACCTTATTTTGACACATTTCATGATGCTAACACACTACACATTACCTTATTTATTAGGGTCGTACTTCACTGTGTACTGATTTAAGATGGATAGTAGATCTATTTGTTGTGTCATTAGTTAATATCCACTGTTTTTAACACATGCCAGCCAGGAAAGCCGATGGTGTCCTATTAATGATTTTTCGATTATTCCCGAAGAGATAGGGAGGACATAATCCCATTGTATAAAGCAATTGTAAGACTGCATTTGGAATACTGTGTCCAAGTATGGAGACCTCATCTGAAAAAATACATTGAGCATATTGAAAGGGTCCAAAGACGAGCAACTCGAGTGGTGAAATCGGCAAAAGGACGACCATACAATTATACAGTGGCGTAGCTACCATGTATGCAGGCAAGGCAATTTCCTTCGGACCCGGGTCCTTTAGGGGCCCAGCGTCTTTGGCTGTCTCCTTTTTTTGCAATTTTCATTAATTAAGTAGGGGCCCGAACATGTTTTTTGCCTCCGGGCACGAAAAACGGTAGCTACGCTATTACGATAAAAGACTTCGATTATGTGGGCTACAGAGCTTGTCAACCAGGAACCTTAGATGTGGACCTGATTGAGGTTTAAAGACTCTGAGGGGGAAGTAGTAAAATGAATGAAGGCGAAATTTCCTCTGTTATAAAGAATTTCAGAATTCGGGGACATAACTTCAAATCACAGAAGAAGTGGACTCTTCTGTGATTTGAATCTCAGAAGAATTGAATCTCTTTTGTAGATTTTAGACTAGATTGTAGGAAGTTTTCTAATAGCCAGTGAGTCGTTGATTATTGGAACAAGTTGCCTCAGAAGGTAGTTGAGACTGACAGTTTGAATGAATTCAAAGGTCAACTGAAAAGTTATCTACGTAAGGACGAGATAAAAGCACATAACGTTTTGCAAGGTTTATGCGCATCAGCAATGTAGGCCATATTGCGCTGTAATTGCGCGTGTTCCTGGTCGGTTTTCTGGAAGAAAAACCCGCGCTTCCGGGAGAAAAATCCATGCTAAGCTAACCTCGCCTGAGACCGACTAACACAGCCACGTTGTGAAAAAGACCCATAAATATTCCTCGCGTCATTGACGGGTTTCGGACTCAAGTCTCTTCTACACGGAGTTAGGTGGTGGGGGGACTGCGATTTTACTTTGTTACTCACGAGGGCTATGCATAATTTGTTTCCTTATCTATTTTTTACATTTTTTGTTTGTTAATGTAGCAGAAGCCTGTAGCCTCCTTGCACTAAACTATTATATTAGGGTCACCTAGAAAGTCACTTCAACTACCCATATATGTATTGTGTCTGTCTGGAATATCATGTGTTCTCCGATCGATTTGCCTGCTTTGTTGGACGAAAAACTTCAGTTTTTTTGGGTCAAAAACCTTGCTATCTATGGCTGAGCCCGACTAACTCAGCCACAGAGTGAAAAAAGCCCATAAAAGTTGTTCGCGTCATCGACGAGATTCGAACTCTTGCCTTTTCCATCGGGTGTCGGGAGAACGGTGGCGACACCACTGTGCTACCGTGCAGACGCTTCCTTGCACTATTTGGCTAATACTAATAACATTAATTGATGAAAAGTTCTTATTTATGTCACATATTTGTGCGCTAAGCGCCAAAGAAACTAACGGTATGAGGCAGTAGCATATTGTATCTGTAATAGCGTGAATTCTTTGGTTGATTTGTTTGTTTGTTTGTTTGCTGAAAGAAAAGGTTGAGTTTCCGGGAGAAAAAACTACATAATCATCATGCATCATTTCTATTTCCAGTATGCTGGATACTCTTTAATTTTTAACTATAGAACAATTAGAGCTACACTTTAAGTTAAAAGCACCACTATATCTGCATTACATCGTAGAAGATTTGTTTATCCCAAAAAAATGAATGCCTTATAGCTCAATGGAGTAGTTTGAAGTTATTAGTCTATTATTCCTGCTAATCTTTCTTGATAGATTCTTTTATGGACTCTTTTGTAGTCTGAAAAGTCTTGGAGCGCTTGTAGGGGTTTCATTTCCACTGGTGCCATTTGATTCTTTGTTCATTATGCAAGTTGTGGTCCTGGTTCTGTTTGACTTTTCCGTGTTCCTTAAATTTGTGGTAGGATGTATGAGTCGCACATAATTTATCTTATCTACTCCTTAATTGCACAGTTTTTGAGTTCATCTTACATTTCAATTGTTTGCTGAAAGGAGTTGCTTTGGTCGTCTCGCTTACTGAGCCTGCTACAATGAAGTTAATGAAGTCTGTCTAGATGTTTCACAGTCGGACAGGTCTTTACATCCAAGTTTTGATATTTGGCTCTTTTAGTCTTTCAGCAATAAGTTGGGCCAAAGTGTAACATCCATTGCGATTATTAATTGTTTCTACCTAATGATGTTATGTTCAAGTGAAGCGATTTACAACTTAGTTCAATAGCTACTGTCCAATCCCAAAGGTTTAAGACCATATTTGCGATACACTGGAAATGGCTAAAACGATAATATAATGCGTTGTAAGAACCATTGCCGTTTCGCCTGCAGTTTTGGACTGTGCTTCGCCAAAAAAAAGTGTCGTGCAAGGGTGAGATCTCGTTCACCATCACATTGAAGTCAAGATTCTGTGGAATCGTATAACATAAACAGTAGGGTCATTGATAATTCTCTTATTGGTTATAGATACTTGTGCTAATTTAGCAGGTCTCAAGTGGAGACCAGTTGCCTCCAGATAGTTACCAAGTTCTAGTATTGTGTTTACTCACTTAGAAGTTTTTGAATTTTTAAAGTTCTTAGTTCACTTGGCCAGCAGCATAAATCAAATCTCTAACTATAAGTTTACTTAAATATTTAATACATTTGAATAATAAGCCATTGAATGATTGCTGTTGAAATCCTGCTCTTTTTTGATAGGAAACCTGCTCTTCATTGCTGAATTGCTCTCAATCAGTATAGCAGCCAGGAAATATGCCCCCGGTGTTTTGGGATATGTCCATAGGAAACCTATTTTTATGTATAGCTATGCCCAGGAGAATGTTTAAACAAATAAGGTGTGCGGTGTCTCTTAACGAGGGAACCGTCTGATTCTATCTGATCCAAATGGCTAGGAAATTTTGGCAGGGATTATTGGTTTCACCAATCCCAAACGGAAAGAGAGGTCTTTAAGAATAGTTCGTCCTTTCAAGGTTGCAATGAATAACAAATATTTAGATCACTAATTTTTTAAAAAAATTCCTCCTGCTCATATAACATTTGAGCTCATTTGGTTTTCATATAACCTTTGGGTTATATGAAAACCAAAGTACATACAAAAGTTTCGTAATTCATAGGTACACTATATGGTCAAAAGTATCCGAACACACGTTAAATTTTCCCTTTCTCTATTTTATTTATATTGTGAGCTCTTTTGACCCTATGTGGGCGTCTGGAGTATAAACAGAAAATTATTTATTTTTGTGGGAATGAATTAAGAAATTAATATAACATGAAATACCAAGTTATTTTATTGAAAATGTTACAATTACATCGAAAATATCTCAATACAAACACTTAAGCAATTTCACAATATTTCGAGAAGCCACTATTTCTTATCAGCAGGCCTGTTGGAGAAGCTCTTGGATGAAAGAGGCTTCAGTTACCGGATCTGTAGTTCCTGTCGTCCTTGGTACGAGTTACAGTAGTTCAAGTCTGGTCTCTTCAAGAGCTTCTCCAAAGGCCTGACGGCATCACCAAATGCTTCTTGAGGGTTTTCAACGTACGAGTAATTTAACTAGTAATTGTAATATTTTCAATAAAGCAACTTAGGCTTTTAGGTGAATATCAGTGCTACTTAATTAATACATTCCCATAAAATGAACAATCACTTAGCGCTCCTTTTCGAATTATTTTTTTTATTTTATTTTAGGAAAAAGAACACTATCGGCATCTACCTCAGAAATAGGTACAAAAGCAACTGCGTTTTCCTAGAAGTAAGCAGATCAACGGCATCCACTAGATGCCATCGATCGAAGAGGAGAATACTTATTTACTTATTTTTTTAGGGTTGCCCGTAATTAAATACATTAACCCGTATTTGTGTCTGTAAATTGCGTATGTTCTATGGTTGATTTGCCTGTTTTGCTGGACGAAAAAACCCTAGTTACTGGGGAGAAAAACCTTGCTATCTACGCCTGAGACCAACTAACTCAGCCACGGAGTGAAAAAAGCCCATTAAAGTTCCTCGCGTCATCGACGGGATTCGAACCCAGGCCTTTTCCACCCGGTGTGGGGAGGACAGTGACGATACCACTGTGCTACCGCGCAGACAGAAGAGGAGAATAGTAGATAGGGCGAGGAGTTGGATGGGGCTTGTGTACTTCCAACAGGGAGTCATCAAAGGATGCCATTGCAGCAAAATAGCCGATGGCCGAAATATGGGATATTTCTTAAAATGTGTAACTTCTTTAACTAGTGCGCACAAGTGTAATTACATGTAATCTACCTCATTTCAGGTTTCGAGTGAAATTAATATCTTCTCAGTCCCCTTTTCAGGAGACAATTAAATATGGAAATTGTGCATGGCAAAGTCTGCGTAAAAAGAGAGGATGCTTCAACACCATTGCATGTTAATAGTCTTGTCTAGGTTCAAGACCTTGCGTACCACAAGGTAAACTGTCCTCCAAAAGAATATCCGGACACATTAGTTTCACGCTAATGTCATTGCCACTCGCTATAATAGTACATCAGTTTCCCTTTGGCTGCTAAAACATTCTGCCCATCTGGGTTGGCATTCCACCAAAGAATAACAGATTGCAGCAGGCTATAGAAAGCTTACGTTGTTCTATCGACCTAGGATGTGTTAGTCTGGCCTTCACCCGACGTTCCAGCTTCTCCCATAGGATTCAAATCGGGCTCTTTGCCGGCCAATCCAACTTTTGTACATGCATGTCCATGAACCATTCCCGAACAGCACCAGCGGTATGGCATGGGGTTTTATCCTCTGGAATCAAACATGACTGTGTACCAAAGAACTGCCACATCGTAGGGCATAAAATTGTTCGATATAAGATAGGTGTTGGCGTTCACGTTGAAACAGCCCATACTATAACCTCACCTCTTCCGAACCTCATTATTTACACAATGCACCACAGCAGCAAACATTCTCGACACCCACGCATGTGATCGGAATAGGGTGAAGCGAGATTAGTCACTACATAGAACTGATTTCCACAACTCTGCAGACTGATTACGGCATTTGTTATACCATGCAAGGTGAGACCATATTGCAGTTTATGATGTGTGGCTTCTACACCGCATTTCTATGAAAACCGAAGTGGTGGAGCTCAGTATGTAGTGTGTTCATCTAGACCTCAATCCCTGTTGACGCCTTAAACTCTTAGTTGATATTTTGCAGGGATTTCTGACGAGATTGTCGTACTACGCTTCCGAGTATCTTCCGGTACGTGGAGTGAGCTTCTATGGTCTTCCTGTGCTTGCTAAACAGTAGTAATACGATTACGTTTCAATTTCACGATACCGTCATCGATGTTTGACTTCGGGGCCGTAAGCCATCAGCAATCAAACAATTGAGAGTCCAGCAATGCGACATACCACAATAACCTCTCTCTCCAAATCAGTCAACTCGTCTCTACGTGCCATGATGAGAACAGCTAACTTGTGAGGCTGAGTCACTTGCTTCTCCAAGAGGGTCCAATGGACGATGAAACGAGGGGTGTTTGTATATTTTTGAGTTTAGTGTATGTGTCCACTAATACTATCCTTTCGATGAGAAACCAAAACTGATTGTCGAGCCTCAAGTAACTGCCGAGTATGATTGAAATCATTCATGGTTGTTTTAGAAAAACAATCATAGTGGATTTCAACCATGCTGCCAATTGAAATTCATGAGAGGGGGAAAGTGGATTACTTGCCTCCTCTGATGAAGCTCTCAGCATACGAAACTGTATAACAGAGGTCCTGAACGATTGTGACTTATGCCCTCCAAAATCTACGCCGTTTATTAGCTAATAAATAAATAAATTTTCTGTTTATACTCCGGGACGACCAAACGGTCAGAGGAGTTTACAAGATACACAGAATACAAGAAACAGCACCGTATTCAGCAGTCACGGGCTTGAACCCCGGTCATTCAAGGCACGAATACTTATGCACCCGCGCGCCTGACCACTAGGCTACGGCGGCCTTTGTGCACTATGAAAACTAAAACTAATATTAAATAAAATATTTGGCGCCGATGATGAGCCCTAGCCTAGTGGCCAGGCGCGCGGGTCATAAGTACACGTGCCTTGAGTGACCGGGGTTTAAGCCCGTGACTACTGAATACGGTGCTGTTTCTTGTATTCTATCTATCTTGTGAACTCTGACCGTTTGGTCGTCCCGGAGTATAATCAGAAAAAATATGTTTATTTTATATGTTCCATCTGTTTACAGAAACGCCACAAAGGGATTTTCATTTCGTATAAAAAAATTTTAGTACTGTATTAGTTATTTTAATATTAGCTTATTTTCGTATTCCATTGATCCATAGTATACATTTACTATTCATTTACTATTATTATATTATGTATGATTTACTATTCCATGTACACAGTGATTGCAATATAACTCTATGCCCATTTGCTTTTACAGAGCGTGTTCTTTATGCCAGGCACAGAGAAACACCAGCACGCAGTGTTTCTGTTAACGCACCCCTGGTGGGAGGAGAACCAATCACTGTGGAAGTGGCAGTGGTAAGCGTCCAATTAAATATTTTTTCTTGTTGTGATCGTAAATAAGAAAGTTGATAAGTCAAAGTACTGTAGATTGAAAGAGAGATTTCATGTTATTAATAATTAAGTAAACATTACAGATTTGTGTATATATAAACAGGATGAGCATAATTTAAGTACCGTATATCGACGGTCTGTAGCTGGAACGGTTAACGTGAATTTTACTATCAGAGATAAGGAGATGTTTATACCATTGTATAAGGTTTGGAGGCCTCATTTTAGGAAGGATATAGAGCTGCTGGAACGAGTACAGTAAGGGCCATGAAATTGGTGAGGGAAACAAAGATGTACTCTTACCTAGAAATGCTTTAGTTCTGCAAATTGCAGCGTCTGGTCTCTCTGATGCGCCCCAAAACCCTACAACAATTACAAACATGTCGATCATCGAACACGTTTGGGATATGATGGGACGTTTGCTGACCTCCGGCTCTAAGCCTCACACCACTCTTGCATAACTTGCAGCCCAATTTACTTCAGCAAGCAGGCAAACAGAACACAGACATACGCAATTTATAGATATAACATACACAGCACAATATGGCCTAAATTATTGATGCGCCTAAAACCCTATAACAACAGTATCAGGCTTAATCATTTTTTGTCTGCACTAATATTTGTAATTGGCCTTTGTAAAAGGAGTGCATGTGTTGATGCTTAAAGCATACACCACTTTTGAATGGGGAAATTTCAATGACGAGAAGTGAAATTAAATTTTGTTTTTAAATAGATTAAAGGGAGTCCATGACGCTTATCTATTATGGTCCACGAGCTTTTTTTTTTTTTTTAATTAAAAACTAAGTTTATTACTTTTTTTGTCAGTTTCCTATAAATTCCAAAAAGTCCAACCCCAAATTCAACTGACTTTTATTTAGCCTGCATTTCGTTTATTCCGTTGGCCAAACCACTTCTCAAAAATTTCAAGAAAATTACTTTATTTTATAGACGTTCAAGACAACACCAACGCCCTTGTGGGTAATGCAGTTGGTAGGATCGCCGTTCTACCACACCGGGTGGAAAAGACCTAAGTTGGAATCCCGTCGATGACGGGAGGAATTTTTATGGGTCTTGTTCACAACGTCGCTAAGTTAGTCGGTCTCAGGAGAGGGTAGTATGTTTTTTCTCCCGGAAACTCGGGGTTTTCGTCCAGCAAAACAGAAAATCGACCTCAGAACACATGCAATTTGCAGACAATATACACGGAGCAACGTGGCCTTAGTTGCCGATGCTCCTAAAAATCTAATAACAACAATGTTCGCCAGTACTCTATTCCGCGTTAGTAGCACAGTGATTATAATTACTCTCCTCCCCACATTGGGTGAAAAAGGCCCGAATTCAAATACCGTCAATGACGCGAGGAACTTTTATGAGCTTTTTCATTAGTTGATCTCCTGCGAGGAAAGCATGGTTTTTTTTCCCTCCTCCTGGAAAAGCCGGTGTTTCTTCCAGCAACACAGGCAGATCGACCAGAGAACACATGCAATTTATGGACATAATATACACGGCAGATTAGATCGTTCTTGGGTGGCCTTCATATGTTAGTTTACTTTACTTTATTTGTATATGTATATGCTTGTATATTAAAGATCGTTAAAACTTTCAGTACTCTAGCACAGTCATGCAAAGCCCTAATTTACTATTGGTTCTTTCGTGTTTGGAAAAGCCATAAAAATACAAATACTGAAAACATAACTGGTTTATCTTTGTGTTCTGCAACCCTGAATCTTCAAAATTTATTATCTTACAGCAACTACAAGAGACTATGTTCGGGTCCAGGAATGAAGCATGCAAACAAGAATGGGCAAAGGGGTCGTTCAGATTTCATGATACGCAGTCTATATTTGCCTATGGTTTAATAGCAACCAAGGTAAGCGTAGATTAGTTAATGGCATGCTTTTTCCTGATTTGGAGGGTCAGTTGTGCAATAAAATTATACAGTTTATAAGATCTCTTACTTTTGGCGATATAATATAGTCCTGTTTTGCACACTTGCAGTTTCACTGTTCAATATCTATGTTTTCTCCTACGTCAAGTTTTAAGATTAAAAAATAGTGAAAATTCTTTGAGTAAACAAGGAATATAATTTTCTAAACTTTAATTACCTCTTAACTGTAGTCACGTTTATCCCAGTGTGGGAAGGATGGTGATAATACCAACTATGCCACCCACGAGGGGGACAGTGATAGAGAACTTGCTATGTAATAGATCATGTCTTTGCCAGTATCCATTTTGAGCAGCACAATGGGCCCAACTCTATGCAAGGCAGAAGAAAAGAGCCCACAGAGTGTATCCCAACTTCATAGGAAATGGTAAGACACTAGGAATGTCGTCAGTGGAACAATGACAATGGGCAAAGATTTGCTGGTGAATGAATCACGCTACTTTTTGGGCCATGCGGATAATAGGATACTAAGTGGATCGATTTTGTAGGCTGAGACTCTACACAGGCCATTGACAGTAGTGTTATGGTCTGGAGGACGAAACTTTGTTAATAATTCCGGGAATATTGGCAATACTTACTGAGAGCTGGTTGTTCGAATAAAGTTGCAAAGTGTTCAAGAGTACAGTATAGTGCGATGGTAAGGTACCAGAAAAGGGCAGGGATGGGTCAAGAAACATTCAGAACTCTTATATTTTTCCTTAGTCAGTCAACTTCTTTGATCGCAATTCAATCATATATTTACGGAGTAAAATCAAACTGACCATCCATGGACCAAGATTTCATCTATATCGGGGGAGGCTTTATATTTAACTCATCATTAGAATACGAGTATTCTAATGATGAGTGAGTAATATATACAGGATTATGTGTAGATAACGTTCAAGGATAAGTCCAAAATGTATAATCAATATGGGTTTGGAGCTTGTTATTAACATTTTGAAACTGTGCATTTGCTGTGATAATGGAGTCTTATTCAAACCGCGAGATGACAGACATGTATCTCATGTATGGACTTACTAAATACAATATTGCTGAGGCAAGACATCTGAATGCAGAAAACTTCCCTTATCGTCCTGTGCCAAATGAAAAAACCTTTTAGAGAATACGTGAACGCCTTGCGGAAACTGGTTCATTTAGGAAACGAGTTTCAAATGGTAATAGAGCCATCAGCACCAGAAGAGCAAATCCGACAGACATTTGAAACTTTTGAGCAGGTCTATGCCGAAGCTTTTGCAGGCTTATTCAGGCGCACGGTGATAAATTTGAGCATTTCCTGCAAACGTAAGCAGATAGTTGCTGGAACAAAGAAAATGGCTGTACCTCGGAAATAAGGCGAAATGAGACCTATGTTTATATGATTTGTTTTGTTTTTAAGTCCTAATTTCGAGATTTGTACTCTATGGTCCTCATAGCGAGTGTACTCTTGAGTACATAAAATGAAAATTACAAGTACCTTGAGAATATTTTATTACATACTAAAATGCAAAACTCTGTTGAATAATTCTAGGTTTGTTTTTTGTTTTTTTACAAACCAAAGCTCTATTACTGCTTTACTTCTTATTCTTGATCTGAAAGAAGTAAATCACATCTTGAAGTGGCTAACCAGTCTTTTTTCTTTTCTCAACCCCCTTAATATTATTTGATTAAAATCAATTGCCGTTTTGTCACGATAAAATTTAATATTAAATAAATTTTTAAGTATTAATTGCCGTAATACATATTTAATGATTATCAATAATTAACTATACTAATGAAGTACATTAAATTAGTTAAGTGATTTTTTTAGTTAAGCGATTTTTTAAATTATTATTATTGTTAGTTAAAACGAATACCTAATTTGTATTCAGAATATGACAAAGGCAGTGACGATGTGTGTTCAGGGATATGTACTCAAACACCTTCTTTTTCGGAAGAAGCCTGGAACCACAGGAGAAGGAGAAGGAGAAAGGTAGGACCTTAGATTTGTTCAGTTATGTTTCATTTTAACTAATTTTAAAATACATACGAAAACTAAAGAATAAATAATAATAAATTTAAAATACATATGAAAACTAAAGAATAAATAATAATAAATTTAAAATACATATGAAAACTAAAGACTATAAAAGCTAAGAAATAACTGACAATATTTTTATGACGAAATCCATTCACTGAGAATGGAGTTATTACAAGTTATTGCGGAAGGACGAAACAAAGAAATAATAATTGCTGGATTTCTGTTGATCTGATTTTAATGATATTTGGAATGGCTCGAGAAAACTTTCTAAAAGAGCCAAGTATTAAATTTTATTAAATTCATACAGTAGGAGTCAAGTTATTACATGCGGACGGAAGGACAGACAATACGTGCTTTACACATATACGAGGTGTGGCAATAAATTTTCCGGACTAGTGCACTAAAAAGGAACACAAAGTGAAGGAGCTCAAAAATGGTTTTATTTTTATTCAAAGTAATCACCACCTGATTGAATGCGCTTATTACACCATTTAAGAGTATCTGAAAAGAGTCAGTGCAGGCATCCAAAGAGATGATGTTCAGTTCGTCGGTTACGGTTTTCTTTGTCTTTAACATCCTGAAATATCTTTCCTATGAGGGCAATTTTCACCTTGGAAAGAGGAAGAAGTCAGATAGTGCTAAATCGGAAGAGTAGGTGGTGGATCTGTACAATTCCATGTTCTAGTCAGAAATGTCCTCACAACAAGTGCGGAATGGGTGGGAGCACCGTCATGCAACAAGAACCAGCTGTCTTTCTCTCGAAATTGCGGGCCTCACCCGGGGAAATGCGCTTCAATAGCCTTTGAAGTATCTATACGTAGAACGTAGCATTAACTCTATCCCCTTCACGTACAAATTCATTGTGACTCGCACTCTGTTGAAAAACACGATCAGCATCGTCTTAATCCATGACTTCTCTAAATGAAACTTTTTGCGCCTTGGTAATGAAATGCCCAACACTCATCTCCCGTGACAACACAGTCGAAAAAATTAGGATTCTAATGACAAATCTGGATGAAGTCTTCACATGATAACGCTCTTCGTTGCTTCTGCTCATCCGTGAGGCAAAAAAATTGTATATATATATCTTCCTCTTCCTTAAACCTGCATGCAGTATTTGATGAATCGTCTCCTTATTCATATCCAACTCAGCAGTCATCATTCTGAGGTTCAAACGACGATCTCTTACCACAATTTCCTGAACTTTTTCAACTCTGACCTCATTTCGAGAGGCTGACGGACGTCCACTCCTTGGGTCATCGCGAACATCCTTACGTCCGTCTTTGAACCGCTTATACCATTCAAAGACACTGGTATGCTTTAATGATAACGTGTGACTAAACTTAACGTTTCATCATCATAAACAGTTTTCAACATATCGTACGTTTCTGTTGTAGATATTTCCAGTTTAAAGCAAAATTTGATATTCGTTGGTTCGTCCATTGGAAAATCGTGACATGGAACGTTAACTCTACTAACGAAACTGGTTGTAACCTGCCAGCCTACTGCACAATCTCTGTATCACCATGCATTGGAGGAAGTTTGAACTCCAAAATACTACTTCCGTTTATTTTCAAACGGCCATTGACCGCAGCAGCACCAGTCAGGGAACTTTATTGCGGCAACTCGCATGCTAACGCGCCAAAAATACCAACATTCAGCGTATGAAAATGTACCATATATATACGCTGTATACAGTAAATAGTTGTAGGAAAAACTTTATTAATGAT
Organism: Mastigoproctus giganteus; assembly: GCF_048544385.1. Classification (NCBI taxonomy): domain Eukaryota; kingdom Metazoa; phylum Arthropoda; class Arachnida; order Uropygi; family Thelyphonidae; genus Mastigoproctus; species Mastigoproctus giganteus. The sequence goes on from NC_143575.1 coordinate 258,624,233, forward strand.
AATTGCAGAGATAATTGCTTAATTATTGCAGAGTTAATGCCAAGGATCTCTTGCATCCGACTGCTGCGGAACAAGAGGAATCTTTATGCAAAGCTATAGCTGACATTGTATGGAAGGCTGGGGCTGAAAATAACCAGAGTACAGTGTGTCTTCCAGACGATACTGCCTACTTAGAAAAAGATTTCGACTTCGTACCAGATGGTCTAACAGAAAAGGTAACGATTTCACTATCAGAAAATGTCTTCTATAAGCAAGCTTTAACAAAATACGTAAAAGATGCCTGAACGATTTCTTTTTTTTAAACAGCTGAAGATCTTTGTGTTTACCCGATATGAAGACCTACTTAACTTTATTGTGAAATACATATACATGGTGAGTATTCATATTCATTAGTATTATCCGATTATTAATTAATAATTTTAAACATAGTTAACTATTTTAATGTTTCTTAAGAGCGGATGCTGAAGAATATATATTACAATTGCTCAAATATTTTATAAGCAATTATATACCAACGGTTCTAAAGGATTATTTTTATAAATAGCAGTGGAAAAGTAGATTATGTTTGCTATGAAAACGTCTAGATATTTCATATTATGAAGCAGATCACCACACCATGCCTCAGTCGTACATTGCAAATAAACAGCAGCTTCCCCTAAAAGAGGTAAATTGTGTGACTGAGGAAATTCGTGGCGATTTGCTTCACAATATGAGATGTTTGATGCTTTTATAGCAAAGCTATACTTCGCGACAGCACCGTGAGTCAATTTTGAGTCTATGGAAGCATCCTATTTACCTAGTTCCAAATGTATTAAGGCGCACGGAATACTATTTCTGCCGCGAAGACCGTTCAAAAATATTTGTTCTGATTTTTCAAATGGAAATATATTTTATATAAATTTAATTATTTGTGTTAAAGTGAGTATGTGTTAAAGGCAATATATTTACGACGTATATAAATTTAATTATGAATCATAATTAAATTTAATTAATGAATTATAATAATAATAATATTAAAATTAAAATTTTATTAAAATTTAAATAATTATAGAACTTTTTAAAATTATTAAAATTAAAATTGTATTAAATTTTAAATACTTATAAAAATTAAAATAATTAAACTTAAAATAATATTAAAATTTAAATAATTATTAAAATTATAATAATTTTAATGAATTAAAATTATATTTAATTATAATTATAAATTTAATTATAGTGTGTAATAAGTCTACAGTATATACACTGTCCTACCATTAATATCCGGACACCCCTCCATGGATGGGGAAACAGGTCCTATGCATGTAACACGTCACAGAACCCGCTATAAACATGCACATTGGGCTTCAAACAGACAATTGCAAAAGTGGGCATGCAAGATGACACGATCAACAGAATTACCTCAACAGTTCAACAGAACTGGTCACCTCAACAAATTCTAGGTGCCAATTAACATGGTGTAAGGATCGCGAATCCTGGACTGTACAGCAGTGGAAAACAGTCCTATGGACAGACGAGCCGAGGTTCGCACTCTACCAGTCTGATGGCCGTTCCTGGGTGTGGCGAATGCCAGGGGAACAGTTCCTTCCTGACTGTATTCTCCCAACAATGAAGTTTGGTGGAGGAAGTGTCATGGTATGGGACTCCTTTCATGGTTTGGCTTGGGCCCATTAGTCGTTATCGATAAAACCATGAATGCTGTGCAATACCAGGCCATCCTGGACAATTATGCATTTTCAACATTATGGCAATACTTCAGAGAAGGCCTATATCTGTATCAGCAAGACAACGCGCCATGCCATACTGTTCGAGTCGTAACGCATCAACGCACAGAATTGGTGCTTTAGTATTACTTGTACGTATATTCTGTAGCTTGAACACATTTACACTGAGTGGCTACTTTATTAGTTACACCTACCTAATAGCGAGTATACGCCCCCCTTTAGCTCTAAGAACAGATTGGATTCGTCGTGGCAAGGACTGAAGGAGGTGTCCAAAGTATGCCACAGGGAGGCTGGTCCAAGTTGATTCAACCATTTCTCACAGTTGTTACAAATTGGATGATTGTGGATCTCTACTCTGAACAGCTCATTCGACCTTATCGTACAGGTGCTCAATTAAGACTTAGTGGCTGAGAAAGACAACACACTGTTGGCTGAATTCACTCTCATGCTGCTTCAGCCAGTTCTGTACAATTATGATCTTGTGACACGGCTCCTTATCCTGTATGAGAACCCATACGCAGATGGATATATTGTAGCCATGAAGGGTTGCGCCTGGTTGGAAACAATTTCCAGTTAACCTGTGGCAGCCAAATTTTGCTCCACTGGTATCAAGGATCCAATGTGCACTTAAAAAAACACCTCCACACCAATAACATCAGACTGAATTGTTGATGGGATGGGTCCATGGATTCATGCTTTTTATGCCTGAATCTGGTCATTTTCGTGAAACAGTAGGAATCGGAGTTTGTCTTGGAAATGGTTTCAATCCTTCGTGTCCGGTTTATTTTCATCAACCGGTGAAATACCGCCACTTTGCTTATTGGAGGCTTGAAGTGGTGAAACCCATGTTTAGTCTCTAGAGCAAAGTTTCCGGCATTCCCCTCCCCCCATATTTCTCCTTCAACCCACGCACAGTACTAAGTACTGTAGGTTTTGATACCTTTCGTGTTTGGGGTTTTCATAAAAAAAAAAAAAAACCTTCTATATTTTGCTGATAGAGGTAGACCTCGGTTCGGTCGTTGCTTGCGATACCGCATCCGTGATAAAATACGAGTTGGTCGTTCTTAAATGCCTCTTTGATCACCGCTTGTACTGGATTGTTATTCGACTGACTGTTACCCTTGACTATTTGGCTTTCTGTTACCCTGCACAAACCTGTCAGCCACTATTATCTTCTCGCATTAGCAGCTGTTTTCGAACACAGGATCGCTGATGCCTGGATGCTGTTTGGGTGTTGTCTTGAACATACACTCTCCTGCCATCTACTGGCAGTTCTTCGAAACTTGGGTGGTTGTACGGTGGCGCTGCTATTCTACGAATTAAATGATCAGCCTGAGAGATTATAGATTTTTTTAGTAGTGTTCTGATGTTATAAAATAGTGATGTGGGAATTTAAAATTGTTCATTATTAAATAATTTACATATCAGTTTCAGCAAGAAAACGGCAGTGGGGTTCTTCTCCTTGTGTACAGTGTTCTTCTTTCGCGTGAACCAAACAGGTAACTTAATATTTTGTAACTTCTTAGTTATAAAAAAATGTTTCTCGAGAGTGGTGGCAGCCATTTTATTTGCTGCTGTTTTTAATTTTCTTGGCTAATTTTTAAATTTGGCTTCACACTGTTGAAATGAAAAGGTAATGTAGAAATTTATATTAATAGTTTTATTCTGTTGCGTCTTATAGGATTATCGAAGATCTATGTGGCGAAGATAATCATTTACTAACGGTACAAGGTGAAGCAGGAGTTAGTATGATCACTCTCTTCTTGACTGGTCGGGCAACTCCATACTTGCACAATGGAACGGCTTTTTTTGCTGGTAAAGATTCTGTGGTGGGTATACTAAAAAAATGGTGATATAAATTTTAATACCGTATTTTCCAGACCATAAGACGCACTTTTCTTCCTGGGGGCATGCAAAGAATTTTTTTTTTCTTAGCTCAACCGTAGGTTGTGCTTTCTTAGCATATGCGACTGAAGATTTGCGCATGTTTCACAAGTCGAATCCTAGTGGTTTTATTGATGTTTTCTTTATCCAAGAAAATATCAAAAACGTAATATATTTTTTAAATTTATTTATTATTATATTTTAATCAAAGTTTGCCTTCTAAAACCTAAACATGACTTATGGTCCGATACGTCTTATTGTCAGGAAAATACGGTAATTTATTTCAAGTAAATTTAGGGGAAAAGTGTCGTCTCATGCTAGCAATGAACAAACTAGGTTCGTTACTTGGTGCATCGATCATATTGAGTAGATGCTTCACCAGGAGTTAACTTGGTATTGCACTACTCTAAACAAAAAGTACTATTCCAATGAAGAAGTATATTGTACTAATTAACAGACCTAGTTTGCTTATTGCTACGTACAGAACGACGATCCCTTATTTGTATAATAAGTTATTTTTAAAAATTCAAAATACGATAAACAGTGTGCCAATAAAATTCAGCAAATGATCGTCGTAACTGAAGGAGCCATTTTTAATTAAAAAGTAACTGCACGAGGGAAAAGTTAAACACAACAAACATCCCGTTTAAATATCAAGCATACACAAAAAAGGAAATAAATGTGAAAGTAAATACAAAGGTTTGGGAAATACGGTTAATAGAAGAAACAATAAATAAATAATCTTTATTGCCCGACTGTGAATTACAAGCTAATCCAGTGGCATTAATTCCATGCATTGGATTACAATAATAATACCTCCCTTGCCAGTCGTTTAGAACGACCAGGTTTGCATTCTGCCTATCACTTATTAAGCGATTTTTAAATTAGGAGAAATTAATTAGCTATTTTTAAGTGGAACATCTGGTTGCTTTTGATACTTTTTAAGCACTTCTATAAGTACATTTTCTAGGAAATTTTCATTTTGCAAACAATATATGTGCTCATAGATAAGATCTGCTGACGCCTCGCCACCAGAGCTGCCTTGGCGCTAATCGAAACTGAACACTGCAGTACTACTATATATTCTGCTGCAGTAAATTATATTTCCAAGAACTGGATCTCTTCCTTATATAATCTACGAAGAAATGTTTCCAGCAAAAAAAAAAAAAAATTGGAACATGGCAAAGATCAATACGTCGACTCCATGTAGCAGTGGGACAAAAAAAAAAAAAAAAAAAAAAAACAAGCTGACCTAGAATATGCATAACCTTAATTTCACTTCATTTCTACCTAGAATGAATCAATAAATTTTATCGACGTTTCTTTATCGGGCAAAGAACTAACTGACAAAAAAAAGTACTCAGGTATATATAAAAAATATCCATAATAAGGGTGAAAAAGAAATAATGTTGCTAGGGGAAAAGCTCTTAATTTAATTAAGATGCACGACATTTGTTATTAAAGCTGTTATTTTACTATTTTAATTTCGCTAATATGTATACAGTCTTGCTACTACAGAAATAATATTATTTCTTCGAATTAAATTTTCTGTTTCTTAATTTTACTTTTTTTCTTTTGTGCACTTAAATTTTTGAAGTTTCCCAAATTGAATTTTTTTAAAAATTCAGATAATCCAAAACATAATTATTTAAAGTACAACTTATAACTTAGAAGCAAAACAGTATTCTTCAAATTATTCAGCAAAACAGTATTCTTTATTTATAAACAACATAAAATTAGCCTTTTTGAAAATTTATTTACTACAGAAGTATATAAATATAATTTAATAACAATTATTATAAATAATATATTGTGTCAAACTCCTATTACTTCACCCCAACTTTGTTTCCACTATAGATAGATTTTATTAAAGTCGAGGTGACTAGAAATCACAAAAATAGAAACCAATTTCAGTACTTCTATAATCCAAAAAAGCAAAACCGCAATTAATTGATTACAAACAATTAATTATTATTTTTTAAATTTTATTTTTAGGTAAAACCACGAACTGGCATAATTAGGCGAAGTGAGATTGGATTTTTAATGATCGCTCGGACAGGAGATCAAGACAATCAGGTAAAAATATACTTACTACATTAATACTGTATTTTTGCTTTCAACAAAATATTTCTATAAAATTTATTATAATTTGTTTTGTCACCTATAACAATATTATTCAGAGGTGTAATAATAAATGATGTACTTACCGTTTGCTGACATTAGCGTGGCTTGCATTTTAAACTTCGATTACGCTGCATTCTGTTAGGATAAATAAATGAGTTTTTTTAGGTTAACACAGCAGATTAATTGCGAATTTGAAACTCGCGTGTTGGAGTCCACAATCGCATGGAAGGATAATAACTCTGTGACACCCATTCTATTAAACAATCAGACTCGCGTGTATCCTCCATGTTTAACTACAACAGCAGAGATTTGATGGAAGATTTAAGTGAAGTCAAAAGCATATCTATGAATTGTAGGCTACTGCTAATTATTAAACAGTTTTAAAGAATTTTTGGAACTACTCAAGCAACATTGTTTATGTGCTTAAATAAAAACATTTATTAAATCACACAAATAATTCAAAATTGCACATATTGTAAAAAAAGCACAGTTTAAACACTGATACGAAAATACGCTCACACCACACCATTTCCATAAATTCGTCTGCACCTTCTTTACGTGAAGAAGCAGTCTCGTTCACAGAGAGTGTAGATACAAATATTGTAAAAATATAAATAATATTATATTAACATAAATATTATTATTAATTATTAATAATTATATTGTAATATATCAATATAAATATTATGATTAATATTACGTAGACTGAGTTAAAACTAAAATTTGTGGAAGATTATTCTGATTTCCTGATATGTGCTGTATATAGTCTTGATATAATGTTAAATGCAAACTGTTTCGAGTTAACACATAAAATTATCACAGCATTTCTCGAAATGTCAATTTTTTTTCTTTCTTCTATAATTTTTTTTCTTTGTGGCATCAACATCGCGCTGACTCCCCTCATTTTTCCAATTACCACTAGACAAATGAAGATTATTTACGTGGAGGGAGATCGCAAAATAATATAATCCTGCAATTTTTGCTATTATAATGTGATTTGAAGTAAAACATTTTGTAACAAATAATGATGAGGGGAGTCAAAGAGGTCGTTGCAGGGGTGGGAAGGTGTTCGAAAAGTTACAAAATCTCATTGTGTAATTTGTTAACAGCCTCTATGCGACAATAGGTGTTCTAGCTTACTTTCACTTTCAGTCCAGTTCCTGCATAGGGAACCGAACTGGCATTTTTATTTTGTTTCAGAATATACTTGTTTATGATGTACTAAATATTTCATCTTAAATATCTGTGATTAAATTCCAATCTGAAACTAGTGATGGGGATAATCGAGAGATTATAATTGATTATTTCGCTTATAGAAAACCATTCAGTTATTTTGATAATACATTCGATTGATTCATTTGATTATGGAAAATCATTTGATTATTTCTACACTGCTCACTAAATTAACAGAACAAAATGTTTTTCATGAATATTTTATTGTGAACTGTTTCCGAAGGCGAATATTTGATATAATAGGCATCCTGGCATATGCAAATTTCGAGTATCCAATAGAAATCAATCTACCACCTTACAGAGCCGTACATTATGCAAATTATTCATGCCTATAAAAATACGACCACATCACTTCATTCTCGTTGGTTTTTTTTTTTTTTTTTTTTTTTTGCTTGCTTAGTGGGACAGCCACATCTCCAGTACTCAGGATGCAAGTCATCGTCATTTAGATGATTCTTTGAGATGGCCGCCATGAAGCCGGGCAGTCGCAGTCGGAGGTGGTACGTTGGCTTAAGCAGTGTCGTCTCAGCACTATGGAAGCAGTTTCATGAAACGGGAACCATTACAAGAATAGCTGGAAAAGCTCACCCGAGGGCTACGTCAACCAGAACAGCCCGCTATCAGTTCTCGAGAGGTATCGAGAACAGATAACGGTATGCTGTATGTGCGACTTTTTAGAGAAGGGCGGTTGACCCAGATTTAATTTCATGCACGACAATGCCACTGCACATCGAGCTCAAGTGGTAGAGGAATATCTTGAAATTGAATATATCCAATGACTGCCGTGGTCAGTACGATCACCAGACTTAAATCATATTGAACATGTGTGGGACGCCCTTGGGCGTCGCATTGCATGCCGACAGCAAACTCCTCGGTCACTTGGCGAACTAAGGTCTGTGGTGGAAGAATGGGATTTTTTGCCATAGAATCTTATAGACTGTCTTATATCGAGCATGGTTCACTGCTGTCAGGCCTGTTTAGCCATTGGAGGGGATCATACGCCGTACTGATGTCATGTGACCATATTTTTGAGCATTATGTACTGACTTCTGTAATGTGACCTTTTTTTGGTAATTCTTATACAACCCCTATGAAAGTCTCTTATACCTGTCCGAAGTTTCTCACTGTTTCCTCTTTTCATCGTTCTTCTATGGTACACCACCATACCAAATTTTGTCCCGCTTCATCGCAAGCTGCACGAGTTATGCCAACGTGTTCTGTTCATTTTGTCGAGCATTATATTATATTCATATCATTTCATTATTTCTATCGTACTCATACCATTCGAATAATTCATTCCATTATATCCTTCGATTATGTCATTCAATTATTTCTTCGAATGATTAGTATTTAGTAATTATTAAACATTCGATTATTGAAATCTCTTGATTACTGATTATTCATTCGATTATGCCCATCACTCTCTGAAACAGCAAAATGGCTACTAATATTTCTCTATTTTCAGATTGGAAGTAGGTTCAAAACTCCTACGCTGCCAGTCTGGGTGACATGTGTTGAAGATCAGTATGGTGTTTTGTTTAATCCCAGAACAGAGTTGGTGAAAGATTTTCGGGCGGAACACGCTTTCGACCTGTATTACTACAACAGTTCTGCCTACCAGAATGAACCAATCATTTTAAATATCAGTAAGTAATCCAAGCAGCTTGCTTGAAAAACAACAAAAAAGCTTTTCAGGATGCTTAGTGGTTTTAAACGCTGTTATATCAGCGGACTGTATACGAATAAAATAGCTCCAAGGAAGAATTTTATTTTAGCATTTGCCTCCATGGTGATTACTGTGGTAGCTGGTGATAAGTTCCATTGAGCATTGGTTCTTCCACAAGAACGCTAAAAAATAATAATAATAAAAGTAAATACAAGGTGTCCACGAAACCCTTTCACCAAAATAAAATGTTACTGTATGAATAGGATACACGATACAAACCTGAAGCCGACCGGGCTAGCCGGGTAGGTAAACTGCCTGCCTGGCAACCCAAAGGTTCGAATCCCGCCTCGGGCTTGGATCAAAGTACGGCAAAAACCTTGGGAGGTGCATTATGGCCACAGAAGTCGATGCGCCAACAACTACCAAAAAAAAAAACCTGAAACCACTTCCTAGTGATATAATATATATTAAAATTTTAATTCACCAACAGGAAAACGTGCGCGCTGCAGTAGATGGCAGCATAAATCGAAAACTGTAATCATGACGGAATTTACCAACCCTAAGAAAGCGCAGTGCGTACTTTGATTCAACGAGTTGTGGTCTGATATCGGTGTTATACGTAAATTTCGAACACAGTGTAAAAAGAATCCACCGAATAGACCTAACAGTTCTGCAATGGTACGGAAAATTCATAAAGGAAGTCTGTTTATGCAATCACTTCGGCAGAGGTGATTGCCGAACAAAGCGAACCCCGGGTAAATCCATAAAACTTGCCAGTTGTAAGAATAACATATCAAGGTCAACAGTGTGTAGTGTGTTGTTTCGCCGTCTGAGGATGAAACTATACAACTTATAGCTTGTACAGAAAGTGGTGATCGACGACAAACCAAGCGATTGTAATTTTGTTGGTAAATTCCGTCATGATTACTCTTTAGCAATTATGCTGCCATCTGCTGCAGCGCGCACATTTTTCCAGTTGGTGAATAAAAACTTGAAGATATCCTCTATTATCTGGAAGTGGTTCGGGTTTGTATCATGTACCCTATTCACGCAATAACGTTTTAGTTTTGTAAAGGTTTGTGGATATCCTCTACTTTTTTTTGAAATTTTTTATTAATTGCTGATTTATTTTGTTTGCTATGATTTGGATTTATTTCATATTTATAGCAACTGATGCTAACATGATTAAATGTTATATGATGTAGTCGTAAGATGCTTTTGGAAAAAGTTTTAATATGGCCGGATTAAGTATTTAATGTGAATATGTAAATATTGTATTTAGCGTTTTCGATGTATTGTACGCGTTTTTAGGATTTATATTGAACATATTTTTTATGAGAAATTGTAAATGTGTATATGTTTGTTTATTATATAGTGTACACAATATACTTTTATGAGATTATTTGATAGAATTTAAATAATATTGTTTTAGAGCTATTTATTTTGGAGTTTTATATATTTAAGAATTGGTTTATTGTACTCGAATGTTGCATGAATGGCTTTTTTGGGGGGGGGGGGGACAAGTGACTGAATTTTGTTTTTAAACTATACATAATGTTGATTATGTGTAAAATAAGTTTGTAACGTGAATGAGCCAAAAAGGCTCAGGTAGCGTTCTACAAGAGGTAGAGAAATAAATTGAATTGAATTGTCTTTCCATCCATCCGAACGTCCATCCGAACGATTTCATTAAAATCGGACTAACATAAATCCAATAATTAATATTTTTTGTCCGTCCGTCCGTCCACATGTAATAACTCGACTCCCGGTGAATGGATTTCCATAATTTTTTTATATCCCTCTTTAGAACGATTTGTCGACCGTTCTTAAATTTCATTAAAATCAGACCAATAGAAATCTGGCAATTATTATTTATTTTTTTCATGCATATCACATAGAGCTATCCATATACCATATATTATAATTGATGTACTGGATATTGTTTGGATATTGGATATTGGAGTTGAGGAAATGAATGGGCAATATGTTCGGATGCACCGAAACGAAATTTAATAGAAATACAGGGCCCACATAATAACACCACTGCATCTTAAATAACAAAACAAAGTAGTCAAAGAGAGAGAGAGAGAGAGAGAGAGAGACTGTCTACCCGCATTAATAACACTTGCACGTATCAGTGAGCAAGTGAGCTAGTAAGACTAGCAAGCGAATCATTGTGGACCAGCTGTATTAATGCACTCGCACGAAATAACCATAACAAGATTTTACTTTTATTATTTGAGGAAACTTCTGAAGTTATGCAGTGCATATACAATGAGGAAAAAGAGGAAGAATCTGTAAAAAAAATTATCTTATGCTACTTTTCTGAAAAATTAACTCAGTCGTCAGCTAACCGAATTAAACACGGTTAACTGATACGAAAAGTGACTCTCTAAGTGATTCTTTATTCTGAGGAACAATAGGTGTACATGAGAGATTTTTAATGAGCTAATTTTGAAGACACGAACTTAATATGATCAAATGGCAAGTGCACACTTGACAAGTAAAATGCTGGAAAAGAAAAGTTAAAATCTACTTTAGAATTTTACGCTTGTTCCATCTGACTTGAACGATCGCTTGGTGTTCTAGGCATCACAAGTCGATGAAAATAGCGATATCTAATGCATACTGCGATATGTGCATTAAAATTTAATTATATATCTCCCTCCAGAGTCACCAGAATTAGATTATTAAATTTAGACTATATTAGCAGTGAAAGGTGTGCATTTTATTTTCGTCTATATTTCAGATACTCGGCTTACAAGAGTGAAAGAAGAATACAGCTCATCTTTACTCGAAAGACTTATTTTGACCAAGTGAGTATTATTTTTATTTATTTTTTTATTTTATTTTATTCATATTCAGCAGAAGATCGGAATGGGTGAAAGCGACATCACTGGCCTTATCAAACGATTTCAGAAAAAAAAAAAGGTCGTTTGGTCGACAAAATTATGCACGCATGTCTGTAAATTAAAAAAAAAATAATAAAGTATATTTGTGGATAACGTAAATAAATATAAGTGACAGTATTGCACAAAGATAACTATATCGAAATTTTAATATTAAGTTAGTAAATTGTTAAATTATTAAAATTCGGATATTTTACAAATATAAATTTTGTTTCAGGTGGCAGGGTGCGACAGTTCAGTGGAATACAGCCACGCCAATTGTATAAGCCATTTTGGAATTCTTCCGTCCATCCTATAGGAGAATTGGAAATATCACAAATTCATAAAAGAAGTACAGCAGTTTGCTACTTGTTCATCTAAGTTTCAGCCCAAATTTGGAGTGAAGTGGAGTGAAGTCAAGTTACTTTCTTTTAATTTTATAGATAGCCAAAGTAATTAACGAATAGCAAAACGCGTTGTGAACATGTGCACGTAAGTCCTAGTTATACGAAAAATGAAATTGTGGTAAAATAAGAAATATTTCTTAAAATATAAACTTATGAGAAATCCAGTTTCCAATACGAATTTATAAAAGAGCCTATAGTATTGTAATTATTGAGTTTGTTACATTTTCACCTCCCCTCATCACCACTTAGGGGATGATGCAAACTTACCCGAATTATTCTTTTAACTAAGCGAATTCATCGTCGATTATTTTTAAATACAAAAAACTGTACACAAGGTATGTATAAAGTCATTTAATAAATTACCATGCCTTCAAAAGATTGGTTTTTATTATTATATAAAATTAATTTTAGTAATGTACTTTAAAAATAAGCAACGAAAGAAAATTCGCAATTAATATTGATGAGAAGAATAGGTGCAAAATATATTTGATTAAAAGTGAATTGACTGTAATGTATAGATTGAACATAGATAGTAATTCATAATTATAATATGATTATTTATACACTAACTTTTTTCGTAATTGTAAATTGAGTGTTTTCATTAAATAAATGGGCCCTTGTGGGTAGCACAGTTGGTTGGTAGGATCGTCGTCCTCCTCACACCGGCTGGAAGAGTCCTGTCGATGAACTGAGGAATTTGTATGGACCTTTTTCACAACGTGGCCGAGTTAGTCGGTCTCATGCGAGGGTAGCATGGATTTTTCGTCTAGCAAACAGAAAATCGACATGAGAACACACAAAATTTACAGACAATATACACGGAGCCTTAGTCACTGATGCTCCTAAAACCCCTATTACGTCAACATTTACATAAATATTGTTATATTAACATGCAAAGAGACTTTTTTTTCATTAAAACATATCTATCGACTTTTATACATTCTAACTTTTCTTACATTGTAAAAAAGATCTCTCCTTAAGGATTTTTTAAAGTTTGAAACTCTAAGCTACATCCAAAAGACAATCTCTCTGCAACAAAGCAAACATTCTCTCTTTTGTTCTGGGAAGTTGATGAACACCTATGAGCGGCTATAGTTTGTTTGGCCTAGAGCACTAATCCTCTGCGTAATCCTCTGCGTATGTTGCCTTCTACTTGCTTACTGTGATCAAGTCTTAGCTGGGAGGATGCTACGTTGTTGCATATTTCTGTCCCTTCTGATGCTAGAAAACAGTCTTATTGTTGCTGTCCTTCCTGTTCTGCTTTTACAGAGACTTTAACAGGGGCAGCTAAGACTGCCTAATCCAGGACTGCCTTACCCAAATGATCTGTAAATCTCACAGGGTAGGGAGTTAAGTGGCGAAGTGGAGGTCAGGTTATTTTTCTAGATAATCTAAATTTTAGACAAAGATAATGTAGCTTAACCTACCTATAACTTATGAAAATTATGTCCATTGCTATTGATAGTGTAAGGAAAGAATCTGTCTCATTGAAGAATGACCTCGGCAGGTCATCTTTTGCTTCTATCGCTTCAAGCTTTCTTTAACTCAGCCCTGTCTAATCCTGCACAAAAAGAATCCGTGGCACCTATGATCATCTTCTTCAATACTCAGAATTATAGAACAAGAACAGTTTACTTGGATATCTAACTTTTCTTGGCCCAAACGTATCACTTCCTCTGAATACAAAACCTAGGTGTTCTCTTTCGTTCCAACATTTTTCTGAGCAGTTGTTAATTTTGTACAAATCTGAAGCTCGGCTTACTATAGAATATTGTTCCCCAAGGGCGGCCTATAAGTCAGTTGACTTCCTCTCATCTCTGTAAAATTATTTATATCTGAGAGGAGTAATACTGATTTATCAAATTTAACTTTATCAGTCCCATAATAAATACTCTCAGAATCTTTCTAATACACCTGAACTCCACCCAGAAGAGGTTAATCCGATTAATCAATGACCCATCTCTCACAAACTTACTCTACTTCCTATAACACACATGTTCAGTTCCCTCTCACCATCTTTGGATATTTTCATGGGTGCTGTTCTGAAATGATATTTGTAATTACACCTATTCCTTCCAAACCAGTAACGGGCATCAACTAATCGAAATCCATTCATAGCCAGACTTAAAACTCACTGAAATAACTTTTCTTCTTTAATTTATTCCGTCTACTACTGTTCTCTGAAGTTTCTTGTCTCCTCCACCATCCATATTACTAGACTACTATAGGTTTTAATATTTCATATTTTGGAATCACTGTAAAATCTTATAAAACTCCATCGGTCAGCTACAATGATTATCAACATTCATTGGCCCGAAATGTAAATTTAATTGCCGAATATGGAGATTTCCATAATATCATCCGAGAGCCTTCATTCGCTGGTAATTGTCAGTTCATTATTTTCAAATTTCATAGTAACATAACAAATATTTTGATGCATATATACGTTTTATACGGTATACAGTATACACTGTATAAAAAATTCTTGCGGTAACCAACCACGAACGTATAGTCACCTGCTTGAGATAGTCCCTTCGCTGGCAAATTGCCTGGAATATTTCATTTGTATAGTAGGAGGAGTCTGATTACAGCGCTAGAGTGTCCTTTCGAGTAGCAGAGGGAGGTAATAACCACCATCCACACTGTGTGGGAAAGGTTTGGGTTCGAATTCCGTTAATGAGATGCCATTCGAATCCAGGAATTTTTGAACTTTTATAATCACATTTCACAAACGTGATCGGATTGTACAAATATACCGAAAAAGAAACACAATTTGGTGTGTGTG